>NC_026005.2:14103750-14469279 GCF_000442705.2 Elaeis guineensis | reverse complement strand
AAATAACTGACCAACTATACTATACCTAGATGAGGAACCGAACTAAGACCGACGTCATAAGGGGCATGTTCGGTTACAAGCTCTTTCTGCTTCAGCATCGACATATCCTTCAGTCGGTGAAAATCTTCCTGATCGTCAACCTCTATTCGACTGTTGTCATTGGGACCGGTTTGAGGATCGCCCCAACAAGAAGGAAAACTCCAAGGAAAAGAAGAAGAAGCAAAGAAAAACTAGTTCTTCCATCCATGAATGGATGATGGAAGACCGATGATAAAGGAAAGGCCTTTTGAAGGTTGAAGAACCACCACCCTCGGACCTTCGGATGAGAACGGTGAAAATCCTCCTAATCATCGACCTCTATCCGACTGTTGTCGTTGGGACCGGTTTGAGGATCGCCCCAACAAGAAGGAAAACTCCAAGAAAAAGAAGAAGAAGCAAAGAAAAACTAGTTCTTCCATCCATGAATGGACGATAGAAGACCGATGATAAAGGAAAGGCCTTTTGGAGGTTGAAGAACCACCACCCTCGGACCTTCGGATGAGGTCGGAGGATGAAGAAAGCCCAAAAAAGAGAAGGGCGGGGCATAGTCGGCAACATCCGACATAATAAAGCAAAGTTAATTATCAGTCGGACTGAGTTCGGTGCCAGCGGAGCCGGACAAAGTCCGTAATTATCCAAAATATTTTGGACAAATTTTAAAATTGAAAATCGAAGATCCGTCCGAAGATCTTCGATGTAGAAGGCCACCTGACCCGAAGGTGGGTTATTCATCCGACCATTGACCCCAGGAGTGAAAAGTTAAAACTGCTCCGGGATACAAAACTACTTTCGGAGCCGTTCAAATTCGGTCCCGAAAGTGAAGAGGACTCCACATTCAGACTCGACTGGGATTCATTAGTCAGATTCTCCAACCGATCTTCCCGAGAAGGAGAGGCCCTAACCATGAGAACAACTTTGAAGAAGACAAAGACTTTAGAGGAAAGAGGAAAGGACTCGAAAGAAGGATGAAGTTGACCTGAAAGTTGGGAGCGATAACCTTGGACGTTGGGGCAACAATCCGGCAGAGTTCCAGTAGCAAAAGTAGTAAAAAGTAAAAATTTGACTGAAAGTGACCCTATATATAGGATCCCTCAACGATCGAGATGAAGGCGATCAAATCGAAGATCTACGAGATAACGACATGTGGCAACATCTGGGCCGACCATTAATCGGACGGTGCAACGCACCTCCCCCAGATTGAGCTACGTCACCTCTATCCACGTGAACAATTCTGACCCAATAACATTCGGACACGTGGAACAAATCTACTTGTCAGAATCATATCGTCAGACACCGAATCGATTTTTCAAAATGATGTCTGACACTGACAACTGATGCCGAATTGTCCGATCAGTGTGATAGATGACTGTACCTATCAATATGATAAAATAGCCGATCACCCATATCTCAAAAAAAATGGCATCAAAATCGGGATTCGATGTGACAAAAAATAACTCCCTTCGTCCAACGTGACAAACTACGTGGTAATATACACGTCGACTCACCTTGGACTTGAGAATGGGGGGCAACTGTTGGGGCAAGTCAATTGACCCCCGACTCAGTTCAACCGACTACCGACTCCGACTCAACAACAGCCGACTGACCGGACATATAACTCTGACTCTACATCGGCTGAATATACGGTTCCAATTCTTCATCGACTGAATATACGGTTCCAATTCTTCATCGACCAATTGGGCGAACCATATCGATCTATTGCCGGCTGACCGACTAATGATTCGATTTTTATCGATCGACAGCAGATGACTTAGACCATCAGCATAATAGAATTACTAACTGACAGTCGCTCATGGATTCTATCGATATATGGTCAGTTCTATCGACATATGGTCGGTCAATCTGCTCAATATACCATAACCATCACGAACGGTTATCGACCGCATATCACGGCACGATCAGTGAAAATTAATAATCCACTACATGATTATGGTCCGATGATTTAGCACCATAAAATACGGAACCACATCCGATGGTTACAAAAATCTTATCTATAAAAAGGGGGTAAGAAAAACAAGACTGGGAAGCGGACGCTGGGCCAAAACTCTGCTGCTGTTTATATTCAACTCCTGTTCACCAACTTTCCTCTCTGACTTAGGCATTGGAGGATCCCGTCGAACACAAATTCGGTCTATGTGGATGCTGTTTTGCAAGTGTTTATTTTCGACGACAGGCGATGGGGAGTTGGCCGCAACAGATAAATGGGGGAAAGTAATTCCTATAGCTGATGCATCTAAGCTACATCGGAGGAAGAAAGAGGCCCACAAAAATTAATTCTCTATCGATGTGATCTTTGGTTTCAGGACGAAACAATAGAAGAATTTCTTTGGAACTCTCTAAAGAACAAGTCCAGAAAAAGAGAGACGAGAAATCAGACCAAACCACGTATTCTCGAAAAAAAATTTTATAGTCGGACCGATCATGGAAGAAATTATGATCGAACCGTCATCGTTTGCTACGTACATATATTGGAACATTCATCAAAAAATGAACGATTATATAATGTTTATCTAAACTGTTTAAATATACTTAGGATGTATCTATTTTTTTTTTTTTAGTATTTATGCATGCGCGGTCATCCATTTTTTGATGGACATTATCGAAATATGTCCGACTATAATTTTTTCTATGATCAGTCTGACTATAAAAATTTTATCCCATATCCTTCTGGAGTCTAATTCTCTCATTATTTTCAAATTTGAAAGATGTTCAATTTCAAAATGCATTTCAAAATGCATTAATGTTTTTATGGATGTATTTCCATATTGGAGAAGCCCCCGGAAGGTTTTTATCTTGTATGCATGCCAAGCTTGCACAGCAAATAGTATTGATTTGTCTACTCCACAATATCTCTCCTTCTGGCTCAAATCTATGGGGCCCTTCAACAATTTCCAAGCCCACTTGGCGCGCGCACAGAGAGAGAGAGAGAGAGAGAGAGATAGAGAGAGAGAGAGAGAGAGAGAGAGAGAGAGAGAGCAATCTATATTCCTAACATGTTTTTTATATCTAACCTGCTCTTTTTTTCTTCATTTTCTCGACATAAATCCTAATTTACCAAGCAATGGAGATCTCCATATCCACCTCAACTTAAAAGGATCCAAACTCTTGCCCAATTGTTTGGTGTAAGCAGAGCCATATTTGAACCCAAAATTAAAACAAGGTTATAGGCAGGTAATTTTTGAACCTCAATAACGTTTGGGTTAGGGGATGACATCCCAATCAATCCAGCCTGGCTCAAAATATACTTAACACGAACTTACATATCACATCTCAACGTCACATGATTATGACTCATTGCCAACATAATTTGATAAAATCCGAACCTTACCTAAATAATCCTAAGTTAATATGCAACAAAATTATACTGGTATATTAATGATACAACAAATCATTTTTGTGTACATGGGCATGCCACTATTATACGCTATTCGTGCTACGCACTATATAATGATGTGAAACCAAGTACTCTATAAAATCAATAGAATGCGTTGTTTAATTGAACTCGGTTCTAAAACTTTCATCACTTTCTAAGCAACATGGTACAATCATACAACCATACAACCATGAAGATTATGCTTATCGCTTGTACCCAAAAAAAAAAAGGAAGATTATGCTTGTAGTGGTCCATTAATTACGTGGCCTAATTGCCGAGCCAACCATAAGGTGGCTTGGGTTGGCTCAATGGGCGGACCCCAAGGCCATCCCCACCTGACCTATCGAAAAAACGAACCCAAACATGAGACCATCACCACCCCCTCCTTACATCTTAAGAGACCTCCCGCAGGCGGTGACCCGATCCACTCCTTATTTCCATTTCGGCATCCGTTGTCCGAAAAATTGTCCTCGGTCATTTTGCCTTCAAAACCCCGCGCTTGCGACGTGGGCCACCCGTTCGACGGAAGTCCGGCCGGCAGCGCGCGGCGGAGGAGGCGGTGGAGATGGTGTCGTTCCTGAAGGCGCTGCTGTACGGGGCGGGGGGTGTGGTGGTGGTAGGAATGGCGACGCTGGTGGCGTTCCAGGAGAAGCTCGTCTACGTGCCGGCACTCCCGGGACTCCCCCGGCCCTACTCCATCACCCCCGCACGCCTTCTTCTGGATTATGAGGACGTCTGGCTCCGCTCCTCCGACGGCGTCCGCCTCCACTCCTGGTTCGTCAAGCACGAGCCCCCAGTACGAGGTGCGACTTTAGCTTATCGAGGATCTAGGGTTAGGGTTCTCGGTAATCTTCTTTTCTTAAGGTTTTCTTGTTTATTTCCTTTGGGCCCGCTTTGATTTGCTTGATTCCTGTTGGGTTTTCAGTTTCTCTTTCGTGGAAGCAAAGAAAGTCTTATTTTGTTTCATGGAAGCTTTGAATTGCTCGATTTTTGTTTCATGTGATCCCGGTTTTGGGGACCGGAGCAAATATTTTGAGAGTATCTCTCATGTTCTTATTTGCTTTGTTTTATTCTTTGGGACTGCTAGGTTTTTCTTGTGTGTCTCTATTTTTAGTAACTAAAAAGGTTTACTTTTGCTTTCAGTTCGACCCTTTTTAATTGTTAATGATGCACGTTGGGGCTGATTTGATTTTAAAAATTCTTGTCGGGTTCGGAATGTTAGAATTTGGTCTTAAATTTGGATGCTGTGCGTTCTCTCTCGGTTCTGTGTCTCCTGATAAAACTAATACCAACGTATATTTATCCTATTGCTCATTTTACTAATTTAAGTAACACAGACTTAAATGTATATGTTATTTTTCCCCCATCACCCATTGTTGGATGCTTGGTGTCGTATCACTGTTGTGGCCATTTGCAGATCAGCACAAATCAACTATCAGGATTGATTGGATGTTAATTGTATATGGAGATCCTAATCTGATTTCAATAATCTAGTTATGTTTCAATGTTATAACAATTCCCAACCCCCAACACCACCACAAAAGAAAAGAACAAAAAAAAGTACTGTAAAACTGATTGGCATTATCTTTCATCTGTTAAATTTTTGGCCCAGGTATCACTTTGTATGGTGACAGGCACTCAGCCATTCACGATAAAATACTTACCAATAAAATCAGTTCTTTCTGAAATATTGGTCTATTTAATTTTGATAAATTATGCAGGATATCTTAATATCCTTTCAACTATTTTAGTTTTTTTAATGTTACGTATTAAAAACAATGTCTTGAACCACATTTGAACTATTTATTACTGTATTAAAAACAATATATTGAGTCATTTTGTACGTGCTGAGGTATCTAAATACCTTGGTCTTTTTCGAACTGCTTCAGTCTTTCAGCTGGACAAAGATAAACTAATAACTCAGTTCATTTTGGTATTGTTTACTCACAAAATAATTAAGATAAAAAAATCTTGATCAGGTTATGAGTAACCTTTTACTAATTTCTTAATACCTTCCTATATGGTTTGGGTTTCTATCACCATCCATGTGTTTGCTGCAATCAAATCCTTCCCTTAGTTTTATAACTATCTTCACTTAATTAGCGATGTCCTGCTTGACAATAAGGTTTCAGCCCTGAGGATTGTTGCTGGACTGCAAACTGCCCCTCTCATGGGACACATTAAAATTTTATCTATAATCATTTCTGATCAGGTATCTAAAGGCAAAGGAGAAGAGTGACATGGGCTAATGCCTTGGTAATTTTGATTATTGTCAATTCAAGGCTTATGGTGATCCAAGAGGTGGTTATCACAAACAAATCACTTAGTCTAATATATCTCAAAAGAGAAGCTTGGTAGCAAAAGAAAATGCAAAGAACATATAAGAGTGCTCTACAACCTAGGTATATGTTTTACGGATTGACAAAGAACTTCTCTTATGTAGAAGGCATGGAAGGTATTTAGAAAAAGAAAGTTTGATTATTATTTCTTAATACAAAATCTATGTAAATGCATAAGATACCCATAAACATGAATTTCACTTTTCCAAAAGGCAAAGTTCCTAATTCAGTTTATCATAACCAAGCCCTGCTAAACTTAGCAATATTTTTTACTCCACAAATTATCTAATTGAACCTTGCAAAGGCTTGTGGATACTTGACCTTTATATTAATCAGAATATTCAATTAGACCTGCAGGCTAGTCCTAGTAAGTAATCTCATAGGCTTGTCGACCAAAGTACCTTAAGGAAACTGTAAAAGTATGTTTGTCATCCAGCCAGGAGTTTGGTCACTCAATTTCTCAATGTGATTGTTAGATGGGATCACAGCTTAATTGATTATATCTGATGTGATTCTGAATTTGTTTTGAGGAGAGGATATATAGGAGGAGATGAAACTTGACTCACTAGAGAACCTAACATTCATAGCAAGTGATTTAGGAGGTTGACAACTGCTCCTCATGGGAAAGGTACAGGAAAATAAAGTTCCATGCAATCAAGAGACAGCCCTTCTTTTTGGACAAGGACAGTGTGGGCAGCACCACTACCGATGTATGAACCCTGTACCTCTCCCAAGTGGAGAGGGATGCTAACCAGCTGAGGTAAGACTGTTTGGAAACAACCCTCTTTCTTCTATCTAAATTAATCTCATATTACAGGACCATATGTATATGTATATATATATGTGTGTATATATATATATATATGTATGTATATATATATATATATATATATGTATGTATGTATGTATATATATATATATGTATATATATATATATATATATATGTATATATATATATATATGTATATATATATATGTATGTATATATATATGTATATATATATATGTATGTATATATATATATGTATGTATATATATATGTATATATATATATAGACATGAGGACAGCTTTAAAATTCCATTTTACTTGTGTGAGTTTCCTAACTCGACACATTACAGGCTATGAGCTGTTAATTGTAAGGGCTACTTCACTTCCACTGCACAAAACTTTTCCACAAGTTTGATAGCATAAATCACAAACTTGCCATCCTATCCCTTTATTTACTTTGCACATGATGGAGAATAGTCATCATTGTATCTTGTTTGATTCCTCCAGATGATGTTAATTTCCATATTAGCTAGTACATTTGGCATCACCTGCCCCTGGACCATCATTTTTTTTTTTGAATTTTTTCGACAAAGTTTTTTTTTTTTTTTTGGATGATGGCTATGGGTTTCTTTGCGTTTGTGTGGTCTGTGGTCTTCATATTTCATGCCAACCTATAGTGACACTCAACATTCTACCATTTGTCAGTTGTTTTCTCATTTTGTTGCTAACAAAAGGAAATAGGTATTGAATTTACTTGGTTGACGTATCTTTCTTGTTTGGTCAGTGTGAAGTAAGGGTGCAATCGAGCCGAGTCAAGTCGAATAGTTGGAAGCTCGAGCTCGATTCGACTTAAAATACTTGGGCTCGAAACTCGGCTTGAGATCGACCAAGCCTTAATATCCCAAGATTGAGTTTGGCTCGATGAAAAATAGGCAAAACTTGAGATTGACTCGATTTGAATATCAAACGAACCATACTTGAGCTCGAAATCGAGCTTTAACCTACTAATAATATATGTATTAATATATAAATTATAAATAAAAATAATATTATTAAATATATATATATCAACTTGAGTAAGCTTACGAGCTTTCAAGCCGAGTATTCTGCTATTCAAGCTCAACTCGAAAAGCTACCCGAGCTCGATAATAACCGAGTCGAGTCCAACTCAGATTCTAGTCGAGCTCAATAACTCACGAACAGCTCGACTTGTTTGCACCTCTAGTGTGAAGTCATACTAGGCTTTTTTTGGCTATTGTTTCCCTTTAACTCTTATAACTATTAAGTTTCTGAATCTGTATTCAGTATGAAAGAATGATAGAATTGTTATAAGTTGTTATTCTTATGTGTACTAATGCTAAGTTTTTAATGAACATGTGATAAGTTAGAGCTAGTCTATTAATTATTGCCTACCATCTGGAACTTGTTTAAACAAATTTCCAGTCTTTAATCAGGTAATCCCCTCTCCCCAATATCCCTGCTTACACACAGAGGACATCTTGTACCTAATTTAATGATACATCAGTTACTGTCAACCTTGAATTGATGACTCAATTTCCATAACCAACATTTTTATGGAACTCTCTGTGAGTTATATCTCTCAGTGCTCAGTTTACAACAATTGTATTATTATTATTGCAGGTCCAACGATACTCTTCTTCCAAGAGAATGCTGGCAGTATCCTAACTTGTACTTTTCTATGAGAATCTATTTTATTCTAAGGATTTTAAATTTACTGGAATGAGTTTCTATCAAGGACCTTTATCCAGCTCTATAGATATTGCTCACCGTCTTGAATTTGTCCGCATAATGATGCAGAAACTGCATTGCAATGTGTTTATGCTTTCTTATAGAGGGTATGCTTCTTCTACACGAATTGAGTAGTTCAACTTGTTGCTTTTGGTATTTACATCTCCTTCGTATTTATGCAAATCTAGAAAATTTAGTGATGTTCAAATGTTTGTGTTCACATAATAGGTATGGGGAAAGTGATGGTTACCCATCTCAGCATGGCATTATAAAGGATGCTCAGGTGCACTGATATTCTTCATAATTTTCTTTTGTTTCATTCTGTATGTGGCTGTATCTATTCTAACCACTCAGTCCCCTTACCTTGCTTACCCCCTTGACTAGGCAGCACTAGATCATCTAACTCAGAGGAATGATATTGACACATCCAGAATAGTTGTTTTTGGGAGATCTTTAGGAGGTGCAGTTGGATCGATACTTGCAAAAAATAATCCTGATAAGGTGTGCCATTACAACCATATTTCCTTTTTGCATGTATTTATGACATCCTGATTCTGGAGGTTGCTGAATATCTATTTGAACTGGTCGAACTCTATCGCAGTGGTATCATTGCCTACTTTTTCTTAGTTTGCTGGTGTATCCACCTTTCTATTTCTTTTCTCTGGTACACACATCTTTTGATACATACGAATGTTGTCAAAACATTATGCTGTTGAAACTTGCACTAGCATTTCCTCCCTTTTGAACCATTTTGCAATGCCGAGATTTGACCCATTGACATTCTCTTCATGATGGGACAAGGCTTTGGTGGTTTTCACAGGGAACCACCCAAATGGGACTATCTGGTTCCTCAGTTTTAAGCATATGAAATGGAGTAAAAGGACCAGCTATCTCTCTTTTTCTGCCTTGTAAAATGTGATACGTTCATAGAGTGACAAGTTGTTTGGGCATTGAATAAGGTGATTGATTTTCTGGTAGTTTTAGTGTTTTAATATGCTAATGTTCAGAATTGGTTATAGTGTTTAAGTCAGGTCTTGTGTGAACAGATTATGCTAGAAAATCTGGTCATTGTTTAGTTCATACTAATATTCAGTTTGTAATTCAACTTTTAGATTTTCCTCATTCTTACAAACTGATTGCGGTATAGTCAGAGGTTTATATGCTTTGCTTAAATTGCTACCCATATTGGTCACAGCTTTTAGTACTTTGGCAGGTTTCTGCTATTATATTGGAGAATACTTTCACCTCTATATTGGACATGGCTGGTGTTATGATGCCCTTCCTAAAATGGTTCATAGGTGGCGGTGCATCAAGAGGTCCAAAGGTTCTCAACTGTCTTGTACGCTCTCCATGGAGTACCATTGATGTCATTGGGCAGGTGAGATTTCATCTTTGTGCAAAATTTTCTTGAAGAGGCATTTTATGAGCTTTTGTTTTAATGGGAATCTTCTTCCTTTATGTACTCTGTGCTCATTTAGTGAATTGCTTGGAATGATTTTTGCAACTTTGACTTCTTACATCTGAATCACTTGATTCCTCATTTAATACATGAAAACGTGACATGCTGTCTAGTAGCTATAATCATACATCCAGACCTGTACATCTTGTTATATCTTTGTAGAGCCCTCTTAGCCATTCTTTTTCTACTGTCTGGTGGCCATAATCATACGTCCAGATCTATAACGTTTTTTCCCTTGGTTTTCATGAATTTGTAATGTGTTCAGAATCTTCAGATGCTCTGCTGAACAAATCCGTTCGAGTAACTTCTAGAAGATATGCAGATTTTTAGAAATTATTGATTAGAAAATGATAGGATTCTTGCCATTGTTCAATACAGTTTCTACTTTCTTGAAGCAGAAGTATATAATCAAAGAAAGTTCTTTGAACCTTTCCCTAGGGCTGGAATTTGATTGCACTAGGTCAGGTTTCTATGCAGCACAGGCCCGCACGAAATAATCTTGGGCTTTAGGTAGGTCTAGGCCTAAAATTTCTTTCAAATTCTGGCCTAAGCCCGAACTCAAGTTCAGCCCAAAGCCCAATTGGCTAGCTCAAATCTAGGCTTAAGCTTCTCCTGCGGGCTACGATGCAAAATGTGTGTGAGAGAGACAGTGAGAGAGAGACAGAGAGGGATCAGGAGGTAGAGGTGGGGGAGGGGAAGAGATTGGGGCGGGGGTAAGAGAGGAAAGAGATTAGGAGAGGGAGAGAGGAGACTGAAAGAGAGAGATTTTAGGGGGAGGGGAGAGAGAGAACGGGGAGAGAGATTGTGAGCGAGAAAGGAGATCGAAAAAGAGAAATCAGGAGGGATTAGGAAGAGAGAGGAAAGAGTGGGGAGAGAGAGATTGGGTGGGAAAGAGAGGAGAGAGGGGAGAGAGATCAGGTAAGAGAGAAAAGAGAAAGGGAGAGAGATCAGGTGGGAGAGAGGAGAGAGATGGGAGATAGGGGAGAGAAAGAGATCAGGAGGGAGAGGCGAGAGAACAGAGAGGGGAGAGAGATGGGAGAGAGAGCGGAGAGGTGCGCCAGCTCAGACCAGTCCATTGTCATGCTTAGGCTTCGGACTAGGCCGGTTCAATCATTGGCCTAAGCTGCTTGCAGTTTATTCGGGCCTCATTTTTAGGCTTGAGCCTGACTGAAACAGTCTCAGGCCTGGTCCAAGGCTGATGTGAAGTGGCTTTGGCTCGATGGGTTGCGGACCATCTTGGAGCCATTTCCAGCTCTATCTTGCCCAAGTAGATAGGAACATTTTACCAGTGGGTCCAGAATGACATCATTTCCTAGTTCAATTGATATGTTATTTTTTGTATGAGTTCCTCAAGTTCAAGGCTTCCAATAAAAGAAGATCCACTTTAAAAAATAACCTTGGCGCATGACCTGTAACTATTTGACCTGAACCTGCATTCATTAACTAACAGGCTAAGTAACTTTAAACTTCAACATAACAAGGTTTTTGTATAGTATGGTTAAATCTCGAATCACCATTTAGCAGTCAAAACAATAGATTTTGTGTAAATGCTGACCTGTATGGAAACTTTGTATATTTTTGATACTAAATGAACCTGTAGAATGCGCCTTGACTACACATCATATCTGTACCAACATGTGGCATTTTTTGTCACCCCTAGGAGAGACCCACTCAGGTGTTCAAGGCTATCTCTCGAAAGCCAGGATGAATAAAGGAAGGATTCAGGCTTAGGGTGCGTGCTATGCTACATATTCTCCTACTGACTTTTTTTCTTTAATTTCATTTTTTCTCTTCCACTGAAGTTCAAATAAAGGATAGATCAAATGTACATCAAGGTCTTTTTGTGGCCAATCTCATAGCAACTGGCCATTGGATTTTGTGTGGGAGATCATAATTGATGCCCGATCATTTTGAAAGGAATTGGGCACTAACTACACAACACCTAACTGTCAGGGAAGCACTAAGCTAGCTCAGAAAAGAGCGGCATTGAACTATGGCTGGTATAACTCAGAAAAACCACTCAATGCTGGCAATTGTAATCAATCTTGACCTGGCCAGCCTGCATCTGATGGTTTTAACAAACTTTTGATATATATTGCATGAGGATAGAAGCTCGCACTGTAGCCAGAGTTGTGGCTTGTTTGGTGGAAATGGTAATGTAAAATTAAGCACACCATTTCTAACCTGCATTCCTATTTCATGCATTATGGACGTACCGAGAGCAACTGTCTCCGAGCCTTTTCAGGAAGGATTTTGTTCATCCGCTGGAGTGCTTCAGATGTTTTTGAGAATTGCGATTTTGCCCCTTTTTTGTGTTCTATGTTCTATTTGCCTAATGTTTTGTCCATCATGCAGATCAAACAACCTATCCTGTTCCTATCTGGTTTGCAAGATGAGTTAGTTCCTCCATCTCATATGCAGATGCTATATTCTAAAGCAGTAGAACATAACAGATATTGTAGATTTGTAGAATTTCCAACTGGCATGCACATGGACACTTGGTTTTCTGGTGGAGATCGGTATTGGAGAAATATTCAGTTATTCTTGGATCAATATGTTCCAGAGATACAGCAATGCAAATCAAGCTGCAAACTCGATGATGATGACAATGACAATGGCAATGGTAACGGTCTGTCCTGTTAGTTCTTCTAACATTTTGAGTTGTCATGTTCCATACTTGTGTGTACAATAAAATCAACTCAACTCCCAAGTTGACTAGCGTGATGAAAGTAGTAATTTGTTAAATCACTTATAAATTGTCATGCCATTTCTTTTATGTGCACATTCCGTTGCATGCATACATATCATTAATGCTAATAGATTAGAAACTTGGGGAAGTTCATACTTCATTGTGTTGCATGTTTGGTATGACAGTTACTTTCTATTCAGATTTGTCAGGGGCATAGTCACTTATGCCTTGTTACCTTAAAAATATGGAATTTAATATTTTATCTTCCCTAGATTTGCAATGACATTATGCATGCCCTCTTAGATACTGCAGCATGATGATCCACAGCATTCTCTTAAGGCAGAGCCTGCCTTTTTTCGACCATGCCTATCATATATTTCTGATGCTGCAGCAGTCAAATCTATCAATGGGAGTGACAACCAGGCTCGATGTGCAGCGCATTCGGTCGATTTTGCTAGTCTTTCCCAGTGCCATATCCAGAAGATGCCAAAGATGTAAATCTATCTAACTGGTTCCATTATGGTGACACATTCTTGCTATATGAAATAAGATGAAAATATTGAATTTCTTGAGATGAATGTATTTCTAACTCGGTAGTTACATAGATTAGATATTTATTCATAATGTACAGGGTCAATTATTTCTGGCCCTGTGATTGCCTTTTTTGCATTCAACATAATTTGTAAAATTACCTAATATCTTTATTGTTTAAAAAAAAAAAAAAAAAAACAATAGTCTAGCAAATATGTGATGCTTGAGCATACAAAGTTCTTGCATCATATATTTCTCTATGTTTTTCCCCTTTCTAGTTGTGCCTAGCTTAGACTGGAGAGCATCTCGAATTTTTTACCATCGAATAGGAAGAATCAGGTGGATAAAAGTTAATTGGACATTGTTCAGCACATGACTGTGTTACATGGCTTTGGAACAGTGGTTAGGCCAATAGGTCCTTAACCATGTTTGCTTATATAGCTGTATCATGTCTGAAAGTATATTGCTAGGGTACTCTGGTTTTCCTCGGGAACATGTTCTAGCTATCTTGATTGATGAGTTTGAACTTCTTCCTGAATTTCTTTTCTCGGTAGGAACTTCCACTTCCTCATTAAATAACCTTGTAATGTATGCACCAAAAAAAAAAAAAAAAATCCTTTCAGTGCACGTAACCATAACTAAATAACAAGGTCTTGGTAACATGAATATCTCCTAGTAACAGATCTCAAAACCATTATTAAGCATTAGCAGAAATACATGATCTGTTCTTTTGCCAAATCTGATCATTGTTTTGGAAGAATGAAATGGTTGTTATAATGGGCATAATTAGTTGTTCTAATCTAAAGTTGCATGTGATAACAACAAAATAAGTATGTTTTCTTGCCATTATTGGACATTTCAATAATCAATGCATCAAGAAACTTCTGTAGAGGAATCCTCTTCCTTTCCAATATTTTACTTTTTATTTTATCTTTGTTGAAAATAATTTGATCTGAATTTTCTTAGTGACGTGCAAGTTACATAAGTTGATGTACGTTCTCTTACATCAGCAATGGATACACGGGAATAACTGTAATGAAGTGCGAAAAAGCTTTGTTTTTAAAAAAAAAATGGCAAAAATGAAAGTAGCATAGATTTTTTCTTGCAATATTCCCGTGAATAGGTTATATAGCGAAGGGAGAAAAAAATAATGTTTGGTAATTCAAAGGAATCCCTTCAAATGGGTTTCCTGTATCGAAACCTATTTGATTCAGGTACCAGGCTAACTCAGAATGTTTGGAACCCTCTGATCAATATCCTTAAGAACAAGCTTGAGGGATGGAAGTTGAGAGCACTCTCTCTATCCTGGAGAGTCGCATCAACCAAGTTTGTTCTGACATCTTATCGGCACCATGGAGCAATCCGCTGATCAGGAAAAAGTTGCATTTGGTTGCTCGGAGGTCATGTTCTCTTCTTATAATGATGGTGGTGTTGGTTTGCAAAGCTTGCAGGTGAAATACTGTGCCTTTCTTGGGTCATGCTGCCATCAAGGTGGCTCTTGGTCCTTGGAGTTTATGAAGTAGACTAGCCTATGGTAAATACCGTTTCCATGGCTCATGGCAGGGATGGATATGAACTGTTGAAGGCTGCTTCACAATTTGGAGGGCCATCTTCCAGCAAGCTCCTCATTAATTGGCCAAGCAAACAAAAAAAAAAAAATATTTCGCTCAGCCTTGGTTCTTCTCTGTACCACCTAATCTCTGGCCTCCACCTTTCAACATTGATGAAATTGATGACAATCTCAAAGTGGGATGATGGAAAGGTTCTTGCTATATATGTTTCCTCTGACATTGCTTCTTTAATCATGACAACAACACTCCAATTACTAGCTCCACCTGATATGCTCGAATGGGGCAAGCCACAAAATTCAGTTGATGGATAGTACCAATTACTGTGTTATGGTGAGCCTCCATCCATGACTGCATTGGAAGGTAATATGCAACACCATTGGTCTATCCTCTCCGCCTAATGATATCGATGATCTACCATGTCTGCTTGTCTCTTCACTGCCTACGGATACTCGAGCACTCTATATCATGCCGGGTGGATGCTATGGAACACTAGAAATGGACGTCACTTGCAAGGGAAGAACTCAATACTATTTCTGTTGTTGATGGAGCTGCTCACCTAGTATTGGTGTAGAAATTATGACCATGAATTAGATTCCGTTATATGTGCCAGAAATTGGGGTGTCTTCAGCTTGCATAGCAACTCTTCAATGGATCAAATGCTCTTATATCTAAAATCAATTTCAACGATACTGTTTGTGCTAATAATATTAGAATTGAAAAAAATTATATTCTACATTATGTACATCATCTAATCATACATGTTGATAATCACGATTACTTATTTTTACAGTGATATACTTAAATCAATGTTCGAGGAATGAGACTCGTAGAAATGAGTGATTGCGATCGACGATATGCTCAATCATATCATACAGTCCACATAATGTAATATTTTTTTTTCAAAATTAAATTATTTATTAGAAATAATGAATTTTTTTTTTATACCTCTATTTTATTGATTAATAATTCTCCTTTCTATGCTCCTAATGCTTCATCTTTCCAAGCTTAGGCTTTTTTTTTTTTTTTTTTTTTTTTTAAGGTAATACCAAGTATCATGAGAATATGTTGCTATCTGAACTACTGATATTTCGGGGTGTACTTGTCTAACACATAATAATTGAAACTTGCCTCTTCCTTTTCTTCCGGCGAGCAACGAAGCGGAGAAAACCGCACACGTGTGCGGTCCCTTCTTCGGACCGTTCCACAGGAAGGGAATTGATGAAACCCTAAAAACGGCGCTTAGCCGACCATCAACACCGCACCGGACTCGTCCCCCCATCTATTCAATCCACTTTATTCCCTCCTTTCAAACCCCTCTCGAGTCTGTACCCCCCGACCAAAGAGAGAAAAAAAAAAGACCTCTCAGGTCCGCCCCTCCTCCCCCGCCCCCCAACTCTACGAGGTCAAAATATATAGTTATTTTCTCCTCATATCTTTCCCTCCCTTAAAAAATAAAAACCACTCTCTCTCTTTCTCCTCTCCCATCTCGAATTCCTCTAATTTGCTGTTATTTTCCTCTCAATCTTCACACTATCTCTCGAATTCTATTTTCGTTCTGGTCTTTGGAGCTGGGGAATGGACGGGGGATCGGCGCTGTACAACCCGAAGACGGTGGAGGAGGTCTTCCGGGACTTCAAGGGTCGTAGGGCCGGCATGGTCAAAGCCCTCACCACCGGTGAGCTCTTTTCGTGAAAAATAAAGAGATGCCATTTCGGTTCGTTTTTGCTGATTTTTAGTCGATTTGATGATTTTTTTCGTCTGTGGTGTTGCAGATGTGGAGGATTTCTACCAACAGTGCGACCCTGGTGAGAAATTTGTATTTTTTTTGGCCCCCTTTTTTGTTTAATTTTTGCCTCCCCCCGTTGTTTGTTCTCCTTGCATGTGTGGGTCCCCCCTACCTTTTTTTTTTCCATATTCGTTTTTATTTTTGGGTTTTAGTATATTTTATGTAATTCTTGCTTGTTTAGTTTTTGTCCTTTTTGCTTTTTCTTTTCTTTCCTTTTTTTTTTTCCTGAGAAAAAGGTGCAGGAAGTTTTGCAGGGTCCTTAACTTGTCCATATGTGCAAACCTGTACTGTCTACTGCGGAGATAATTTAACTTCTAGTACCGTTTTTACTGGGAAATTACAGTTACCTTGATAAGTGCGAACTATTTTAGGTGCTTATAGCGAGGAATTCTAAGTAGGGGTTTCCTAGGGTTTGCGATATTTATAGATTTCCGTTGTTTTATATTGGAGATTTGAAATTCATGGCCAGGTTTAAATGGTAAACGAGTTATGTGGTTTCTCAATGCAATGAAACATTTCCACCAGTTGTTTTCCCTTCCTATGATGTCTACTTACTAGCTGATATTGTGCGTGAGTTTTTTCTCCTTTTAAATATGCTCTCATTTTTGTTTCATTCTTATGAACTGCTTATTTCTTGTAGTTTGCCATACAAGGTCACAATGTCAAACAAAGTACCATCAGAAAAGTGGTAAATATCACTTCACCTACACTTTATATGGACATACACATATACACTAGTTAATCTAGTGCCACACTGGCCCTGAAGTATGCAATATGTGTGCCATGTTTTGTTTCAGAAATTATTTATTGCCTACACATGTATCAGGAAACACAATGGTATTTCGAACCTCTGAAAATTGAAAGAAGCCCTTAGTTGCATATGTATATGTGCGTACATGCAGATGATAGAAAGTAGTATAAATTAATTGCTGAAGTGATGGTTATTAATATAGCAAGAAGAAGAACAAAGAAGGGTAAGGATAAAGAAGATAAGGAGGAAGGAAGATGGAAAGAGATGTCGGCATTGTTATTACAGGCTGTGATGATAGGTTATGAATTTTAATGTATAAATACTTGTCAAGCATGTAAAATAAAGAAAAAGTCGTGTCCAACAGTCATGAGGAATTGCAAGTGACATCCAGAAGACAGATAAGGATGATGTGATGTCAGGTCTGTGTGGCCCTTATGACTTGGGCCATGCACATGCTGCAATAGCAAAGACAATGAAAAAAGGAAGGTAACTTTTCTTACTTCCCTTAGAGACTTTTGTATCATTTATGCCCTCAAAACCGAGGTTTTCATTCGGCCAATATCTTGAACCATATCAGTTTTGGACGCCTACCAATACAATTATACAAAATGTTGGCCCTCATTATCCTGATCACTATAGATTAATATAACATGATATATTGACCAATATGATATAAATATTTTGGTTGACATTTTGTAATTCTATTTTATAGTATGGATATTTTGGTTGAGATTTTGTAATTTTTTTATAGCTTTATTGGAACACTTTAGTGATTGGCCTATTCTAAAGGAAAAAAAAAAAAATCGAATACTAGAGTGAATGCTATAAATTGGTGATTAATCTAGACTTTACTAAATTTGTTGATATGTCTTGGCGTTTATAATATCGGCTGAAATCTTATAATATGCTGGTCCTTTCTATAAATTCCCAGCTTACCATTTCAGATTACATAACCCAAGTTCATCTTGGTATTGGCCACCAACCAAGATGGCTGAGATCTCAATGTTCACCAATCTTGCCTAAAACAATGAACAAAACAAAGAGCCAAGAGTATCATAAGACAAGCACTTATAACTAACAAAATTAATTGAATGCCCAGAGTTCTAGTCAATTTAAGTTTATCTTTTCATAGATAACCGAATTTGTTATTGGTTATTTAGGGTTAGTTCTAGGCCATTCCAATCATGTGGCTTTATACCTGATCATGGGAGTTTTAAGACATGTGACTATGTGAGCTTGTTTGCTTGCCTAAAACAATAAGCAAAACAAAGAGCCTGGAATATCATAAGACAAGCACTTATAACTAACAAAATTAATTGAATGCCCAAAGTTCTAGTCAATTTAAGTTCTATCTTTCCATGGATAACTGAATTTGTTATTGGTTATTTAGGGTTACTTCTAGGCCGTTCCAATCATGTGGCTGTATACTTTATCATGGGAGTTTTGAGACATTGGAGCATGTTTACTTTAGGTGTGCTTAGGTATCAAGTCTTTAGTAGGAAGTGCTCAAATGGGTTCTACTTTTGGAATATTAGGTTCAAGAATGCTTAAGATCATTATTATTGAATTTATGCTATTTTTTGATTCATTGGATGAAATAGAAACATAATGAAATGGGAATGAAGGATACGTAATTGGATTTGCCATTCCTATTCCACGTTTTAGGAATGAATGAAGAATTGCATAGGAGAGGACTGATAATTCCATTTAATTATTCAATTAGATTTGTTAATCTGTTGGATATATCCTCGAAAAAGGAATATAACCGAATTTGAGGGTAATGACTGTCTGAATTGTTTCGGAGGCCTTCACTATCTTATATATCATATACACTAGAGCCTTCCACATGCACATATGTTTTTTTTTTTCCTAATTTTTTTTTTAAATTTATTGATGGCGAGCTAGTTGAGTTTTTTTTTTTTTTTTTTTTTTTTTGAAATGAGCAAGAGGAGTTCGCAGGAAACAAAGCATGCATGAGGTTTTTTTTTTTTTTTTTTTAATATATGTATGGTGGTAAGGGGGTTAATACATGTTTTATTTAAAAAAAAAAACCAGTTTTGAAGGGGAGGATATGGGTGTGTGTTTTTTTTAATTATTATTATTATTTTTGTTGTGTGTTGGGGGGGGGGGGGGGGAGAAGAATGGGTTGGAAACCGAGAGGAAAATTTGAACTGTGAAGGCCTCGAACACAGAGAGGAATTTTTTTCATAACTTTTAGTGGCGTGGTCGGGGCCCTGAAAAGATATATGTGGGCCCATTCGATAGAGATGGTAAAGTCCCACTCCCAAATTCACCCTTCATGAAGCCCATTGTTGAGAAGCATCTAGAATAAACTGAAAAAAACTGAAGCCCTGAGCAAGCTGCAAGAAGCAGGCCTCAAAGGCTTTCCTACTATAGATTGTATTTTTAAATGACAACCATTATTATCTTATAATGATTGTTATTTTACATTTTCACTTTTTATCCTAATAGCATCGACTTTTTTAGATTCAATTGTTAATTAAAGTATTAATTTCCATTTTATTCCATGAATGTTTTAAAATTATTCTTACCAATAGTGTCATATGTTCCCATTTTATACGACAAATGCTAGTAATTAGTTTGTACGATTAAGATCATTCATTCTTATTCTTATGTCAGCAATGTTCCTTTCATTTAAGAGTGGAAACACAGTTCCTTTTTCTGAGGGAAATGGTGATTCTTAGTAATTGTGATTACCAGAATAGGGCTAAAGCTGGAATTTCCATTCCATTTCAGCTCTCATTCTATGATTCAGATATAGGGATGGATGGTTTTCAAAGTCATATGTATTTGACTCCTTTAAGTTGCCAGTTCATTAATCTTTCTCTCTTAATCTCATTTCCCAAAATTCTGGAAATCTCAAACTAATGTTAGATCCCTAAGCGTCTTGCTAAATTTCAGTTGAATCTCTAAAATTATAAATGTTTCAGATTTAGTGGACATCGATATAAAGCTGGTGCCATTCTAGGAGTTTGTGCTAAAATTATCTTATGCAGCCTAACTCGTTGTACAGATGGCTATTTATATTAATTTGTTTGCCTTTCTTCCACCACCACCACCACCCCCCCCCCCGTCAACCTCCTCCCTTTTTTTGATGTTGGAAATAATGCTAAATTTAGATCTTGTGAGTTTTGATAAGGTTTGCAATGTATTGTTTCAAATTTAACTAGAGGAAAGTAGACATGCTACATGGGTATGGCCATATGAAAACTCAAATCTCATTTGCATTTGGATTGCGATATCTTAGATTGTCATTAAATGCCTAAAATGAAAACTTGCACTCTAAACATGATTTTTTTTGTTATAATTTTTTTAAACAATATTTTGCTTGTCTGGGTACAAAACAATGGAAAGCTTAGCTAACTTAGATATACTCCAGAATCTTATGTTTCAAAGTTTTTAGCAAAATATTGATATAGTTCTATGGAGCTGCCACCTAGTTCTTTTGTGATATTTTAACAAAGTTCTGGAAAATGTTTTCTGTTGACCAAAATCTAAGGGTTTCCAATGGAAATTTTCCCATCTTGAGAGTCTTTGGAGGTACTATAGGAAAATTTTGAGCATCAATAGTAAAGTATGTTCTTTTCTTTTCTTTTTTCTTTTCCAATATTCTTCATTGTGTTTTATAAATTTGTTAATTGTTTATTCATTTCTTGATAATAATGATTTTTTTTCATGTAATATCCAATATTTATCTTGCTTCGATTTGGTGTTAACTGATATATATATATATATATTTGTGGTGCTTTAAATGTAGTAATTTGGAATTGTAAGTAATCATTGTTGTGGCATGAAGTGGCTTGCCTGTTCTGTTTTTGCCACTTTACTAATATATATGGATGCACAAATCACTTTGACCAGTGCCATGTTACTTAAGATCATGCTAAACCGTGATATTCTGTCCATGCTGAGTAAAATTGTGGAGTTTCATACTTTCATATATGATAACAAATTGTTTCACATGCCTGAATGATTTACTCATTTATTGACCAAGCAGATTGTTAGCATTATGGTTTTATAAGATAGATTTTTATGGTTGTGCTTCTCATCTAAATGATTCTTGTTGCAGAAAAGGAAAATTTATGCCTCTATGGATTTCCCAATGAGCACTGGGAAGTTAATTTGCCTGCCGAAGAGGTACCTCCGGAGCTTCCAGAGCCTGTATTGGGCATTAACTTTGCAAGGGATGGAATGCAAGAGAAAGATTGGTTGTCTCTGGTTGCTGTACACAGTGATGCGTGGTTACTTTCGGTTGCATTTTATTTTGGCGCTAGATTTGGATTTGATAAAGCTGACAGGTGATTAATAAAAACAAGCTTCCCAGGGAGATTTATTGTAATGACTTCTTATACTCACTTTTTACCAAGGTTTTAAAACTGGTACTGGAGGGCATACAAGTCTTTTGAAAAACTGGTAGAATATCAGGTATCGGCACATGGTGCAGGACTGCATCCTGTACCAACACACTATGTACCAGTGCCCCTTTTCTGCTGGAGTGGTATGGTACCATCCATAGTGTCCTGTGCCGGCGGTTTTTAAAACCTTGCCTTTTATCATTTTTATGTCCATTACATTTTTATTAATGCTCTTGTCTTCATTTTTCCCTTTTACACACCTCTTCTGGTTAGATGCTTAACAGTCGAAAAGTTTCATCTGGGTATTGCTTGCATGGTGTACCTTATTGAACTCTGTGACCCTTTCCCTACTTAGGCTGACAGCATGATTATCTTTTGGTTTTTACTGTTTAATGTATGATTTCTTCCGTCCTATCACAAGAGCTTGCAAGTTGCATGCTGGATTTCAGTTTCCTTAATATGGATGCTGATTTTTGCCTTAATAATTAATGATGCATACATGAACTCTGGCCTATAATAATGTCTGCATGACATGTGTGATGGTACCATTCTGTTCAAGGTGTCAAGGTAGGTACTTTTCCAGGACATCTGTATTGGAGACCTGCAAATAGACTCTGACAAGGAAACCCAGAAAAGGAAACAAATGTAAAAAATTGTTGCAGCTATTTGGTTGCTTAGTTCCTTCTTGGACAGAGTTGATGCTTGCTTGAGGCTTCTGTTGTGATATAAGTATTCCCCAGCTGACAGACCATCTATTTTTAAATGTGCTCTTCTTTAAGTAGATACTACGGAGTTCATTCTTTTAATAGTTAAATATACATTTATATTCAAGATTCTGAAATATATTTTATTGTGAAGAGATTTTTACCCTGAACAGGGGGAGGGGTGTTCCAGTTGTGGTTTTTCACTAATTTTTAACATATGCAAATCATGGTTAACTTTCTCTAGCAATGCAAGAGCTGTATTTTAAGTATCTTTCGTAGATTTGATTGGATCAAGCAATGAAAAGATACGTGTTTCATGTTAAAGTATTGCTTGAAGCTAATGAAGTAATTTATTATTATTATTATTGTTATTATTATTATTATTATTATTATTATTATTATTATTATTATTATTTTGCTTAAACAGTCTAGAAAGTCAGATAATGCAGGTCTTCAAGAAAAATACTAGCTTTGCACAGCTCAAGTGAATAAGGAGAAGGTTCTGTGATTTTTTATCATTCTTATTTTCGAGTTATGGTTACAAAATACTTGCCAGCAGATATTCTTATTCACTCTGCATCTCTACACATAACATTTTTGTGATATGAATGTAATATATGTTTGTAATTTATTTTATTTGTTTTATAGGTCTGATTTATGAGTCAGTAGTTTGGTACGGCACTTAAATATGTTAGTCTTGTTTATGTTATGTACTTTGCAGTGCTTGGTGGTTCGGTAGCTGGTAGTGTACTCTAACATTTTGTTTCGCTAGAGTTTTTATTCTGGTATACAGGTTTCCATGACTTATTACCATGGAATACAGATAGATGCATATACATGTGCCTGCTTGTTTATGTGGGCAGTGTCATTTAGAGGTCTGCACATATGGTATTTAAAGAGAGTCTTGATGAACATAATAAATGATATGCTGATATTCAAGTAGTGCTTGCAATTTTCAAACACAATTTATGCATTACGTATGCAATTTTTTTAGTGTTTAACAATATTTGTATTGTTACAGAAATAGAGTATTTGCTATAAATATTGAGTCAGTGGTATCATTTATGTCACAGACTCACAGTGTTCTCTGATCAGCTCATGCTCAGGGATCAGGGGTTCAAGAAAGTCTACAGAGCTTGGGCAGGTATTGTTGGATAACAATAATGGTTACGCATTGAAAAGGGCCCGAGCAGGTTTCTCATCTGATTTGAACGGCTGTACCTGCACTATCAGAATAGAGAAAGATGTAAAATTTCAAAGATTTCTGACAAGTTCTTAGATATGACAATGCTAAAATCAATGTATCATGTGTGGTAATAAGAGGAAGGATTGTGATTGAATTATGTAGGTTATATGAAGCTTAGGTGTTCCTCGAAACTACAGAATATAGAACTGGCTGAGATGGTATGTCATGCGCCTTAGAGGGAAGGCCCAATATGGACATGGATGTGGGTCTTTTCTTGAAGAATCTTGAAGAATCAGCAATATGGAGGTGAAGAGTGTCAAATTGAAGTTTAAAGCTTGACTGGAGGCTTTGGTGAAGGATATAACTTGATTGTTGATAGGACTTTGATGATTTGTTTATATTTCATATCAATGAGATTGAATTCTCCCCTTGGAACTAGGTTATGAGATTTGGTTGGATACCCTTTATTTACTATTGTTTCATAAAACTAATTTGGTCGAGAACTTGGAATAGTTGTGCATGGCTCATCGAACCACCCCAAACCGTATCGGCTGCTAATTGGTGCAGTTTGGGCATTTGATTCGGAATGCCGGTGAAGACGGAGTGAGGGAAAAGGAAAAAGAGGAAGAGAGAGAAGAGGGGAGGAAAGGAAAGGGAAAGGCCAATAGTGGCCTGCCGAGGTTGCTGGAGGGCCGTCGAGCCTCTGGGTCTCTGTGGTCCTCCATAAGATGTGAGAAGAGAGAGAGAGGGGAAGGGAGGGGAGAGGGAGGGAGGGAAAGGCGGCGGGGAGGCCGCTGGACAGCCCAAAATACCCCCGTGGCCGTCGCGGGTTCCAATAGTGGCCGCAGGGGTGTTTTGCGCTGTTCGACGACCACTTGGTGGCCCTTCGATGGCCTCTCCGCCGTCTTCCCCTCCCTCCTCTCCCCTCCCTTTCCCTCTCTATCTCTCTCTCTTCTCATTCTCTTATGGAAGACTGTGGAGCCCAAGAGGCCTCGATTGCCCTCCAGTGGCCACCGCCGGCGTCTTCACCGGCCTCCCTTTTCTTCTTTCCCTCTCCCTCCCTCCCCGTCTCTCTTTTTCTCCCTAGTCCATCCCATTTCCATGTCGGTTAGGGCCCGATATGGTCCGGTACGGGGGCGTACTAGCTCGTATCACTGGCCGGCATTGGGTCCGGTTCCGAGTTGGTGGTCCTTGAGTATGCAACTATTGACTAAGTGGACCAATTGACAAAGTATCAAAGAAATAAGTAAGATGTAGTTATATAAGTTATAAGAGCAGAAGTAATTTCTTTTGGAATCGGGAACCTGAGTAGATGTGAAATTTGATGTAAGTAATGTTTGTCTCGAACTTGCTAGCTCGCATTGTTATTTCTGAATTGATATAGGTATGCATGATTTGATAATTATCTTTGCTTTTCCCATCTTTTGAGTTTCTTCTTGTTTCTATTCCTTTAGAGCATTTTCATCTTATCTTGTTCCATTGTTCTGGTGGAATCAAGTAATGACAGATTCCAACCTTTAATTTTGTGGCACTCCAGTAAGCTTCTGTTGGTATCTGTGATGCAGGAAGCGCTTGTTTGGCTTGATTAACGAACTGCCTACCATATATGAAGTTGTGAATGGGAAGAACAAAGTGAAAACATCGGGTACCAATCACAGCAGTAAAAAATCCAAGTCAAACTCTAAAGTGGTAAAGTTTTCGGTCCTCTTGATGGTTTGTTCGAACTTTGCGATTGGTCTTGCATGTTTATCACTGTCTCCTTATATGGAAAAAACTAAATTCTCTAAGACAGATTTAATTGGTTATACGGTCTTAGGTGACAATTTTTTTGTGCCCTAAAACAGAATAACTGTGCTCATAAGTTTCACGATCATTCAGTGTAGACGTGTTCTCTATGCATATTAGAAGTTGACATTATGCAGATTTTGATTGGGGGGGGAATATTGATTGATTTTTGTTCATGTATTTATGTTTGCATATCTGTTTTGCTGATAAATCTTCTTCTGATAATTTGTGGGAGGGTGGTGAATAAATCACATTTTTCTCTAGAATAAATGGGCATGTAAATCATCTTCTAAATTGGCCGCATTATCATCCAGGCAAATTGTTGTAATTATATGGGATTGTAGTTTTGATTATCCTCTTTTTTCTTTTTTATCCTATAAGTTTTTCCTTGTTAATGCATATGCCATCTGTTTTTGGAAAATTAAATGAGAATTATGACCTTCATGTCATCTTGATGAGGTGCCAATCCACTCATGGGCCCATCATCTCCGTTAAGGATGGAAATTTGCTACTTTCATCCAACATATCATTCATCTGCATTGTTCTATGTTTGCTTGCAGTCAAGTTATTATCTTCCACTCTCTCTTTTTGATCATCTCTGCCCTTTTGTGTTGTCCGACTATAAATCAGCGAGCATCAGAGTCCCAGGCCAAGTATTCAAAGGGTCAGCCAAAGGAAGAAGATGAAGGTCTGGATGAGGAAGACGAAGAGGAGCATGGGGAGACCTTGTGTGGTGCATGCGGGGACAACAATGCAACAGATGAGTTCTGGATCTGCTGCGACATATGCGAACAGTGGTTTCATGGCAAATGTGTTAAGATCACCCCTGCTAGAGCTGAGCACATCAAGCAGTACAAGTGCCCATCATGCAGCAACAAGAGAACCCGCCCCTCCTGAGAGGCCTGTTGCAAGGTTCTCTTCTGTGCATTTTGGTGGGCTCTGCCCTCTGATGCCAAATTTTCTGTTAGTTTGTAGGAAAAGGTGCTTCATCTTGTTAACTCTTGTAAGAATCCTTTTTTTTTAATGTTGGACCCTCACACATTTAGAGCACTTCTGCTGGATGTGGAATGATATCTATCTTTAGCTGTGATCATGTTTAGTTGCTTTACTATAGGTATTATCATCCTCCAGATGTTAATGGATGGTGTTTTCTTTTGTTGACTTGTACGATTGTTCCGATTCTTATGGTTTTTAGTTGGTTTCAGGTCCAAATATCTTGGGATTTAGGGTCCGACGGTAATCTTTTTTGTATAGTTATTGTCATTGCTTCATGACGTGGCACTGCTTGATAAAGATTGAACGAGCAAGCTTGGTTCGTTCTGGATTGGTTTTAAAGATTTAAGATTCGGATCTCTGATTCCATATAAATTATTTTTCGGCTTTATCACTGAGATCATTAGGAAAAGCAGATTGCCGCTATGTAGCTTTCACAGCTGTCCGACTCCACTGCGAGGGTTTTGTGGATGCATTCCTGCCTACCTACGTGAAAATGATGGCATTGATTACTTAAGTGGATGGCTAACTGTATAGTCTTCTTTTGTCTCTCTTAAGCATTTGACTGACTATTCTCGTTCCCTGCTATCCCTTATTATCCTTGTAGCTTCCTGTACAATTGTAGGCCTACTCGCGGCTGCTGCCACCACTATTACTATAACCTTATCGCTATTATTATTACTATTGCTATTATTGTTATTTTTTTTATTATTGCTATTACCGTTAGTATTACTATTACTAATGCTATTATTGCTTCTTATGCTATTATGCTATTATTGATATTACTATTATTGCTACTTGTTTTTATTATCGTTACTATTAATATTATTGCTGTTACTAATGTTGCTACTCTGCTACTATTATTTTGCATAATAGTTGTGCTATTTGGGTTTGAATTAAGAGCGCTACTACTATTATTAGTGTTGCTATTACAACTAGTACTAAATTGTTACTGTAACTATATTGTTGCTACTACTATTTTGGATAATAGTTATGCTACTAAAATATATGCACTTGTATTTGAACTAGGGTGATGTCATTGATGGGGTTGCTATTATTTGGGCTATTTTTATATTGGATAATAGTTATGCGATTCCTAGAATATGAGCACTTGATTTAAATTAGGGATAATAATGCTTAATCATTTATTTTGTTTAAATTGATTCAATTAGATTACCTATTTAATAAAATGATGAGGTTCGAGTTGATACTTTTGATAAGTTTAATAGATAGGTTAAGTCCATGCCGATAGATTTTGATCCATCCTATGTCTAACCTAATCCAATTGCCACTCTTAATTTGAACCCTAGGCCTCTTTTAGATGAAGAGGATAGCCAACTAGTGCCTAGGATTTGATTTCTAAATGTCTCTTAAGTAGAGAAAAACACCAATCACTTGCAATAAGGCCATATCCATCTAGGGCTAGAAGCAAGCTCAAGCTCGAGGGCTATCGGGTTGGCCTAACTTTGGATTGGGCCATGGGCTAGGCCCATGGCAACTTGTATTGGTTGGGACCTAAAAATAGGTCTTGAAGATATTTCGGGTTTGGCTAGGATCAGTGTTTGGCTCGAACCCAGACTAAGCCTAAAGCTGGGCCTGGGATTAAGCTCAAAATCGGACCTGAGGCCCAAGCTAGGCCCATATCCAATCAAGCTTACCTAAGCTGGTATGAATGGACACTGACCATTCATTTTTGGTGACTTCAGCTCACCCTAATTTTTGTCCATAATTTTTCTTGATTCTTAATTCCCATTGGGCTATCTGTAATTTTTTTAGGCTTCAACTCTTCAATTCTTGGCCTCTTTGCCAATTCCTTCCAACTTAATGATAGTCAAGCCATCATATTGTCACTATAGGTCGCCAGCCCAAACAGGGCTCTAATACGAAACCATATTGCTTCGAAGATTCCCAATTGAAGGTATTGCTCTTAAAACTCTGATCTATTTTTTTTTTTCAATTTTCTACCATATTTGATATGGTTTCATCCATACCTACAATCATTTCTTTGATTTCTTGTTATTTTTATTTCTTTTTCAGTGTTCGAAGTTATCATTCTTTCCATCTAGGTTTATTTCAATGTTTGTTTATTTTTGGTCTTATCTTCGGGTGAAATGAGTTTTTTTATTTTAGTGCTATTATTTTTTTGAAAATTATTCTTGGGGCTTTTTTTATACTGATAGTTTTTTTTTAGGAGGGTGTTTGCAACACTATGATGTTAGGATTTTGGTTTTGATTTTAATTTGATTGTATCAGTCCTTTTCCTTCTGTCAGATCGTGCTTTTATGCCCTTCAGGATCTAAGATTTTGTGCTTTAATCTTTTAGATTTTTTAATATATACTCTCCTAAATATATTAAATTATATCTTTATAAAATTTGTTATTCATATTTATATCTTCATAAAATATTTATTTTGAATAAATTGTAAGACCTAAAAATCATATATTATGTAAATAAACAGCATGACCAAATGAATGGTCGCTACGACGCAATGGAACTTTCCTCGAACACCATGGATATCTCCTCATCTCCCATGTGATGGGACTTTCATCTTGATTTAATAAATAAATAAATAAGTCAATATACAAAGAAAGAAAGAAATAAAGAATAGAGAATTAGAGATAAATCTCCAGCTCTATTTTTAACTTAAAAGTAGCTTTCCAAATGAGTTTTATGTAAAAATATCTATATATTTCAAACATAAGTTAAAAGCAACTATCCATTTTTGGCTAAAATTATTCTTATTTTCTTCAAAATACTACAGTATTATATTATCATAGTGTAGTATTCCTTTACAATGAGGTAGTATTACATTATATTAGTGTGGTATTCTTTTATAATAATACAGTATTACTTTATTATATTATATTAGTATAGTATTCCTTTATAACAAGGTAGTATTACATTATATTAGTATAGTATTTTTTTATAATAATATAGTGTTGCCTTATTGTATTATATTAGTGTAGTATTTTTTTATAATAAGATAGTATTACATTATCATAGTGTAGTATTTCTTTATTGTAGTATTACTTTATAACAATATAGTGTTGCTTTATAATAGTATAGTATAACTTTATAATAGTGTAGTGTTGCTTTATAATAGTATAGTATAACTTTATAATAGTATAATATTACTTTTATTATAGTGTAGTATTATTTTATAATAGTATAGTATTGCTTTATAACTGCAAAGATAATTGGATCATTTTATCTCATTTAGGTAGTTGTTTTTAAGTTATATTTCAAATACGGAGAATTTTTTATTTGAAACTTAAGTAGATAGCTATTTTTAAGTTTAAACTCAATTAAATATTTTTCATTAATTTTTTCAAGAAAGAAACCAAATGCAAGCAACTATATTAACCGTTGGGCGTACTCACATCGGATATTGGACCCAAGTTTGAGATGAGAGGCTCTATGCCTTGAATTTGCATTCCTATACCAAGAAGTTTCCTCAGCTCTTATGCCAAACAAAGCAAATTTTTCTAATTTATACAATCAAAACTCAAAATCTCGATTCCTCCTTTGAAATAATTCAAAGATCAACTGAACCATGATTAAAAGATCCAAGATGATACGATGTCGCATGAGGATTGGTGCTTCTAATCACAAACCCACCCACCAATAATTAGATATGTTGTCATCTTTTCAATAGAAAAGGACTGAAGCATGCTAGTCTTTCATTTTATTTGGTAAAATTTAATTCTTTCATTGATCTCTCTGACTAAGCCCACTTCCATTTCCTAGTTCTCCACCCTGTTGCCCATGTCCTATAATTTGGTCCAACACTGCAGCAAGTACCATATCCTAATGATGAAGTTCAAGATAAAAATATAAAAACTTTATGGGTAATAAAAATTATAAGAAGACAAAATCGTCGAAGTATTGTTCAGGATCTTTTATGTCAGCTTGCAAACACCTATAGCAAATCAACCTGTAAACCACTTGCAGCTTGCAACTACTAAAGAATCAAGCTGGAGTGCTCATCGCTTTCGTCAAGCAGTACCTTAGTTTTCCAATCCGTCCAATTCCGAATATATCCGATGAGGAAGATCTCATAAGTTCTTGGATAAGTTGGAGATCAAGTCCATAAGGATGTTCTTTTATAACATGTCTCACTCATTAGAGGCAATATTTAAATAAATCATAAAAACTCAAAGATGGATATTATCCATGATGATTGTGTAGAGATTTACTTTATCAAACCATCAAATATATTTTTATCATTTTATTGAAGGTTTATTTTAGTCAGAGTCTGTATGAATCTAAAACATATAAAACAAATCTCAATATATGTTAGTATGGGCAACATTCGAATAAGATTAATTAGATAAAACTCTAACAAAAAGGCTATCTTTCGAATGCAGACATAGAATCTAAGAAAATATAGACTATCACCCTCTTAGTACCTAGAATACATTGCATCTGTCCTCATATGATAGCATGATGCAACATATGAGCAGATGAGATGACTTCAAGATGGCAGCATGCATGCATGAGAGATCACATGCATGTGTGAAAATTTTCATGTGTGCAATAAGAGGATAGCATGACCCTAGTAAATTAGGAGGAGACAACTTTTGATCTGTTTTATTAGTAAAGCGGGACAAAAAGTTGGTGAAGGTGATAGGGTTCTTTTTATCAAAATATTTTCACTAGCGAGAGAGAGTTGAGAAGAAATTATTGCCTATACTGCATGCATTAGTTTGATCTTGCATGTAGTCAATCACAATGATATTTATGTGATGGTGCATTAAGATGCATGCTTGATAAATAGGGTCGATAGAAATTAATGACTGTTATTGGCTGCGTGCACAGCAATGTGGTGTATACAGTATAGCTAATAAATTCTCAACATAGAAGGAATATGTGATATTTGGCATAATGCGGAGAGGAGTGATAATTTAGAAACATAGCTACAACTGTAGCGAAGCAGTGATGCTAAGAGGAATTGCTATAGCATGATTATATTAGGGTGATTGGCAAAGATGAGAGATGTTAACATATAGTAGTGATAAAATTGATATAAATTCTAGTAGTGAAAAATGCTAAATAGTTGATTCTGCATAATACTTTGGATATAATTATGGCACATTAAAAAAATATTACTTGAATAAAAATCTTTTGATATCTTTTAGGATTTTTTTAGATTACTAGGCCCCAAATCCCATAGGAATCGTGGGTTTGAGCTTTTATAGTTACCTAAATAAGATTAGACTAGGCCTGTCTTTATATATATTCCGCGAATAAAAGAATTACTCAATGAAAAGGTTAAATTGAGGTAATAGGTTTTGCAAGCAATCAAGTGCAAATAAAAGAAGATATCAGTAAGGAATTATCAACATTAGTGACGCACAAAGAACAAAAAAGAAAGACGGAATGAGTAATCAAGTTAGCACTATCATAATCTTTGTAATAGACATACTAATACTTCTTATACTCAGTGCATGCTATAGACCCGATGAGGAGGATTTCAAGAATAATCCTCATGTTATCAGTCAAATAATATCTGATAAATGATTAAAATCCAACTAACAAAAATATAAATTACATGGTAAGCATGATATATAAGTGATTATTTTTCTTAATTTTTCTACTATATTATGGATCAATACACTCCTAAAGAAGGATGCATCTATTTTATTCTATTCTCTAATGTCAACTCCTTATCGAGCCATGTCTACTACCTCTACCTTGCAACTCCTATTTTTCTATTTTGCTTGCTATGGATATGACCACCTTCTTTATTGTTTAAGCAGTGTAGTATAGCTATTGATTATATAAGGTCAAAGATTTGAATCCATCCCCTAATATTATTTCTTATTTATTTTGACAAAGTCATTTTGAAAAAATGTTAAGGGCATGTTTGGATGGAGGGAGTTGGACTCTGGAATAGAGTGACTTCCATTGATGTTGTTTAGTTAGAAGGAGCTCAATTTTCATTATAATTCCAAAAAGAAATAAGAATGTCCCTGGTGTCCTAAAATCCAATCTCTATAGGAAAGTATTCAAATCTAATTTAAATTTTAATTTCGATTCTTATCATAAATCGAACGTCTCTATAATATAGCTATTCTGATTTTCATTTCAACCCATTCTGATTCCAATTCAGATTGCAAAACAAACTCACCCTAAGACCAGATATGCATGCACTTACTATAATTAATGTTTTTATGTTTTTAGATAAAGATATTTTTCACTAATAGAAGATGGCTTCATTTTGTTTAAAAGAGATGAGGGATTCATATAATCCTAATATAGATACTTATAAAAAAATAAAAAAGTAAAAAGATAATTATAGTTTCTCCATCTGAGGTAAGACTCGATTTTACTAAGCCTCCCATGGTTTGAAAAGTAGCACTTAACCCACCTACAGTCAGATCTGTCAGATGCAATTTTGCTCTGTTAACCATCTGCATGGTAAAATAGGTTCAAGGATTAATTTTCACTATGATTTGAATGCTTTGTTTTTCTCCAAATCCCTCAATCGGTCATCTACTTTTCCAAATCGAGCCTTTTTCCATCGAATTGAAAGCATATCGTCATTATCTTTCTTAAGTAACAGCAATGCTGGATAGATTTATTGCTATTATCAGAAATAATCCATGGTTAGAACATCATGAACAGTGAAAAATTTCAGAAGAAAGTTCCATGGTTTCTCCAAATATGGTGTAATTACTCGATTTTTTTATTGATTTGCATATTGTACGAGGTAGATGAGAGAGCTAATATGCTTTTTTGGTTAATTTTTTGGTAGATTGATAATCTGATACTTTGAGTGGGTTGACTCTCTAATCTGCATACGTGGGACTAAAATTACTTCCAAGATTTTGGATAAAATTTAACGAGTTTAGCAAATGGCAGATGTTGCAAAATAGAAAGAAAAAAAATCCTCATACAAAGGAGATGCTTGCTTTAGAAAAGGAAGCAATAGCTCGAGGAAGGGAGAAATTCTACAAATATGCATTGATTGGATCTTGAATATTTGTTATATATTGCTAGTGGTACTCTGCAGCTTAGAGGGATTGGAGAAACTAAAAAGTAGGAATGTTTGCCTTAGCATTTTTCTATTTGGCTAGTCTTCTAGTTTTGAAAAATATATTCAATAATGTACTAAAATATTTTGAGTTAATGAATTTTCATTTGATCCATAATGAATTTTCATTTGATCCACTTTGCTGGTTGTATGACAATTAATCATGTTCTATTTTTATTTAAACATTGCTATTTAATATGGTGTAGAATCTCTTTTCGACTAAGTTAGTGGTGTTTAATATGGTGCTTAATGTGGTGCTAAATCATGTTGAAATGTATATAATCAAATTTTATAACACATTAAGTAAACCATTTCCTGATAACCAAATTTCATATCACTGCATAACCAAGTTTCATATTAATTGATAATACTACATAACCAAATTTCATCCATTCCAAACAAAACATATTTCAAATAATTGATATATTACTGTTCTTAAATAAGTTCATCACAAATTCATGAAAGGAAATAAGTTTCATAACCAGCACTTCGTCCATTACATCAAGTTTCATACAATAAATAAAACAACTTTCACTCTTTCCATTAGCAAACTTCATCTCCTGCTGTAAGTCTCGGTTTGCCATGTTCACTTCTTCATTGAATTCTGGATTATGCTTCCTCTCATCTCCATATGACCCATGCACACTTCTCAACTCTTCATTATATAGAGGGTCCTCAGCAAAATCCTCTAAAAAAATATATTCTCCTTATGTAGATGGCCCTGTAGCATCAAAATGATCTAAAGTAGATACAAATGAATAATTTTCATGACTGGGGCTAGAAGTCTTAGTATTGAAGATGTCATCATCATTAGGACCTTCAAGGCCCTTATTCAACTAAGTCAAATCATCTTCATTTCATTACCCTAGCATTTGCTTCATCATCAGCAACCCAACTATCTTTGCCATTACTCCTCTCATTGTCAAACCTAATGTGTGGTTCATGTCTATCATTCTTCCTATGATGATCCACTATAGCATCAACTACCTCATTAGCTCTATCATTAGAAAATTAATTATCTCCCTCATTAACAGCTAAGTCCACAAACTCAATAATGACCTATGTACCTACAACCTCATCCTAGATCTCTTGGGTCCTAAACTCATCCTTCCGGATAGCTATGGAGCCTCCTCTCATATTCAATGGCAGCATACTAGTTATATAGATCACAATAGAGAACACTTCCCACTCCGAATGTAACTCCAATATATACATTACGTCATCATCAATCTCTAATAATCTTAATCCATGTTCAACATTACCATTGGATACCAGGAAGTATATATTACTAGTAGATGGCATCTTAGATCAACACACATGCTTTGAAGTTCAACATAACTCATCAAGTCAGTATCAACATCATTATAGTGATCCACCTTACCTCCAGAATATTTTGCATTGGATCCCTTTGATAGGACTTTTCCATGATGGATCTTAAAAGAGAATCTAACATTGGTCATATCTGCATGCAAAATAAAATAACATCAGTACTTATTTAGCAACAACTAAGTCTATAAAGAAGTAATCCTGTTACATAGTCTAAGAGTAACAATGTGACCACTTTATAATCATATGAAGTGTTAGGTTTCAGTGGCACAGCGAAAGGGTTAGGTGTTTAAAATTTTTATTTGGATAAGAAAAATGACATCTGACGTACCAGAACCCTAATGCTCAAAAAATTTTGACTATAACAATCAAAGCATAATTAAATTAAATTTGGATAAGAAAAATATCTGTAGCGCTAATCTCAATTTATGAGGCATCCAAGTGTCCACCCTCTAATAGTGATCCACACAAAAATCTGACCAAAGACAGTGCTTTTCCTTCATCTTGCTTCAAGAATTCTAGCCTCTAGAACTCGACTAGCCACCAGTCGATCAGACCTTCCTCCAGACTCGAATCTGGACCTCTAAAAAAACTCTCACTAGATCTAGACACCTTCTTCTAGACCTCTTAAATTCTTAAAGCTATTAGGATTAGGCTTGTCTTAAAAGAACAAGCCTTTATCCTAAATCCTAGAGTTGTAAGAGAGGGAAAGAGGAATTAGATAGGATGTGTAAGAGTTGAATGATCAATCCTATCTGTCACCCCCTATTTATAGAACTAGAGGAGGCACCAATAGAGAAGACACGATTTATTTGAAAAGCCATATCAGGTCCTCATATCACTTATTTGAGAGTCTTCAAACAAAAGGATTCACCAGGGTGTGATACGTCGATTGATTCCCTCTCACGCGTGCGCCATCAAAAGAGATGAGTTCCTCTCATCCATTCCCATTTCAGAATAGCATGAAAACTTGCCACGTATTCTCTGATTCAAATAAGAAGGTAATCAATAAGGGATGCCTTATTTGGATAGGAATTTAAATAACAGAAGGACTCTTGAACGTGGAGAGACGCGTGAGTCCTTCCTCTGTCGCATGCGTGCACGCCCAGTAAAGGGTATCATAGGCAGCCATCCAATTATCTGATAACTTTTCAAATTTATCTTATGAAATCAGCATTTAAATCTGATCCTAACATGAAAAGATATCAGATAAATATGGCACCTAAGACTCCTTAAAGTAGAAGGAGTCTTCGCATCTCTTCATGCGACTAAAAACTTCTCGCGCGTGCAGCTTGGTTCCAGGAGAGTTTCCACGCCCATTTAAAAGGTTTTTTCAAACTTTAAATGATGTGCGAGAGATTTAAAGATCTGATCCCCTTGCCATATGAATCAAAGATCCAAAGCAAAAGGACTCTTGGTTCTTCTACATGCCAAAATGAATGAGCGTGTGCGCTCTTCAATTTTGCGCCAAAAGTCCTTCACAACTTGGACTCTTGGTTTTTTGGCGTAAAGAGGACTTTAGATGCCCCACTTTAGGCTGCCTCTAGGTGGAACAACTTAACACATATACACACCAAATTAGGTTAGCTAATTTGTAAGATTTGAGATCATATTGATCTCCTAAGGGGCTAGGATTTTCATACATGCTAACATGCTTATCGGAGATCTTGATTGGATTTAAAATTTCAATCAACCTTATCAAAAAGATTTTTGACTAATTTTTTTATGTGTGTGATCCATATGATTTTCATCTAGTCAGTAGTAGATCCGAATACAAGTTGACCTAATTTGATTAGACTCCTTCTAATCGATTTAGGTCCAATCGAGCTAACCTAAGTTCCACAATTAGAATCCTTTCTAATTGGCAATCGAATTAAATTCTTTAATTCGATCAAACCTACAAATCAAAATTGGCATCTAGCAATATATCATGACTATCCAAAAGTTATAGAATTTGATAAAAATATCAAATATATCCTTCAGTAGTAAGTTATCGTGTAATTTAGTTCTTCGAACATTCTTGCATTTCGAATATGTTCATGAGTATGGAATCATGTCAAACTCAAATGCATATTTATATTGAATCTCTAACAACCAATAATAACTCTAATAATGAAGCATTAGAAATTAGGATTGATAAAATATGATCTGACCAGCCAACCCGATTCGTATTCGATCCGTCATAAACAAATTTGAGTTTAGACTAAATGGATTTGGATCATAAACGGGTCAACCCGTTTAACCCGTTTAATAATTAAATCATATTTAAGTTTTAGATATTTGATCCGTTTAACTCATTTAATATTCAAATCAGATTGAGTCAAATAACCCATTTAAGATATTTAACCTGTTTAACCTATTTCTGACCCATTTAACCGACCTGTTTAATCTGTTTAACTTATTTAAGACCTGTTTAATCTATTTAAAATCTATTTAACCTATTTTTAATCTATTTAAACCAACCTGTTTAACTTAATTTAATCTATTTAATAAATAGATTAAATAGATCGGATTGGATTACCTGTTTAATAAATAGATCGGATTTAGATTTAAATTTTTGACCCATTTAATAAACAGATCAGGTTTGGACTGATGATTTTCTGACCCGATCCGCATTGATCTGATCCATTTATAACCCGACCCGATCCGATTGCCACTCCTATTGAAAACTCTTTCTAATCTTCATCTTGTTTTTGATCAAAAAAATTTTTCTGAGTCATCTAGGGATAAAAATACACAAGATGTTATCTCCTCTTACTAGGAGTGATCGATTTCTTGTTGATTGACTCACAACCTTCATACACACTCCACCATATCCAGAACATCCCATACATATCTTAATGTCATGCTTGGATATGAACTAAAATATGGGTTCATGTGCATAAGATTCCATAGTGATCTCAGGTCTAAGGATCATTTGCACAACTCTCACTTAGAGAACTATCTTTTGACATACAAATAAGGCTTCCATAAGATGTTCTCTGTTGGTGAGTCAATTCAATGGACTCATTTTCAAATGAGAATCTACATCTTTGTATTAGTGTCCCTACACAAGTAGCTAGTAAGATCAGCCATCCTCTCCATTGAGCATATATAGGATGTACCAGTCTATCCGAAACATCGATCTCTGACTCAATATTTCCATGACTAGAAATATTTAAAATTAAAATTTTAAGATTTTAGATTTTACAGGCATGACCCATTCATATCTCCTAAAATCATTGTTCTAATCTTTAAGGCTCATCATAATCTTAAATATAGTAAGATATAGCTAAAATGATGAATCAATACTTTATTTTATGAAAAATATCATTATATGAGTTGAAAGTTTATAAAAAAAAATCACATCGCATCATTCATGCGATTGGCTTGCAGGACACTCTTCTTTTAATCTCTCACTTGCACTAAAGCCAATCGCCTTTGTATTTTAATTTCATATAATCAAGATGGCGATCAAATAGCTGCTGTGGTATAGTCTTAGTGAATGGGTCTACTATATTGTTCTTGTTCTAGGATAATATCTTGTCCCTCTATAATTTTTTGAATGAGATAGAAGCATCAGTGGATGTGCTTGAGTGTCAAATGAGATCTATATTCCTTGCTTAAGCAAATGACCTTAATATTATCATAATAAACTGGCCCTGGTCATTTTATCTTAGGAACCAATACCCAATTTTGTGATGAATATATTCATCTGGGCTGCTTCCTTAGCGGCTTTACTAGTAGTGATGTACTCTGTCTCAGTGGCTGAGTCAACTATAGTCTGTCGTTTGAAATTCTTCCAACTTACTGCTCTACCATTTAGGATATATACGGATCCTAATATTGATTTGCTATCATTCGAATCAGATTAAAAATTAAAATCTGTATATCTCTTTAGTTTTAACTCTAATCCTCCTCCATATATGAGAAAAACATCTTTAGTCCTTTTTAGATACTTCAGAATATTTTTCATAGCTTTCCAATGATCCTCTCCTGGATTAGCCTGAAATCTGTTAGCTATGCTTAAAGCATAAGCTACATCAGGCCTTGGTATATATCATTGCATACATTATTGATTCTACAGTCGAAGCATAAGAGATTTTACTCATTCCTTTCCTCTCCTTTGATGTCATAGGACACATTTTCTTGGAGAAATATATGCCATGACTTACAGGCAGATAACCTCTCTTACTTGCCTCTATGTTGAATCTCTTCAACAGGAGATCTATTTACCAAGATTGGGACAAGCCTAGTATCCTCTTAGATCTATCTCTATAGATCTTTATACTCAGTATATAGGATACTTTATCCAAGTCTTTCATGAAAAATTAATTCGATAGCCAAGTCTTGATCGATTGCATTATTGAGATATCATTTCTAATGATAAGTATGTCATCGACATACAGAATCAAGAAGACAACAGCACTCTCACTTGTCTTCTTATACACACATGGTTCATCCTCATTTTTAATAAAGTCAAACTCTTTGACTATCATATCAAATTGGATGTTCTAGCTCCTCGAAGCCTGCTTCAATCCATAGATATATTTCTTTAGCTTGCATACTTGATTTGCCCTTCCACTTGAGATAAATCTCTCTGACTGAGTCATATAGACCTCTTCCTCTAGATTATTATTGAGGAAAGCGATCTTGACATCCATCTGTCAGATTTTAAAATCATAGTATGCTGTTATAGCAAGCAAAATTTGGATAGACTTGAGCATAGCCATTGGTGAGAAGGTTTCATCATAGCCAATTTCTTGTCTTTATCTGAAATCCTTCACCACCAACCTAACTTTATAGATTTCCACTTGGCCATCTGCTTCGATCTTCTTCTTGAAGACCCACTTGTATCCTATTGAGGTCACACCCTCAGGTGCATCAATCAAGATCCATACTTGGTTGGTATATATCGAGTCTATTTCGAATTTCATGACTTCCAACCATCTATCTGAATCTCTACTCATGATAACTTTCGAATAGGTCAGTAGATCATCATCTTGGATGATGTTGATTGAATTATCATTCTCAATGATAAAACTATATCTTAAAGATACTTGGTGCACTCTATCTGATCTTCAAAGAGGAGATGTGTATTATAGATGTACCTCATCCTTGGGTACTTCTAGTTGAGGATCTTCTTGTGGTTCAACCATAAGTATTTTTGGATTGGTTTGTAGATTTTGAACTTTCATAAATTCAATATTCCTCCCGTTGCCTCCTTGGATGAATTCATTTTTTAAGAAAGTGGCGTGCTTACTGAGAAATACCTTTTGTTCGATAAAATGGTAGTAGTATCCATTAATTTTCTTAGGATATCCTATAAACCTGCATTTGTCTGATCTAACACTAGCTTATGTCCGAAGACATTCCTGATATAAGTAGGACAGTCCCAAATCTTAAGATGTTTAAGATTAGGCTTCCTTCCCTTCTATATTTCATATGAAGTACTTTCAACAAACTTTGAAGGCATCCTGTTTAAAATATATATGGCAGTCTCTAGGGCATTGTTGGGAATTGTATCCTAAAACTAATCGTATGACGATTGAGTTCATCCTTGTATATAAATTATTGATAATTGAATAATAGTTATTCTGATATTTTTTATCACAAAGTGACATCTTCCTTGAACTCTTGTACTGTGATGAAATCTCTAGAACTATACTAATGTACGATAAAGAGAGGATTTATCGTATAGTTCTTAAACAAGTTCACGATCAAATGATACGTCATTACGGGATGATGATGTTTATTGAGCGAAGGTCATTGTGTGCCATATGGGTTGGTTGTCCTCTTAATCAAGGAGTGTGGTGATACTGGTATGGCATATAGGTGAGATATAAGGGTATATCGTCACTGAACAAGTGACTTACTTGCTGAGCGTTCTGCTGTCAAGAGCTGCTCGCGAAATACATAGATATAAATATCCTTCAGACCTGAGATCACTATAATGACTTGCAAGCAACTCACTGTGCTTTGGTGCCGAACTACCTGAATTTTTAATACAGTGACAGAAGGCTACTAGGTACAGTTAAGTACTTACGAAGTCTGTGTATGGATCAAGATGGGATTGACCCCTCTGGATTATTGGAGTTGATGTATCGTTATATTTTAATTTAGTAAAGCCTTGGTCAGGATAATCTATGAGATAGATTTGAAAGGTTGAAATACAATATGGATGAAGCAATCTCGGTTGACAGTTAACTTGAGACCATCCTAGAGCATCCTGGGTCAAAAGAATGAATTATGCGGTAACCATGAGTATGGATTCTGAAATATTTTTTTACGATAATTTAACCTATCTGGACGTCTAGAACCATTGCTAGATGGTATCTCGATTAGTGCAAAAATTAGTTTCTGTGCTACCGGCTTAGTGTTTAAACCTATGGAGTCATGCACACAAGTCAGACAAAGTAGGAAGAAATTGACCTATGTTTATATGTCCAATCTGAAAATATTTGACTTGATTGAACATATAAACTAACTTGATTGAGAATTGAGTTATAGGTCAAACAAGATTAAAGAGTTGACTATGTCTAGTTATCACTACACATGAGGTTCAAGTTCAATCTCAGGGATGAACAATTTCTATCTATGATCCATGGAACATATAAAAGATTGAATTTAAGTACTATTTAATTTCAGATTAGATCTAAATTAATTAAACTTAAATAGATCTAAAATCAAAGTTAGACTTGATATAAAAGTCCTAAAAAGTTTAGAATTGACAGTCTTTCAAAATTATTTCGAACCGACTTCGAATCGGACACAAATCGGACCTATTTTGAATGAGATATGAGTATTCCTACTTACACTGGGAATACCCACTCATGAAGCATGATAAAAAATTAGTTTGATGCTTATTTGGGACGTCCCAAGTGGGTGTGAGAGTGGGTGCAAAGTAGATGTCATAAGTGATAGCAATTATATCTCATATAGGAGTCTTTCTTGAGTATTGAACCAATTCAAATCAGATTTGAATAAAGAGTCCTCCTCTCATTGGGTCATGAAAATCATCTATAAATAGAGAGGATCTCTACTTATGGATGAAAAAAGATAATAGAATAATAAACAAATCAAATTAAGAGAAGAGAAAAAGATAGAGAGACAGGCGTGTGAAGAGAGAGGTCCTTCATCTTTTACATCTCTCCCTTTGTTGCCGCCTCCTCTCCTTGGATGTGGATCCTTCTTGGGCATCCCACCTACTGATGTGAGGTATCACATCATCACATCTCATCCCTCGATTGATTGAGTTGCGAATCCAATTGGATTGGAGTTCATCCTGCTTTCTTACGGCATTTGATGTGCACGTGAAGTAGAGGGTCTGCATATCCAGACCTCCGCGAAGATTTATATCAGATAATTTGAGATTTGATCTCTGATTTTACTGTGATTCAGGTAAAAATTTGATCCTTAAATAAATAGACATTAGAAAAAATTTTAGATGCAACCTGGGCATTCTGGAGGAAAACTATTTCCTTCCCTTCAACTGGTATCAGAGCAGGTTTGAAATATATGTATGTAAAATAGAATTTTTTATGATTATTTATATGAGATATAATTGATATTTTTTTTGTGATATTAAATCTCATTTAAATCTATTTATATAAAATTTTTAATCTGATTTTGATTGGATTAGATGTGCCTAATCAATGGTTGATTGAGATTGTTATAAATCTGTTATAACAGAATTCTACTGTTACTAAATTTTTGATGAAAAATAATATGAATTAAAAATTTATTTTAAATCTATTTTAATAAAATTTTAATTTTATTATTTTTTTATAAAGTGAAGATTATTTCAGATTTAATTTAGATCCATTTCGATGGATATTTAGATCTGAATCTTATCATAATTCAACACTGTACGAAAATAGATTTTATCAGAAATTAGTTCTTTATGCATTCATATTTGTATATAATTATTTTTCTATTTGACATCAAATCTGAAATTGATATTTTATAATCAGTATAAGATAAGTTTTAGATTTGATATGATGTATATGATACATCAAATCTAATTGGATTAGATGAAGAACATAATTGATGAGATCAAGGATATGTTCATGACATAAAATAGTTTTGTTAATAATTGTATGTTGATATAATTATATATAAAATTAGATTTTAGATCTTAGTAGCCTAGTACTCGGATTGATGAGATCATCAGACCGTCCGATCATAAGAGATTGAAGAGATTAATCTCTCTTTTGCCTATTCGATGGATTCTCTTATGACATGTAGGGGTGTCGTTGTGATCCAATTTCATAAAGAAGAAAAGTGAACATACTTTTATGTATTATTTTGATCATAAATATATTTAGATTAGATCTAAAGTGATTTATGATTCATTATAATAGGATAAAATTCAGATATAAAATTATTTTAGATCTGAATTATATGTTACATATGATGTAATTGGTATTGATCTAAAAGTTGTCATGATACATGAGGTGTATGAATGAAGTTTAGATCATACCTATATATATTTAATTATTAAACATATTATGAAAATTTATTTTTATGTGTTGAAACATATGGTATGCTTCACTTGAAATCCTTGTAGAATAGTCCTACAAACTGAAATACACATTTCATACACTTAATTTTGAATTAAGTTTGAATGATCTAAAATTGATAATTGAAGATCATTAAGACACCACATAATATGATAAATAAAGGATTAGCATGAATCAGATCCTTTTAATGGGTTAGACGTAAGGTTAGGAACACATATGGATCAAGTAGAGAAATTAATTAAATTTAATCAAGTGTTGAATTAGATTAGGTCAGTATTTCTTTAAATCAATCTCAATAGTTAAAGTTTGATCAAGTCCATGTATTTGACCCTAATAAATGGACCATGATCATGGCTCCATGGTTGAGCCTGAATCTTCTGATGTGCCAAATCGAAACTAATTAACAAGTTGATGTCTGAGGTAAATTTGACAGATTCGATCAAGTAATTTTTAACTGAGAGCTATTCATCTAGATGCGTCTACGGTGAGTTAAGGACAGATCCTCCATGCTGATCTCACTTATCTGGCCAACATGGTAGATTATGTTTTGATTAGGTCACTAGTCGATTCGTGCAGACCCATACCATTAAGGTGAATCAGTGTGACTGATTTAAGTGTCTTTAGACCAGCTTGTGTTTAATCCTTTACATGACTTGGTGAAGTTAGTGGAAGGATTTGCAGCTTGCAGGTCGACTTCTTCTCTTATTCTCAGGTCAATAAAATCAAATCCTCTAAATTATTAGGTCCATAAAGTGATAAAGTTATGAGATAACTTAGTCATTGCCTCTCATTAAGGTGTGTGATAATGAGTCCAATATTTCAAATAGGCATTGGAGGCACCACACGCCTGGTGTCTATTACGTATTGGAATTATCATTCATCATATGACCGTCATGATGTACCTTTAGATCAATGTTCAGGTTGGTCGAGCCACAATCGGACCTGAACATCCATTTGTTGGATGCACTTGATGTGTCATGTTAATGGTTGGACCTAACTAGGATTTTCAGTGGAGGCACCACACACCTGCTGAAGGGATATCTGGGGCAAAACCCAATGCTAGAAGTTGTTTGGAGAAACAATTGGTTATGAACCTACCCATGGATGCACTAGGATTAGTCGAGCCATACTCGGGTCCGAATGCAGTCCGTGTAAATTTTAGTACCTGCTAAAAAATTAATGTAATTCCTCAAGTTGGAGGTAGAGGCTATTAATTCGTAAAAAATAGTGAGAAGACCTTTAGACTAAAGTCCATATCTTCAGGATTAAAATAATAATAATAATAATTCATATACCGATAAGCTAATATTTTTTTCTTTCAGTTATGGCCAACACACTATCCCTCCATTCGCTGTTGGACAACGACAAGCTCATCGGATCCAATTTCGATAGCTGATATCGAAAGTTGAAGATCGTGTTGGAGCACGAGAGGATTTTGAATGTCCTTACGGATCAGGCACCTGAAGAACCTACAGTCAATGCTCCTCGTGCTGTGAGAGACATTTATATGAAGTGGCTCAATGATCGCATGACGTGCGTTGCATGATGAGGACAGCTATGAACGATGAACTTAGTCGTAGGTTCGAAGATACGCAGTCTGAGGAGATGATTCAAATGTTGAATGAGTCCTTCGGTATCCCTGAGGATGCAGAGAGATATTAAACCTCCTGTATAGTATTCAATGTCCATATGCGAGAGGGAGCTTCAGTCACCGATCATGTATTATACATGATTGAGCAGATTGAATGCTTTAGCAAACTTGATTTTCTATTGCATGAATAGTTGGCAAGGATGCTATCCTCAATTTACTACCGAAATCCTACCTACCCTTTCTCAGTCATTATAGAATGACGAAGCCTGCAGTAAACTACCATGGTTTGCTAGGGTTACTGTAGACTTTTGAGAAGGATCACCAGCTCTAAAAGGAGTCAGTGAATTTAGTGGGAGGTTCATCTGCAGGGTGTCAATCCTTTAGGAGAGGAAAGAAGAAAAAGGTGTAAAAATCCCGTGCCACTGATCCTAACCAAAGTAAATCGTCAAAAGTTGATAAGAGGCAGGTAGAATACTTCTTCTGTAAGAAGTTGGGTCATTGAAAAAGAAATTATCCTGCTTATATAGCCACTCTTGACCCAAACAGGCCTAAGAATAAGCGAAAGAGGCAAGTGGTTGCTTCACAAGGTATTTATATGATAACACCTTGTAATTTCTCTGTTTGTGATATTACTACCTGGGTATTGGATATCGAAAGTCCTATTAATATATGCAATTCATTGCAGGGACTGTAGGTAAGTAAAAAATTTTGAGAGGACGAGCGGTTCCTTAACGTTGGAGATGGAAGCCTTGTTCCAGTTCTGATTTTAAAAACTTTACAGCTTGTCTTCGAGTCCAGTAGTGTCATATTAGATGATTGTCATTATTGTCCCTCTTTTATGATGAATGTCATTTCTGTAGGCCTTTTAGCCAAACTTAGTTACAAATTTATAATAAAGGATGATTTTTGTGATATCATTATGAATAATACTATAATTATGCGTGGACAATTAAAACATAGCATATACATAATATTACGGTCTGTTAGTGTAATGTACATACCTAGTAAACGTCCCAAAATAGATAATGTCAGCAAATTCTACCTTTGGCATTGTAGGCTTGGTCATGTGAACAAGAATAGGATTGACAGGTTGATCAAGGAATGTATCCTTGAGATAGATGATTGTGAATCATTGCCTACCTGTGAATCTTGTCTACTTGGTAAAATGACTAAGTCACCTTTTAAAGAAAAAGCTGAAAAAGCTAGTGATGTCCTAGGTCTAATACATATTGATGTATGTGGGCCTATGAACATAAGTGCCAGAAGAGAATACTACTACTTCATTATGTTTACAGACGACCTATCGAGGTATGGGTATGTCTATCTTATAAAGCATAAGTCAGAATTATTTAAAATATTCAAATGATTCTGTGCTGAAGTAGAGAAACAAACTGGAAAGAGTATTAAGATCCTTCAGTCAGATCGAGGAGGTGAATACCTTACCAGTGAGTTTTTGATATATCTGAAAGAAAATGAGATTTTCTCACAATAGACCCCTCTAAAAGAGGAATCGAACCTTGTTAGATATGGTCCGATCCATGATGGACTTTTTCAGTCTGCCAATATCTTTTTGGGGATATTCTTTAGAGACTGCCTGCTATATTTTGAATAAGATACCCAGCAAGTCTGTCGATAAAACTCCATATGAGATATGGAGATATAGACTGGGCGTAAGTCGGTGCTCTCACATCTTAGGATCTGAGGGTGTCCAGCTTATGTCAAGCGTTTAAAAATAGATAAACTTAAACTAAAATCCGATAGATGCTTGCTCATATGGTACCCAAAAGAAACTAAAGGGTACTACTACCTCGCTGCAAAACAAAAGGTGTTTGTCAACAGTCGGACAGTCTTTTTGGAAAAGAAGTTCCTTGGTGAAGGAGCTAATGTCTGTAAAATTAAACTTGATGAAGTCATGAGGTGGAAGGACCAACACATACAAAATTGGGTTCGATTGGTGAATCGAATTCGGAGCCAGTAGAGGCACCATTAAGGAGATCCGATGGAGTATCGTGTCAGTCGGATAGATACTACAGTTTTCTGATCCGAGACGGTGATCCTATTGAACTTGATGAGAACGATAAAGATCCAATCACCTATATGGAGGCCATGCAAAGGCCCGACTCTCAAAAATAACTTGAAGCCATGAAGTCCGAGATAGAATCCATGGAGATCAATAGTGTCTGGATACTAGTTGATCTGTCCGAAGGGATAAAATCTATAAGGTATAAATAGATTTTCAAGAGAAAAAGAGGAGCGGACGGGAAGGTAGAGACCTATAAAGTCCGTCTAGTTGCTAAGGGTCACCGTCAGCATTATGGTATTGACTATGATAAGATGTTCTCTCCTGTGACAATACTCAAGTTCATCCGAATTATGCTTGCTGTCGCTGCACACTTAGATTATGAGATCTGACAGATGGATGTCAAAATCACTTTTCTTAATGAAGAGCTGAAAGAAAAGGTATATATGATACAACTTGAAGGGTTCACATCCACAGATGAGTCGAAAGTGTGCAAGCTGAAAAGATCAATTTATGAACTTAAGCAGGCATCGAGGAGTTGGAATATACATTTTGATAAAGTAATTAAAACATATGGCTTCATTAGGAACGGAGAAGAGCCTTGCGTCTACAAATAGGCTTTCGATTTTGTGGTCATTTTTTTTATGCTGTATGTGGATGACATACTGTTACTAGAAAATGACATCCCAGCTTTGCAGAGTGTGAAGCTATGGTTATCATCATAGTTCTCCATGAAGGACTTGAGAGAAGCATCCTACATCCTAGGGATAAAGATCTATAGGGATAGATCTAGAAGGTTGCTTGGATTGTCCCAATCCACGTACATGACACCTTATTGAAGCGGTTCAACATGGATAATTTTAAGAAAGACTATCTTCCAATAGGCCATGGAATTACTCTTTCCAAGAAGGATTGTTCGATAACTCCTGAGGAGAGAGAGCGCATGAGTAGAATACCATATGCTTCGATAGTGGGATCTATCATGTACGCTATGACATGTACGAGGCTGGATGTGGCCTATTCACCAGGGGTAGTGAGTAGGTACCAGTCAGATCCAGATGAGAAGCATTGAAAGATTGCAAAAGCAATTCTTAAGTATTTGAGAAATACTAAAGACCAATGGTTATCTATGGAGATTCTGATCTGAAACTTGTGGGATATACTGATTTCAGTTTTCAGTCAAATTGTGATAACAGCAGAAGCATGTCGGGCTATGTATTTATCTTAAATGGAAGAGCTGTTTGCTGGAAAAGTTCCAAGCAACATACTGTGGCTGATTCTGTATACGAAGCAGAATATATTACTGCATCAGATGCTGCAAAAAAAGCGATGTGATTGCGAAAGTTTATTATCGAGCTGGAAGTTGTACCTTTCATTGATGGTTCTGTCCTGCTGTATTGTGATAGCTTCAGTGCCATAGCTCAGGCGAAAGAACCTAAGTCACACCATTGCACCAAACATATTATGTGCTGCTATCACTTAGTGCGAGAGATCGTGAATCGAGGTGACGTTGAGCTTCAGAAGATATATGAAAAGGAGAATCTAGCCGACCCATTCACTAAAGCTCTCAGGATTAAAGAGTTTAATGACTTCAAATGGAAGATGGGTATAAGATACTGCCCCGATTGGCTTTAGTCCAAGTAAAAATTGTTGAAAATTATGTCCTAAAATCAATCGTGTGATGATTGAGTTCATCCTTGTATATGAATTATTGACTATTGAATAATAGTTATTCTGATATTTTTCATCACAAAATGGCATATTCCTTAAACTCTTGTACTGTGATGAAGTCCCTAGAACTATGCTAGTGTACGATAAAGAGAGAATTTATCATATAGTTCTTAAACAAGTTCGCGACTAAATGATACGTCATTACGGGATGATGACGTTTATCAAGTGAAGGTCGTTGTGTGCCATATGGATTAGTTGTCCTCTTAACCAAGGAGTGTGGTGACACTGGTATGACATATATGTGAGATATAAGGGTACATCGTCACTAAACAAATGACTCACCTGCTGAGCGTTCTGCTGTCAAGAGCTGCTCGTGAAACACGTGGGTATAAATATCCTTCAGACTTGAGATCACCATAGTGATTTGCAAGCAACTCACTGTGTTTTGGTACCGAACTACCTGAATTTTTAATGTAGTGACAGAAGGCTATTGGGTACAGTCAAGTACTTGCGAAGTCTGTGTGTGGATCAAGATGAGATTGACCCCTTTGGATTATTGAAGTTGATGTATCACTGTATTTCAATTTAGTAAAGTCTTGGTTAGGATAATCCATGAGATGGATTTGAAAGGTTGAAATACAATGTGGATGAAGCAATCTCGGTTGACAGTTAACCTGAGACCATCCTAGAGCATCCAGGGTCAAAAAGATAAATTATACGGTAACCATGAGTATGGGTTCAAGAATATTCTTTTGCGATAATTCGATCTATCTGAACGTCGAAAATCATTGCTAGATGATATCTCAATTAGTGCAGAAATTGGTTCCTGTGCTACCGACTTAGTGAATGAACCTATGGAGTCACGCACATAAGTCAGACAAAGTAGGAAGGAATTGACCTATGTTTATATATCCAATCTGAAAGTACTTGACTTAATTGAACATATAAGCTAACTTGATTGAGAATTGAATTATGGGTCAAACGGAATTGAAGAGTTGATTATGTCTAGCTAGCACTACACATGAGGTTCAGGTTCAATCCTGGAGATGAACAATTTCTATCTATGATTCATAGAACATATGAAAGATTAAATTTAAGTACTATTTAATTTTAGATTAGATCTGAATTAATTAGACTTAAATAGGTCTAAAATTCAAGTTAGACTTGGTACAAAAGTTCTAAAGAATTTAGGATTGACAGCTTTTCGAAATTATTTTGAACCGGCTTCGAATTGGACTCTAATCGGATCTGTTTTGGATGAGATATGAGTATTCCTACTTGCACTCTCATGAAGCACGATCAAAAATTAGTTTGGTGCTTATTTGGGGCATCCCAAGTGGATGTGGGAGTGGGTGCAAAGTGGATGTCATAAGTGATGGCAATTATATCTTATGTAGGAGTCCTTTTTAAGAATTGGACCAATTCAAATCAGATTTGAATAAAGAGTCCTCCTCTCATTGGGTCATGAGAATCATCTATAAATAGAGAGAGTCTCTACCTATGGATGAAAGAAGAAAATAGAATAGCAAATAAATTAAATTGAGAGAAGAAAAAAAGATAAAGAGATAGACGTGTGAAGAGAGAGGTCCTTCATCTTCTACATCTCTCCTTTTGTTGCCGCCTCCTCTCCATGGGTGTGGATCCTTCTTGAACATCCCACCTGCTGGTGTGAGATGTCGCATCATCACATCTTATCCCTTGATTGATTGAGTTGCGAAGCCAATTGGATTGGAGTTCATCCTGCTTTCCTGCGACGTCTGACGTGCATGCGAAGTAGAGGGTCTGCATATCTAGACCTCCGTGAAGGTTTATATCAGATAATTTGAGATTTGATCTTTGGTTCCACTGTGATTCAGGTAAGGATTTGATTCTTAAACAAATAGAACATTAGAGAAAATTTTATATGCAACCTGGGCATTCTGGAGGAAAACTATTTCCTTCCCTTCAAACATATCCTCAGAAAGATATTGGGAGATAAGTGAAGCACATCATGGACCACACCATATCCATCAAAATATGATTCCTTCTTTTTGCTACACCATTTAGCTATGGTGTATATGGAGGGGTCCATTCAGAGAGAATACCATAATTCTTAAGACGATCAAAAAATTCACTGGATAAGTACTCTCCTTTGCGATCAGATCGAAGAATCTTAATATTTTTTTCAGTTTGTTTCTCGACCATACTTTGATACTCCTTGACTTATCAAATGCTTTGAATTTATGTTTCATAAGATAGACATATTTGAATCTTGATAAATCATCAGTAAGAGTGATGAATAAGAGTATCCTCCTCTAGCTTGAGTTATCATTGGCCCACATACATCTGAATGTATTAGGGCTAACAGTTTCTTTGCCATCTCTCTATGTCCAGAGAATGGAGTCTTAGTCATTTTACCCATGAGATAAGATTCACAAGTTTTCAATGATTCATAATCATACGGATCAAAAAAAATTTTATTGTATAACTTGTTTATCTTTGACTCACTAATGTGACCAAGATGGCAATGCCAGAGATATGTGATATTCACATCTTCTCTCTTTCTTTTCATATTTCTATCAATATGAAAAATATTTTTATCGAGTGCTAGAATTAAAAGATTGTTATCAATATAACCATTGCCATAAAATTCATTAGAAAAAGAAATGGAGCATCCATTGCCCATTAACTTTATTTCATAACCTTATTTTAATAACAAAGGCACAGAAATAATATTTTTAATGACCTTAGATATGTAATAATAGTCTTTTAATTCTAAAGTCTTGTCCGAAGGTAAATTAAGCATACAGATTTTTACAGCTTCTGCGCTAATGGACTCTCCACTTGCACCATAAAGCTCAAGGTCACCTCTTTTCAAACCTCTGATATTCTGTAGTTACTGTAATAAATTATATATATGCAATCCACAGACAGTATCCAATACCTAAGTATCAGAGTCTGAGCCACTCAATAAAAAATAGGTTTGTATCATGCACACACCTTTTGGTGCTATACTCGCATCTTGCTTCAAACTTGCAAGGTAATTCTTGCAATTATTCTTTCAATATCTAAATTTATCACAAAATGAACAGATGATATTCGAGTGGACATTTTTTGCCTTGTTATTTTTATAAATATTCTCACTGATCGATTCAGGGTCAGGAATATCTAGGATAATAAAGTTCTTCTCCGGTACAAACCTAATTTATAAGTTCCTCAACCAATCCATATAGTTTGGATCGATCAACTTATTATCATCTATGATGTTATGTAGTGAAAATAAAGAAGCCATAATACAGAATAAAATCTACATAAATAAATATTGGATGGATGTCTGACCTGGACACCACCTTCCAAGATCTTTTCAGTACCACGCGATGCAGCAGGAAGAAAGAAAAATCAAAATAAAACAATCAAAATACGTGGATCAGCCACCAAAGGGCTTGCCTCCATGGGACATGCAAATTTCACTATGAAAAAAAAAATTATAAGAGGAGACTTCACCCTCAACCCTTGTACACCCAATTCTCTCTCTCTAGAAGTTTTTCTCTCAAAAGCTCTCTCTCTCTCTTAGAAGACCCCCTGAACCCCTGAAGTGCCTGGCGTCCGCTGTCCAAGAGCCCTGCTCCTTCTCTCACAGCAGCCTCACGCCTCTCTCTCTCTCCTCTGGGTCCGTACTGCTTCGTACGGTGCATCTTCAGCAGAAAATCGGATCCATTGAGAAAACCCGAACCACCACCGCCTCTGTTCCATGTACAGGGCCTTTTATAGGCCTTAATCACGACTTAGACCATGATTAGGACTCCTTAATCAACCCAAAAAATATCCCAGACCGTCGGATCAAGATCGGGAGTCACCTGGGCCCTCCGATCGCGATCGATCCACGAAATAGTACCGTGAACCGTGTGAAACGCGTGGGAAACGCCCATGTGGTCCACAGGCCCAACTGTAGACCGCTCGGTCCACGGTGGACCGAGGTGCAGGGTCCGGGCAGGGTGCCTGGGCCTGGGCCGGCCCGCGCGCGGGCTTGGGCAGCTCCCGCGCGCGCGGGCCTGGGCCGCGCCCGCGCGCGCGTGCTTGGGCCGCGCCCGCGTGTGGGCCCGTGCATGGGCTGGGCCGTCCGCCTGGGTCGCGCGTCTCGCGCACCGCCGCCTGTGGCCACGCCGCTGTCGCCGGCCGCCGGCGGTCCTCCGCCGCCTTGGATCTTGTGCCGACTTCAAAAACTCGTATCTCCTCCATCCGAGCTCCATTTCGGATGATCTTGGTCTTGTTAGATTCTATTTTTCATCGCGAACCTCGCTGTAGGCTCAATATAGGCTGAATCTCGAGATGTCAAATCTTAATAGTAAAGAATAATAATATAAGTAGACCACTCATGTTGGACATGTATAACTAGATGAGATCTTTTGACTAGTTATATCTCCTACTATTTTATCAGATACCATAGTCCTCTCCTATAGTAAACGAGAAATCTTAATCTGATTTCTTAATGGGATTGAGACTCAAATTCTTTAATGAAGTTTTGTGGATATCATAACAAACCTCAATGAGTTTAAAGATAAGAAAACATATCTAATTACATCTTATATAATTCTCAACATAATTCTTGCCTCTAAAAATACTCATAGTCTTATGGATATCACAACAAACTATTATGTTTTTAGTTAAGTCAAATCTTTCATTTTCATACAGTCATATCTAAAAAATACTGTCTTTGTGGATATCACAACAAACTATAGTATTTTTAGTTAAATCAAACTCTTCATAAACATAACAACTAATCATGGCGTCTAATCATATCTCTAGGATATGAAATCATAATCATACAACATAATTATAACATAGCAACTTAAGCATATCATATGTATAGTATGCATCAATATAAAATACTCTTTTCACAGTTCTTCTTTTTGAGATATCACAGTGGCACTCCTACACACTATAAGAGTACCTCATGGAATAGGAAGAGAGAATTTTTGAACCCTATTTGCTCTTATGACCGGACGGTCTGGTGATGAATCCCAATCCGACTACTAGACTACTAAAAAAAATATTTTACATCTATATATGTATATATAATCCATACATCATGCCTCTGAACATAACGTTATGTATCTAAACATATCTTTAAGACATGCTAGAGTTTGGATGTTCAATTGGATTCAACTATTGATCTGATTTGAACCAAACCAAAACTCCTAGCTTGATCACAATCAAGACAATATTTTAAACTTTGATTGTATAAATCAAGATAGACTCTGATACCACTATTAGATTTTGGTGGCACAATGGAAGGGTTAGGTGTTTAAAATTTTATTCAAAATACCTGACGCACCGAAATCCGAATATCCAGAAACTCTTGACTATAACAATCAAAGCATAATTAAATTAAACTTGGATAAGAAGAATACTTGTAGCGCTAATCTCAATTTTTATGAGGTATCCAAGTGTCCATCCTCCAATGGTGATCCATACGAAAATCAGACCAAAGATAGTGCTCCTCCTTCACCTTGCTTCAAGAGTTCTAGCCCCTAAAACTCGACTAGCCATCAGTCGATCAGACCTTCCTCCAGACTCGAGTTTGGATCTCTCAAAAAACTCTAACTAGATCTGGACACCTTCTTCTAGACCTCTTAAATCTTTAGAGCTATTAGGATTAGGTTTGTCGTAAAAGAACAAACCTTTGTCCTAAACCCTAGAGTTATAAGAGAGGGAGAGAGGAATTAGATAGGATGTGTAAGAGTTGAATGATCAATCCTATCTACCACCCCCTATTTATAAAACCAAAGGGGTCACCAACAGAGAAGACACGGCTTATCTGAAAAGTCATATCAGGTCCTCATATCACTTAACTGAGAGTCTTCAAACAAAAGGACTCATTAGGGTGTGATACGTCGATTGATTCCCTCTCATGTATGCGCCATCAGAAGAGATGAGTTTCTCGCATCCATTCTCATATCAGAATAGCGTGAAAACTTGCCATGTATACTCTGATTCAAATGGAAAGGTTATCAGTAAGGGATGCCTCATTTGGATAGGAATTTAAACAACAGAAGGACTCTTGAATGCGAAAAGGCATGCGAGTCCTTCCTCTGTCGTGCGCATGCATGCCCAGTAAAGGGCATCATAGGCACCCATCTAATTATCTGATAACTTTTCAAGTTTATCCCATAGAATCAATATTTAAATCTGATCCTAACATGAAAAGATATCAGATAAATATGGCACCTAAGACTTCTTAAAGCAGAAGGAGTCTTCGCATCTCTTCGCATGACCAAAAACTTCTCGTGCGTGCAGCTTGGTTCCAAGAGAGTTTCCATGCCCATTTAAAAGGTTTTTTCATACTTTAAATAGTGTGTGAGAGAGTTAAAGATTTGATCCCATTGTTACATGAATTAGAGATCCAAAGCAGAAGCACTCTTGGTCCTTCTACACGTCAAAATGAATGAACGTGTGCACTCTTCAATTTTGCACCAAGAGTCCTTCACAACTTGGACTCTTGATTTTTTGGTGTTAAGCGGACTTTAGATGCCCCACTTTGGACTACCTCCATGTGGCACGACCTAACCTAAATACACACCAAATTGGGTTAGCTAATTTGCAAGGTTTGAGACCAAATTGATCTCCCAAGGGGCTAGGGTTTCCACACGTGCTAGTATGCTTATCGGAGACTCTGATTTGATCCAAAATTTCAATCAATTTTATCAAAAGAGTTCTTAGCCAATTTTTTTATATATGTGACTCATTGAATTTCATATCTAGCCAGCAATAAGTCTGGATATAAGTTGATCTAATTTGATTAGACTTCTAAGCGATTTAGGTCCAATCGAGCTAACTCGAGTTCAGTAATTAGAATCTTTTCTAATTGGTGATCGAATTAAACTCTTTAATTCGATCAAACTTACAAGTCAAGATTGATATCTAGTAATGTATTATGACTATCTAGAAGATATAGAATTTGATGAAAATATCAAATATATTCTTCAGTGATAAGTTACCGTGTAATTCAATCCTTCGATCATTCCTGCATCCCGAATATGTTTATGAGTATAAAATCATGTCAAACTCAAATGCATATTCATATTGATTTTCTAACAACTAACGATGACTTCAATGACAAAGTATTAGAAACTCTTTCTAATCTTTATCCTACTTTTGGCCAAAATTTTTTTTCTGAATCATCTAGAGATGAGAATATACAGGATGTGATCTCCTCTTATTAGGAGTGATCGATTCTTTATTGACTGACTCACAACCTTCATACACACTCTACCATATTGAAAATATTCTGTACATGTCTTAATGCTATGCCTGGGTATGAATCAAAATATAGATTCATGTGCACAAGATTTCATAGTAATCTCAGGTCTAAGGATCACTTGCACAATTCACATTTAGAGAATTATTTTTTGATATGCAAGTAAGGCTTCCATAAGATGTTCTTTGTCGGTGAGTTAATTCAGTGGACTCATTTTCAAATAAATATCCATATTCTTGTATTAGTGTCTCCACACAAATGACTAGTAAGAACAACCATCCTCTCCATCGAGCATATATAGGATGTGTCAGTCTATCCGAAATATTGATACCCGACTCAATGCTCCTACGACTAGAAATGTTTAAGATTAGGGTTTTAGGATTTTAGGTCTCGCAGGTATGATCCATTCATGTCTTCTAAAATCATTGTTCTAATCTTTGTGGTTCATCATAATCTTAAATATAGTAAGATGCAGCTAAAATATTGAATCAATACTTCATTTTATGAAAAATATCATTACATGTGTTAGAAGTTTATAAAGAAAAGTCCCATCGCATCACTTATGCAATTGGTTTGTAGGATACTCTTCTTTCATGAAGTAATCCAAATACTATAAATCACTGCAAGAAAGATATTCAGATTTATTGGGACTACTGCATAATCATTTAAGTAAATCTAAACACTGCTAAATGGGACAAAACCAACGCACTAAACAATTACTAGGACCATTGCTGAATGATTGAAAATAATTGAAATATAGATATATACTGAGACCATTACCGAATCTTTAAAATATTTCAAATATCTAAAGGTGGGCCAGCCATTAGAAGAAAAAAAAATTAAGAAGCATTGTGACAACTAATTAATAATTTAAACAAATTCGAATACCGTCAAATTGGAAGGGATCACCGTATAATCATCTAAATATCTAAATTTATCCAAATACTACCAAATGGGAATGAAAGATCCATAGAAAAAAATTTATCATAAAAAAAATTACAATGTACCTCTTTTTCAATTTCTATTTGTGTTTTTTCTTTAATTAGATGATTGGAGGCTTCAATTCAATGGAAAAAAGCTCGATTTGGAAATAGATGACCGATCAAAAAATTTGGAGAAGAACAGGACATTCAAATCACGATGAAAATAAACTCTTGAATTTATTTTATCATATGAATAATGAAGCAAGATTATATCTGATGGATTTAACCATAGAAAGATTAAGTACTATTTTTTAAACTATAAGAAGATTAGAAAAATTAGATCCAATCTGGGTTAGAGAAAATATAATGGGTAAATTATGTCTCTGGTCCTTATATTATATCGGATCTTTTTAAATAGTCCATAAACTATAAAATCGTAACTTTTGATTTCTGATCTTTTCGAATCATCTTAATGTTGTCCTTCGATCGATTTTCAATGACTTTCTCTCACCGATTTAATTGTTTCTCACTGAACCGATGCTTATGTGGCCATTTTTTGAAGAGATGGCACTGGCGCGCTTACGTGGTAAAGTACGAATTGCAAAGCAAAAAAAAAAAAAGAAGAAAACTCAGGAGTCTTCTCCTTCCTCCCGACCGACCCCTCCAGCTGCACTCCTGTCCGCTCCGACGCATCTCCCCCCCGCCCACCCCAGCACCGGTGGGTTGTGCGCTGGTGCCTCCGCCCCAGTGTGCGCCGCGCTTCCACTCCCCGACGCACCCCACCCCACCCCCCATCACCGTCGGTGGATTCTGTGCCCCCCCATCGACTCAACAAGATGGGAGGTTTGGAGCGACGGAATAGGGAAGCTTTTTTTTTCTTTTTTTTTAATTTTTTTTTTAATTTTCGGAATGTTGGCGCCGGTGGAAAGGGGGCTCGACGGGAGGCGAGGAAGGAGAAAGGGGGGCGACGGTGGAGGGCGAGGGGCGGCCAATTTGGAGGCAGGGCGGAGCCGATGGTGGGGAGGGGGTGGCGGCTATGGCGGAGAGGGACGGTGGGGGGTGGCTACGATGGAGAGAGATGGCAGGGGGTGGAAACGGGCACCGGAGGTGGGGAGCGGGATGGGGGCTACAGCGAAGAGGGACGGTAGGGGGGTCGGAGATGGGCATCGATGGTTGAGGGACAGAGGCGATGGGATTAATGCAAGATAACATAGCCACAATCGTTGAATTTATGGCTGCACCCATAATCGTTGAATTTATGGCTGCACTCAACGATTCTTGAGATAGATTCAACGATTGTGGAAAGGGGGTGGGGCACGAGCGCCGATTGAGAAAGAGGACGTGGGGGCTGGGGGGCTACGGTGGAGAGGGACGGTAGGGGCGGCGGAGACGGGCATCGATGGTGGCGAGGGGGGTGAGGGCTGCGGTGAAAAGAGGAGGATGAGTACGGAGTGGGGGTGGTCGGAGGGGGGCTGCAGCGGAGAAGGACGGTGGCACAGTCCCGGGGGAGAAGGGAGATCGTGAGAGAGAGAGAGAAGAATTTTTTATTTTTTTATTTCAAATCAGCATCAGTGATTGTCATATAAGCACCGATGACTGTCACATAGAATTTTCGATGCAAAAAAAACGTCGGAAATGAATGAAGGATAATATTAAAATGGTTCAAAAAAAAATTTAAAATCAAAAATTATGATTTTATAATTTAAAAATTATTTAAAAAATTAATATATTTTAAATATTAGAAATATAATTTATTTAAATATAATTATCTAAAAATAAAATATCTCAGAGCTATCCGTGCATCAAACCACAAAGTCTATTTGGTTTCAGTCTATTTGGTTTCAGGAACTAGGGATACCCTAATTATTATTAACACAGGGAATCTTTAAAGTATAATTAATGACGTTCTTTCCTCCCCTAAGAGCCTGCCCACTTCGAAACAAGAACCTATAGATCTCGCAAATTCTGGAAGCCCAGGTGGCAAACACCGCCCACTGCCCTGCGGAACCTTTGCCTCTTCCTGCCACACCTATTGATTGCCCACGTGAGCCCCTCCAATCTATGGGCATCCTTCTGTCGAGGACCACCAATCCAACGGCTGCTATTCATCATACCCACCTACCCTCATGATCCACAGCCCACCGTTCCCTGTCCCTTTTACGTGGGCGCCACCCGCCCACCGTATAAATAAAGTAGCGCACTAACCACCACTCAAAACCCGTACCCTAATACAAGCACCTAAGCTTTCTAAATCAGATCCACCTTAACGGCGTTATTTCAATATAAAAGACTTTGCTGAAAACCGTTGCTAACCGTTAAACCGTTATAAAATCATTATGAACAGAAAGTGATGGAAATGCAGCGATATTTAAGGTATTGTTGGTGCACTAAAAAAAAATATATATATATATATATATATTATTTTATATATATATATATATATATATATATATATTATTTTCTCAAACAGTGCAATATTTTGACAGAAAATTTGGTTGAAAAATTGAATTGAAGAAAAATTTAGTTGATACATTTATTTTATTTAGTATTTTCATAGATCATATGACACTATAATATAACTTTTTTATAATGGTTATTATTTTTTTGCTCTTTTAGCGTAAAAATAACATATTGGACTGGCCAAAAGCCGTTAAAATATTATAACGTCCGTGACTTTATCCATGATCCGAACGGCCAATTAGTGTGATGGTTAATTTCTGGGTGCCTTTTCGGTGTCGATAGGATTAAAAGATTTACCTGAAGGTGCCGGTAACCGGTGGTGCCGATACCAGCAGATAATGGGCTCGGTGCCGCGGTGCCGGTAATTCCTCTCACCGCCCTTGCTCCCCGACCGCAAACGGCCCACAGACACGTCTCCTTCGAACTCCTCGCTCACCGGTGGAACGAATCTATAAAAAATGCAAAAAGCCCCCGGGATCCGGAAAAATCTCCTCTCTCCCTCGCGGCCTTTCCGTGAAGCCGTTCCCTTCTCTATTCTTCCACCATTCTCCCCTTTCTTCGTCTCCTCTTCTCATCCTCCCAAACCGTCACCCTAGATCTGGAGTTCCACGGCGGGTATGTCGGCGCCGGCGGGTGAGCACACCGGCGTCAGGTATTCCTCTCGAGAGACGCTCCATTCGCTTCTTCTCCGGTTCTGAATTGCTCCTTTCACGGCGAGATCGCGCAAAAAAAGGGTTTTTTTTTTTTTTTTGGTTTTTGAGGGTAGAATAGTGTATATAGAGAGATGATTAGGGTGAGGATTTAGTTGGGGCTTGTACAGATGAAGGACAGGTTGAAGGTATAATATAATAGGTAGGAAAGAAAACAGAGACATGAGTTTGGGTGCGGAGGAGGAGAGCGGGGCGGCGGCGGCGGCGGAGATCCACCTTCCAGCAGAGGTGGGCTGGGAGATGCTGGACAAGTCCAGATTTTTCGTCCTCGGTGCGGCGCTCTTCTCAGGCGTATCGGCGGCCCTGTACCCCGCGGTGGTCCTGAAGACCCGCCTCCAGGTGACGCACCCGCCGCCGTCGTGCATCCGGGCGGCGGTGTCGATCCTCCGGCACGAGGGTCTCCGGGGCTTCTACAAAGGGTTCGCGACGTCGCTCACGGGGACTATCCCCGCCCGAGCTCTATATATGAGCGCGCTGGAGGTGACCAAGAGCGCCGTCGGCACCGCCACGGTCCAGCTCGGGGTCCCCGAGCCGGCGGCGACGGCGGCCGCCTCGGCGGTCGCGGGGCTCAGCGCGGCGGTGGCGGCTCAGGTGGTGTGGACTCCGGTCGACGTGGTGAGCCAGCGCCTTATGGTCCAGGGCGGCGGCGGCGCGGCGAGGTACCTCGGCGGCGTGGACGCCTTCAAGAAGATCCTCGGATCGGACGGCCTCCGCGGCCTCTACCGCGGCTTCGGCATGTCGATCCTTACCTACGCCCCCTCCAATGCCGTCTGGTGGGCGTCCTACTCCATCTCGCAGCGGCTCATCTGGGGCGGGATCGGTTACCACGCCGGCGGCCTCCGTCGCCTCTCCACGGCTGAGGACGGCCGCGGAGGTGGAGGAGGAGGAGGAGGGGCGTTGAGGCCGGATTACGCGACGGTGGTGGCGGTGCAGGGGGTGAGCGCGGCGGTGGCGGGGGGTGCGGCGGCGGTGGTGACGATGCCGCTGGACACGATCAAGACGAGGATGCAGGTGATGGACGGCGGGGATGGGGGCAGGGTGACGATCGGACGGACAGTAAAGAGACTACTTAGAGAAGGGGGTTGTGGGGCGTGCTATAGAGGGTTGGGGCCGAGGTGGGCTTCGATGTCGTTGTCGGCGACCACCATGATTACTACCTACGAGTTCTTGAAGCGTCTCTCAGCCAAGGATGGATCCATTTGAGAGGTATGCCAATGGAAAATATGGAAAAAAGAAAGGTTTTTCAATTTTTCCCCGTATATTTTCTCTTATTATATATGTATATGTATATTAGGTTGTTTCCCTTCTTTTTTTTTTTTTTTTTTTTTTTTTTCTCCCGTTTGGATAGAGAAAATGGGAGATGGAAAAAAATTATCATGATGTAATTCCCCTGCATGATGTTTTTATGAAATCTAATCCAATCTATGCTTTCTGTTTATTTATTTATTTTTTTAGGCGAGTAATTCATTTGGAAATTCTTGGGTTGGTGAGTGGTTGGTGAGAATGGATAGGAATAATAAGAAAGGTGATGATGATTGTTTGGATAAAAGATAAAATCTAGGATGAAACAAAATGGCAGTGTTTGCAGTTTGAGCTACAAATGTGTCAGTGCTTTTTAGCTTGAATGATGTTAATGGAGAGTGTTAATTGAGAGCAAACTAGTGATTTTGGGGATTTGGGAATTGTACAAATGCAGGCTCTCTTTTTGGTGCTGCAAGGCCCCATAGGACCCTTTGTCTTCTGAAGCTTGATTGGCTTCAGAGGAAATAAAAATTAAGAAGGGGATGGTGAGAGGAAGCTAGTGGAGGGAAAGACATGATTCTATCCTGTGGATCCTGTCTCTGTTAGTGTTTCGGTAAAATTATCACAAGTACTTGCCATCATAAAAAGTACTGGCTTGGTATTGGTTTCTTGAAAGGAAAGCCTGCAGAGCATAATCCTACATCAGTATCCAAACCTCATCTACTTAGGTTTATCCAAAGCCAGATTGTCACACATATAATATGTTCTAACGGTTGCGAAGTATGGAACTTAATTATGAAAATATAAGATGATATTGGTGGTTGAAAAAGTGGAAGAAAAGAAAATTAATTAGGAGGAAGCAATTTGAGTTCATAAATTCAGCAGCAACTGTTCAATGTAAACTGCTAGGTTTGTGGAAGAGACTAGGAATCAGATTCAATGGTTTGTTGAATGTTGCTACGTGCAAGTTGAGGCTGATGTAATTTAGGGTACCAGGGGATGCTCATTTGTCAGCTATGGAGAGGAAAAGTCTGGGGAATCTGAGGATTTGGGTGGGTCCATTCAGAAAGATTGTATGCTCTGACTGTGATCCTAAACATGTATCTTCCCTTTACAGCCGTGAGTAAAAATGAGAAATTATTAGATGGGCCAAATCCATTGGGGATCTAGAATGAAATTATCTAGATTTATTTATCTTCGGATGAAATTATTAGGTATATTTATTTCACCTTAGATCCATTGAATGTGATCCATCTAATAATTTCGTTTGTAAAATCGAGTAGAGGTTTGGAAGCGATTGTCTAAGCAATCAGGTGTGATCTAGAATCTCTAAACAACTTACTATCGTTAGTCTTTACATCCGTAGATTAGAAGGTATGTATTATTCAGTATTTTGTTTATTTTTTATTGCTGTATGTGTGTATTAAAAAATTAAAATTATATGACTTTTTTTGAAGTTTAGAAATTGTAATCAAACAGCATGGGTGGTATATGCCTGTATTTATTTTTTTATTTTTTTTAATTCCCCCCCTCCTACTAACTAATATAGAAAATATTTTATTTTATTTTTTGTCATAAATCCGTCCTTTCTCCAAGTAAACCGAGAGGATGCAAGGAAGTTGATGGTAAGGATAACGGGTTTTGCTCAGGGGTTGCACATAGGTTTTTTGACCATTCGATTTAAGATCAATGATACTAATTTATTTACAAACAACTAGTTTTAATTGGGGTTGGTGCGGTAAACAATTTGAATTGCATGGATGATTTTGTATGATAATAGGTGACAAGTTAAAAACAATAGGTGACGAGCAAGTAGTTTTAAAAAAAAATAGATGACAAATTAAATAATTGAATTTTTAGTGCCTTTTCCTGCAATTCCTCTCGTCACAGGGCCACCATCGTACTCTCCATGGCCATCATTTTTGCCATCGATTTCATTATCGAATCCTTCATAGCCATCATCTTCACTAAAGTCGACTTCCTACATCGAGCCAAGGAGCAGATGAAGGCCGCTGCTGGTGCTGCCACTCGGGCAGCGAGCTCGAGCCCAAGCGGGCCTCATGACGGTAGCTAATGCCATCGTCTTTTAGATCCGACTCCCACCCTAATGCTCTAAGGCTCCACCCATCTCAGTAGCTCCTATCTCATCACTCCTTCTATTGCCCTAATCTCATTGATTGCCATCCCTCCTGTCCGGCGGCTGCCCTCCACCCTTGCAGTTCACTCTCTGTGGTGAATTTTTGATTGGATGATTGGATGGTTGAGAAAAATAATAAAGAATAAAGTCTTAATATCCTTATTTATAGGTTTAAATATTTTCTATAAAATATCTTAAATATCCTCTTTTATAAAGTATTATTATAAAGGTATATATATCATAGCAAAATCTTAAGGATAAATGGCGAATCGATTCTCCCAATCACCGCAAAGCTTCATGATCTATGAACAGTATCCCTGTGGGTCATGCGTGTGTGCACGAATCTTTTTTTAGTCCGTCCATTTTGGATTGGGTTTGGCAACGGTGGGGGCATTGACATGTCGCTCCGGCGTGGGATTGTTTACGTTATCCTTGGCCCTGCCCCACACTCCATCACTATTCCAAGGGGTATTATTAAGGAGGCCTTGTGGATTATATTATCCAAAAAATTAAGGATATTGGATCCAAAGAATTATTTTCCTCCGCACTCTCTTCCCAGCTAACCTATACGGTGTATACGGCCCTTAGCTCTTCTTGCAAGCACTTGATAAGTTATCCCACGAATCCATCTTAAATCTAGGGGTCGGTAGCATCCCATTTCAAAACTAGGGCGTCTTTTGGCTCCATTAGCAATTATAAAGTGGACTGGGAGGGTCCATCTAACCGGAGACCGCCCACGGATGGTTTGGACAGTAAGTGGTGACTAGGTTTGGTCCGCGGCATTTGGGTAGCGGAATATGTCATTGTATTGGTAAGACAGGATATGATATTTGGTATAGGATAATTTGGATTGATCGAGAACAAGGCAACCAGTTGCGGAATGGTGACGTTTCCTTTGGAAACTTGTGTGACTCAAACTTGTGGGTTGTTTCCAAGTTAAAATGGTCTCTATTATTGAGGGACAATTGTTTGTTGGTGGTCCCACCTGGTGCTACATTCCATACATGTTTGCTTGTGATGCCACACAAGTCATCATTAAAGTAATCTAAACAAATAGTGTGACAAGAAAATCTACCCAACAAGAAAGTTAGCTATGAATGTTTATTATTATTATTTTTTTGCCGTTCCCTTTGTGAAGCAATTGAAAAGTAATGGAACCATTTGGTATTAGTTATGCTTGTCACTGTTATTTTTAAAATCACAAAAGAAAGATCAATAAGATTGAGAAATATGGTCTTGTTACACCTTTTTAATTTTCTGTTACTGCTAAGATTTTTTAAACAAAATGCAATGTGAAGACTTCCTAGGGTAATTGGGAAAAAAATTGGCAGCACTACTACATATGTCCTTTATGTCACAGTTGTATAAAATTTTTTGCGTGAGATTTTTGTGTTGCTAAAGCATCCTTTGGAAATGTTTAGAAGGCTTAGTAAACTGAGATTTGCTACAAATGGGATCACACCATTGACAAACTGTGATAAGTGAAATATGCATGTTTGTATTTTCTCAGTAATTGGAAAAAAAAAAAAAAATGGCAACACTACTGCATATGGCCTTTATATGACAGTTGTATACACCTTTTTGCATGAGATTTTTGTGTTGCTAAAGCATCCTTTGGAGATATTTAGAAGGCTCAGGAAAATAGGATTTGCTACAAGTGGGATCACACCATTGACAAACTGCGATGCGCGAAATATGAATGTTTGTATTTGCTCAGGAAAACAAAGAGAAAATGAAATACACAGACATGCTCTTTTTGAAGTTTTGTTCTCCCTCGAGTAGGAATCTTATTGTTAGGATTTGACGTCTCGAGATTCAGCCCATATTGAGCCCACAGCGAGCTTCACGGCAAAAAACGGAGTCCAACGAGACCAAGATCACCTGAAACGGAGCTCGAATGGAAGAGATACGAGCTTTTAAAGTCGGCACGAGAATCGAGGCGGCGGAGGACCGGTGGCGAATGGCAGCGGTGCGGCCGCAGGCGGTGGCGCGCGGGACGCGCGACCCAGGCCCGCGCGGTGGGGGCCAGCGGCCCAGCCGGGCGCGCGGCCCAGGCGCGTGCAAGCCCGCGCGCAGGCGCGGCCCAGGCCAGCGCACAGGCGCGGCCCAGGCCCGTGCGCGCGGGCCGGCCCAGGCCAGCGGCCTGCTGGCCCTTTGCCCCGGTCCACCGTGGACCGAGCGGTCCACGGTTGGGCCTGTGGACCGCGTGGGCGTTTCCCATGCGTTTCTCGCGGTCCATGGCACTATTCCATGGACCGGAGTGCGATCTGACGGCCCAGGAGGCTCCCGGTCTTGATCCGACGGTCTGGATCGTGATTTGGGTTGATTAAGGAGTCCTAATCATGATCTAAGTCGTGATTAAGGTTATAAAAGGCCCTGTATACAGAGAACAGGGTGAGGTGGTTCGGGTTTCTCGCCGTACGAAGCCCGTACGAATCCGAGAAGAGAGAGAGGCGAGAGCGCTGTGAGAGAAGGAGCAGGAGGTTCCTGGACTGCGGTCGCCATGCTCTTCAGGGGTTCAGGGGGTCTTCAAGAGAGAGAGAGCTTTTGTGAGGAAAACTTCAGGTGAGAGAGAATTGGGTGTACAAGGGTTGAAGGTGAGGTCTCCTCTTGTAAAATTTTCTTTTCATAGTGAAGTTTGCATGCCCCGTGGAGGCGAGCCCTTTTGTGGCTGATCCACGTATTTTAATTGTTTTTCCTTTTGTTTTGTTTCTTCTTTCTTCCTGCTGCATCGCGTGGTACTGAAAGGATCTTGGGAGGTGGTATCCTGGCCAGACATCCACCCAACAAGTGGTATCAGAGCAAGGCGGTACAAGGACGCAAATTGCAGTGGTGGTGAGCAAGACTGAAGATGGAGAAAACAGGAACAATCAAGATAGAGATCAACAAGTTTGATGGTAAGAGCAATTTCTCCTTGTGGCAGGCAAGGGTGAAGGACGTGCTCATCCAACAGGGGTTGATCGATGCTCTCTTGTGCGATGAGAAGCCGACCACCATGGAGGTGCGGGATTGGCAACGGCTACAGATGCAGGCGGTGAGTATCATCCGCATATACCTAGCGGATGAGGTGGTGATCCATGTGCTGAGCGAGACTTCCCCGACGGTGCTGTGGTCGAAGCTCGAGGAGTTGTACATGGCGAAGTCTCTCACCAACACTCTTTTCTTCTGGAGGTAGTTTTACCAACTGCGGATGACTGAGGGACAGAGCGTGCAGGAGCATTTGAGCCACTTCCAGAAGATCCTCACCGACCTTCTCAGCGTTGGCGAGAACGTTGAGGAGAAGACCAGGGCATTGGTTTTGCTGGCGTCGCTTCTCCCTTCGTACGAGTCCTTAGTGACTGCTCTTCTAGTGAGGAAGAGCACTATCAAGATGGACGAGGTCACCACGGCGATACTCCAGAACGAGGTTCTCAGGAGGGAGAACCCAGCTTCGAGTTCTGGTGGCGGTAGCTCAGCTTTGGTGGCTTCTGGAGGAGCAGGAGGTGGTAGACGGAGCGACAGGAGATCGCAACGAGGGCGGTCTAAGTCCAGGAGGGACTTGAGCAAAACCAGGTGTTACCGGTGTGAGGAGTTGGGACATCTAGCCAAAGATTGCCCTCAACTGAAAAATCGGACGGTGGCTGCTGTAGCGACGGCTGGCAGTGATTCAGATGGAGATGTCCTGGAGATATCTGACGAGGTATCTACTTCTTCCCAGCAGTGGATATTAGATTCTGCATGCCCCTATCATGTATGTTGCAGAGAGGAGCAGTTTGACTCCCTAGAGAACAGTGTGGGCATTGTATATCTGCCGGATGGATCGAGCTATGCGATCAGAGACATTGGGACGGTTAGTTGGAGGACACATGACAGTGCAGTGAGGAGATTGGGGGAGGTCCGATACATACCCGATTTCAGGCGGAATCTTATCTCACTTAGCAGACTGGATTCAAGAGGCTACAGGATGGTAGCTGGTGGAGGAATCCTGAGGGTGCTACGCGGCGATAGGATTGTGCTGGAGGGGAAGAAAGGGAGCAGAGGATATTATTACCTGGCGGGGAGCCCAGTGCGAGGTGGAGCTTCGAGAGCCAGGCGGAGCCCAGAGCGAGGTGGAGCTCCAGGAGGCGGATCGGACACGAGACAGGAGACTCGGGAGGACGAGAGGCGACGTCGCAAGGTCAGATTTCTATTGCCGCAGGATGATGCCCCGAGCAAGTCTCAGGTCAGGAGGAGCACAGCATACGATGGAGATGGGATCGAGCAGCCTGGCTCGACTCCCATGTTTGCCCATCCATGATCAGCAGGCGATTGCCCCAAGGCATGGGGGCGAGGAGATCCAGAAGCTCTCGGAGTTTGGAGGAGGCCGAATATCGAGTCGAGGTGGAGATTGTTAGGATTTGATGTCTCGAGATTCAGCCCACATTGACCCCACAGCGAGGTTCGCGGCGAAAAACGGAGTCCAACGAGATCAAGATCACCTGAAATGGAGCTCGGATGGAGGAGATACGAGTTTTTGAAGTCGGCACGAGAATCGAGGTGGCGGAGGACCGCCGGCAACCGGCGGCGGACGGCAGCGGTGCGGCCGCAGGCGGTGGCGCACGGGACGCGCGACCTAGGCCGGTGCGGGACACGCGACCCAGGCCCGCGCGGTGGGGGCCCGCGGCCCAGGCGGGCACACGGCCCAGGCGCGTGCAGGCGCGGCCCAGGCCCGCGCGCAGGCGCTGCCCAGGCCCGTGCGCGCGGGCCGGCCCAGGCCAGCGGCCTGCTGGCCCTTTGCCCCGGTCCACCGTGGATCGGGCGGTCCACGGCGGGGCCTGTGGACCGCGTGGGCATTTCCCACGCATTTCTCGCGGTCCATGGCACTATTCCGTGGACCGGAGCGCGATCCGACGGCCCAGGAGGCTCCCGGTCTTGATCCGACGGTCTGGGACGTGATTTGGGTTGATTAAGGAGTTCTAATCATGATCTAAGTCGTGATTAAGGTTATAAAAGGCCCTGTACACAGAGAACAGGGTGAGGTGGTTCGGGTTTCTCGCCGTACGAAGCCCGTACGAATCCGAGAAGAGAGAGAGAGGCGAAAGCACTGTGAGAGAAGGAGCAGGAGGTTCCTGGACAGCGATCGCCAGGCTTTTCAGGGGTTCAGGGGGTCTCCAAGAGATCGAGAGCTTTTGTGAGGAAAACTTCAGGTGAGAAAGAATTGGGTGTACAACGGTTGAGGGTGAGGACTCTTGTAAAATTTTCTTTTCATAGTGAAGTTTGCATGTCCCGTGGAGGCGAGCCCTTTTGTGGCTGATCCACATATTTTGATTGTTTTTCCTTTTGTTTTGTTTCTTCTTTCTTCCTGCTGCATCGTGTGGTACTGAAAGGATCTTGGGAGGTGGTGTCCTGGCCAGACATCCACCCAACACTTATCTTTTTATAATTTCGAACTACATGTCGAATTATATCATAATAACAAATATACTCCGAATCATGAACTATTGAAAAAATCATCATCTTGTATTTTTTGCCTTTTACCAAATGGTTCTCTAAATTTTCTTTGTGAACAAATTATTCAAGATTATTAATAATTCATAATTTATTTAAAATGAATTCACTATTTATTTTCACTGATTTGGTTTAATCTCCTGCTGGAGTTAAAAGGTGACCTTATTTTTGGCTGGTTCAACAGCTCATCCAACCTCAACATGCAGTCCCCTCAGCCTAACCTAACCTGATGTCACACTAATAGCCTTTTTTTTGACCAACCAAGTGCAACATGGAATAATTTGATCTTCCTTATCCATTTGTTTTACCAGTCACAGTCCCATGTCGTTATCCTATCTCACCTTTTATTTTAATCTAATCTTCTGCCTTAACCTAATCATGATGGCGTATTTTGCAAGTTGCAAGTGGCTAAATAAGAAAGTACTGCCTTCGGCTCGGCCAACCAAATTTAACTTGTATGCAGGTTCGAAGGCATGAAACCAATATAGATCCAGTTTGGTATCCCCAGGTATTGTTTGTTTATAGATTTGTTTTGGGGTTAGACCATTGGTGGCCTTCGCCTATGCTTAAAGACAAGGGTATTTTGCTCAGCCTTTGGGAATCCAAAGACTATTCTGACTTTATCATTCCATAAACGTTGAGTAAGGAGGTCTATTAGGTGGATTGAAAGGTTAAATGTCTATTATGGCACAAAATGGTCATAAGCAACGTGTCTTTCCCATTATTTGGGAGTTCCACTTCAACACCTGCCTCCCAATGGGTTTACCACTGAATTCCGCATTCAAAATAAGGTGTCTTAAGTCACTTACCATTGATTTATCCTCATTTAATATGATGAAATTATATGCACGAAAGCTTGTTAAAGGTTAATTAGGCCGATAACAGATACAAATAAAATTATTGTTTATTTCTTGTTCAATAAGGTTGCAGCATTGGAAGAACACATCGATGTAGTATAATCTACACATAGCTTTCATGAAAAGATAATTATGATATAACAATGGAAAAAACTGTTGCTAATCTAGATGGTATTTGAATTTTATTATTTATTTATTTGTTGACAATTGGTTAAGTGACATAGCATGATGTTACATAAGTACTGTAATGAGAGAAGCTTTATAATTAATTTCTTTCTTCTGCTTGGACTAGAATTACAGAGATACAAATTGGCCACACCTGACTCCAATCATTACTAAGCCACAACACTTACAACCAGCCCAGTCTTTCCTATTTCTGGCCTATCTGAAGAGCTCAAACTGGTTGCCGTTGGACTTAATACTTGGGCCCTGCTGAGCTGCACTAACCCATTTTGAGGGATGAGGATTTGAACTCTGGGAGGATTTGATGGTGGCACACTAACTTTGAGGATCATGCCACCCATAAAACTCATGTTCTGGCAACAATAGCTACAGACCAAGGGGGCAAACACATTCAAGTACTTCAAATTTGATGTATGGTATGGTATTAATTTGTTTTGAAGAGTTGCCATAAACTATATTTATCTATTGCTAAGAAAACTGGACCTCTGGTATAAACAGTGAGAATCCTTTTGGATAAAATTCAAAAACAAGTCTTCTTTTTATACATATAACGTGAATTTGATGATAGATCTCAGATGCCTACCAAAAATAAGATGATAGAAACATGAGCCATGGTCGAAAAGGTCTCTGATTGAAAATTTTGAAGCAAATGTATGACATGGTTGAAGTGCCAGCTGGTTCTGAAGGTATTGCCAGTCCACAAGCAGTATGTGCATTCTCCCAGCAATGACCATTCCTTGTTCAACAATTTGAAGAAGGATGAGACTGTCACCAAGTGATGGTCTCACCTGATTCAACAATGTGAAGTAGGATGAGACAATCACTTAAAGTATCACATTTTGCATTCTACCATTGACTGCAGTTTTGCTGTGTGTGTGTGTGTGTCTCGCATAATGATAAGGCTTCAACATGAAGAAATGAGACTTGCCCATCACAACACAAGCAAAAGGATTTGATTCAAACTTAATGAAGCTGAACATGAGTTGTTTACAAGCAAATTTGAGTCAATTGCCGGCCTAATGTGGAACTGCTGACCTCCATCAAAGCCAGTCTCATCCCCTCTTGGTCTACAGTACGCAGTTTTCCACGCGTGCAGTCTATCACGCAGATAAGTTTGCCAAGCCAGCAGTCCAAACATACCAAAGTATTTTATATGCAAATGTTGGGAAATGAGCCTCGACCAGATGAAGAGAGGTAGGGAGGCGAGAAAGATTCCTGAATAATCGTGCAGTTCCATTAGTAAATGGTGATCAGTAGTCCTCAGTTTTTGTCTCCTACTGTACATTTAAGTTTCTCAACCCTGTTTTACTAAACAACTATACCAGAACCGAGATCCCATTTATGTTAAGCAACGTGTCTAATATTCTTATTTGTCCTTAATTGCTCATCCATCATTTATGGGGATGGGTGGCACAAGTGTAGCCAGGGAAAACAGCGACATAATCCTAATTATTATTCATCTTGGACCCAAATACTATCTATCCAATCTATGTGTTTGATTTGCGACTGAAATTAGAATCAAAATAGATCGAAATGGAATTTGAAATGGTCATATCCCTTGACATTTTGGTTTCCTATATGGATTCGGAGTCGGAATTGGGTTGGAATTTGAATATTAGGGAAAGATAGGGATTGAATCTTGATGGATTGGAGCATATTCTTATTCTCTTCTAGAATCGAAATAAAAATACAATCTCCTATCCAAGCTACTCATTTCTATGCTAGAATCCAATTCTCCCCAAACAAACATTCTTTAGATGTAATCTAGTCAGTAGCCAATCATATGAAATTGGAAACAAGTTTCCCTTTTTTTTTTTTTTTTTTTTTTAGCTACTTCAATAGTGCAGTTTATTCTACTTACTAATGCATGATTGTGACCATAACCAACTTCTCCAAATCTATTGATTGGAATGGTTTTGCATCAGATCACTGCATTTGGAGCACAAGCTCGAGTATGATTTGCTAAATCCCCCGGCGGCCAATATCCCTTCTCATCCAAGGGAAGGTTTTGCACTTTTACCAGGGTGCGACATGGAGAACTTGGTTCAGCCTAGCTCATCGGCAAAGTGCAGTATACTTGGCTGTTCAGCTAAAATTAGTGCAATTTTCTTGGAAGAACCAGAATTGGTGCGGTTTTGCATGGATCAACGTGATTCAATTGGATACAGTTCAACACCATTTTTAACAATCTGACGCAGTATGATCGCTTCTAGCACCGGACTAGACTCAAGCATAGTTACTTAATGTTTTCCATCGAAGTCCAACTTTCTTGAGCTCGTCATACATAATAAATCTTAAAAGTACTTGCAGGAATTAATTGTAGTAGTGGATGCTTGTAATCTTGTCTTCTATAGAATCTTTCCATAATGTTACATCATGAATGCTTGCTCTCGCCCCTTTTTTTCTTATTTGAGTTTGGTCTTCTGCAGTGATTTTTTTTTTTTTTTAACTTATTTTTTCTTCTCTCTTTTGGTAGAATGAGTAGGAGGTTCCAGTTCCGTTCCTAGACTTTGTGCCGCATTGATTAATAGTGCATAAAGAATCGAGCTAGGATTAAATGAGATGCTATATTATTTCAGCTCACCCATGAGGGGTGGTTTATTGGGTTTGATAGGGCCAAAGAGTTTTCTTTTCTTCTTCTTCTTCTTCTTCTTTTTTCTTTTCCCGGGGGTGGGGAGGGGGTCTTCACACCATTATAGCATGGATATATCCAAAAAAATTAGGAAATAAAAAATATTCCTGATTATCCTCGAAGTAGATGTGAAGCCAGTTCACAGCACCTCGCCCAGGTACAAGTACTCCAACAAAAAAGACTGATAACTCTATCAACTGTAGGATCTCTAAAGTCTCAGTGTAGAAAGATCCTACAGTTGGAGCTGAAAGCAATTTCTAATCAGATTGAACGAAAATCTTACTAGATTGTCTATTCGCTTGGTGCAATTTAGGTCCGCTGTGAAGTAAAAATTGAGTTTAAAATACAAGCTCATCTGCACTACATGATGGACTTTGAGATTTACACACGATGTCAGATGCTTAATGATGCACTAAAACGTTAGCATGAAGTTACCATATTAGTCTCAAAGTGTACTGCATATTTTAGATAGACTTAGAGTGGAAACCCAGTTTCAAAGCCCAGCAGAGCTTGGATTGTGCCAAGCATATTAAACTCTGCAAAAATGGAGTTGAAGAAAGTTTAGAAGGAACCGCTGCAAGAAAATTTACAAGTGCTACATGGCCCACATCAAATCACGGTGAGAACAAAACAGGAATGGTGACCCACGACATTTATTAAGCTGCGAACCAGATTGGTACACTCATCACCCTGGAAGAAAATTATGTTGAATTAATTTTGCTAAAACTATTTTGATTGTTACAATTATATTTTTATAATTCAATTACGGTACTTTTTTCTTGACATTGGGCTAGAAACAGGCCTCTATACTTTGCTCGAAATGGGACTTAAAACCTGAATCCAAATGGGATGAGAGTTCTGCGCGCAAGCTCACCAAAACTTTTGCCACCCCAACCAGCCCCTATGCGTACCAAGTACCAACACAAACTAACTCCATTCCTATCAAAAGCTCTAATTCAATTGCGGCCATAAACGACATGGATTGTAGAAAGCCAGCAGGGAACAGAATCATAGTCCACGCTAGTGAGGGGAACCCCATTAAAGTGTTTCACCTGTTCTATCTATCTTTTTATGAGTGTTTCAATGGCAAAAGCCACCACCCTCTAAAGAAAGACCCATCCTCCTCCAATGCAATTCTTATATAGTATTCCACGCTCTCACTATTCCCCATTCAATTCATAAGGGGAGTAATTCCTCTCCCACACGCGTTCCTCAATGCCCATCTACACGAGTAATCGTTTCCTTGCTGTACTTTGTAAAGTTCCGTTTTGGGCTCCTCAACCTGCAAGTCCAAAGACCTATAGTGGGGCCTCTTTTAAGGGCACCGTGTCACAAGAAAGTGGACCACTTTAAAGGCCACTGGACTCTTTCTCACGAGATCTTTGTCGTCGGACTATAAAGGACGCCTATGGGCCCTTCTTTAAGGGCACCATGTCACAAGAAGGTGGACCACTTTAAAGGCCGCTTTACTTTTTCTCACGTGACCTTTGTGCTCACACTATAAAGGGCGCCCAAGAGGGCGTCTAGGTTCCACTCACACCGCAAGCATGGGTCGCTTGGGTTCACTTCTTGTTGTAATCTCTCTGTTCCTCCTTCCCTTGCCTTCCCTGGGGAACTCAGGCCACCATTTTCCTCCATGGCATTTATCCTTCTGGCCGCCCTACCACCATAGATCATCACGACCGCGACCTTATGCTTATAGTCCACCAGAGCCTCCAAAAACACCACCATACAAGTATACGTTTCCACCACCACCACTAAAGAACGAGCCACCTATATATAAGCCTCCACCACCGTCACCACCACCTTACAAGTGTCCATCGCCGCCGCCAAAGCCATGCAAGCCTCCACCACCGTCACCACCACCTTACATGTGTCCATCGCCGCCTCCACCGAAATATATGCCTTCGCCTCCGAAGCCATGCAAGCCTCCACTAGCGCCACCTCCACCGAAATATATGCCTTCGCCTCCAAAGCCATGCAAGCCTCCACTAGCGCCACCTCCACCGAAATATGTGCCTTCGCCTCCGAAGCCACGCAAGGCTCCACCAGCGCCACCACTAATATATAAGTCACCACCACCAAAATATGTACCTTCGCCTCCGAAGCCATGCAAGCCTCCACTAGCGCCACCACAAATATTAAAATCACCACCACCCAAATATATACCTTCGCCTCCGAAGACGCGCAAGCCTCCATCTACTACACCACCAACATATAATCCGCCATTACCAAAATATAAACCTTTGCCTCCGAAGCCATACAAGCCTCCACCATTGCTACCACCTCCAAAATATAAAAGTTCTCCACCAAAGCCATGCAAATCTCCACCACCTCCAATATACAAGCCACCACCACCGAATTATAAACCTTCGCCACCGAAGCCAAGCAAGCCTACATCACCACCACCGGAGCCATATAAGCCACCATTGGTGCCACCACCAAAAAGTAAACCTCTACTACCAAAGCCATACAAGCTCCCATCACCACTACCAAAGCTATACGAAACATCACTTCCACCGTCACCACCCAAATATAAACTTCTGTCCCCAATACCATACAAGCCTCCACCACCCCCACTTCCAAAATACAAGCCACCAACGCTACCAGTGTATAAACCTCGACCACCACCCAAGCATATGCCCCCGCCTGAATACAAGCCACCAGCTGCATATAAGACCCCGGTGCCACCACATAAGCCTAGCAACAAGCCTCCACCACCGCAATATCAACCATCCCCTGCTTACAATTACATTTCACCGCCACCACCAGGAGTGTCAATCGACCTGGAGACGCCGCCACCATACCATCCTGGACCAGGAGCGCACAAGTGACCCGGAACTCGCATAACCAAGGGATTCTTCGTGGGCAGTCTACCAAGCAGCAATATGATCCTACTATTAAGCTCTCTCCCCCGCTGCGGAGAGAAATCTTGTCATGTTGAAGTCCAGTCAAGAAGCATGTGACTAGATCTTTTGATCATTATGTATGGCTAAAATTTTAGAAAAATATATGCATAATGACTTGCTAGTGATTTAGACGCTAAACATGTTAGCAGCTCTTTTTTTTTTTTTTTTTTTTTGGTACATAGCAGCTCTATTTAGATGAAAGAGTAGCCAGCAAATCCTGAACCAGTTCAAACTCCTCCATGCAATCTTACTGACAAAAAACTCGTGATTCCTCGTGATTTCTCACACAACTCTGTTGTAAAAATGCTACAATCTACTGAATCCCGTCACATCACATTGACCATTTGAAAATGTGACCGCAACATTGTCACCAAGCCAAGAGGGTGCCAACTAGATCAGCTCGTAGGGTGTGCTGATAGCAGTACCTGAGTTCGAATCTTACCCTCATCCAATTTCAACCGGGCTTCCTCCTTTCCCAATTCTCAACTCAAAAATGTTGATTACCTTTAACAGCACTCTATCCACCTGAAAAGTGGGTCAGGCTTTTAAGGTACAAATTTCATTTCGGATCAATGATTTCATGTTCCCTTTCATCCGGTAAACTCCTTCAAGCACCATGCAATTTCTCCATATTTGTTTACTTTTATAATGAACCACGCAAGTATATCTCAAGACCTCGCACAGTTGAGCCACGTAACAGCAATGCACGCTGTGTTTATCACTAGATAAATACCATGTTATGGTGGATTTGATTCAACTTCATAACTGAATCAACAGAAATAACAAATAATAATATTACAGAAGATTAACACAGTCTCCCGCTTTAGTTCTCGAGTTTCCTTCAATGTCATTGAAAGATGAGTGGGAATGTAACAATTTACAATTTCATAACGTTCCTAATGGCATGCACCTGTCCCGGCAACTGCAGAAGTTATTGAATCCTATGAGGCACAAAATCTTCATCCATGTGCCATAAGAACAGTGGTGATTCAACCCAATTGTAGGCTCCAGGTTGGCAACTCTTTGGCGGACGTCCACGGAAACACCACTGGAGGATGAGCCAACGGCTGTACTAGAAATTTCTCCCTTTGTATGGCATTTCCTGTAACATTAAGATGGTAAGCCAAGCCCAACATGAGATGAATAACTAAAAAAAAAAAAATCAAACGACAAAGAGGAGCAATGATGAAGTTATAATCACGACATTGTAACAGCATAAATATACATGATTTTTTTTCAATAAACATCAATTTTCTTTCATATGTCAGAATTAAGATCATGAAAAAATAGCTGAAGTAGGCGCTTGGGAGTGCAATGATCTGAGTTCTTAAGCCGAAGTACAAAAGAACCGTAATATTATACGGTCAAAAGGCAATGGACAACCAAACATGGAAGCTTATTTCAAAGGACATCGAGCAAAAAAATCTTGCAGACATAACCAAAGGCGATAATATATTTAATGATTGCATAAATACATGATTGCAAGCAGAGTTATATTCATTTAAGCTCTCTATTGCATTCCTTCTCAAAGCAAACATTATGATTGGCTGCATGCAAATGGCTTCAGGTCCTCAGCCAAGCATTCTCTTCAAAATTCACAAGAGATTAAACAAAAAGAACAATGTATGTTACTCCAGTTAAAGAGTGAAGAGAAAAATGATCTCAGCCACCACATAATTTTGTTATCTTGCTCATTAGTTTATAAGCAGCATTGCATCTTGGTTTTTACCTATTTGCAATTGCACTTGTTAATGATCTTCTTTTGCATTACATTAGTCTCACAATTTAACAATCACGATTGGTCTAGTTAATCAATTGCATTTGTATTGCATCATGCAACAGAACATATAAGTTGTTTCTTTCTTGTCTCGTAGCATGATCAAACTCAACCTACATTAGTTATGGCCGCTATCGGATCCAAAATTATGATGGTAAAGCTAAAGCAAACTTTAGGATCTCAAGATACAGTTCTTGAAAGATAATGGCTATTATTAGATCTAGAAATAATCAAATAACATAAGTTCAATGTCTAAAACCATGCTCATACTATCACATAGTTTTATAACAAAGACATCTTGAATTATTCAAGTTTTATGCCTCCATCCTTGGATCACAGACACAATCTTATAATAGTACCAACCTAGAAACTTCCTGAACATGTGCAGAAGGGATTAAGTGTGCTAATTGACCATTACCAAACACTGGTCATGCAAACTTAGGAATTCCAAGTAACACTGATGGATTGCCAAGTCGCTCATAATTTTAGAACAAACATAAACGAGCTCATTAACTTGAAAATATTGCAAAAAAGTGACAGACTGGCAATCTTGACACCACTTAGCAGCTGTTAACTTTAGATGTAAGTATTTCATCAAGCATTTAGACTAGATTCCTAATGATCTTTCTAGCTATAATCAACTATCCTCCATGGGAACAGATATTGACTTTTAACCAATAGACCTTAGATTGCTAGATTAAAAATTTGTTGATCTTCACCAAGTGGGGTTTTTCCCAGAATATATACAAACGATAGATCATAGAACCTTCAACAACCATGTCTAGTTTGATCAGGTCAAACAAAATCTTTTGGCTATGTTTGGACCTCCTAGTTTCCCTCTCTTCCTGATGTCTTGATCTCTGCTTACGATATCGTACCCTGGACACTATTTACAGAATCAGTTATAGATCAATTATGGACTGTTGTTTAGTCTTAAGCCCTTCGAACACTATTCTCCCATCTGAAAAACCCTAGGTCAGATTTATTTGACATCTTGTTTGCCCTCAATATCAAACATTGACCACCAAGGTTCTCATATGCAGGTTCAGCAAACCAAAGAATATAACCCTGATTTAATCCTTTTCCAAGGTCAATGCACTATAGGACATCCCTAATTGGTCCTACATCGCTCATAATGTTGACACCACACTTCATGTCTGAAACTCATCGACATTTGAATAGTTTGGCTAATCCATGTGTCAAACCATAGCCTTGCCACTATGATACCAAATTGATGTAGACCATCTTCATGATCAAAAAGATAAATGAGACTAAATATATTCTTATTCAGATCTTCAAAAAAGAAAAGGGCATGATCATATGAATAAGATTGAATCAGCAAAATACATCACCAGTATGAGTCTACAAGCCCAAAAAAAAAAAAAAGGACTAGATCTAGCAGCAGCGCTCCCATACAGGAGAAAAAGAAGATAATCAAAAAATAAACTGAAATTCAATTTAATATAATTCATCTCTTGTGAAAGTGGCCTTACCCTCTACATAAAACCCTCAAGAAAACTTGAAACCATGAGAAACCTTGACAAAGCCCTAAAAAAGAATAATCCTAACCAATCAAAATGAACTTAATAAACATGTATATTCAACTCTTTGTTGCACCTCCTCCTAACTAGATAACTTCACTCAAATGGACCTCTGAAATGCATCACATTGAGACACCCTGAAATCATATATTACAAAATCGAAATACACTCCTAGGTGTAAGCTTACAGCCCCAAAAGAAAATATGGCTAGACTTAGCACCAAAAATAACTATTCAAATTAAGTCTAGATATAAAGACTTGTCAATCTCATCGCAAAACAAGTTTTCAGGCTAAAAGAAATGATTACACAAAATGAAGGATCCCTATTGGCTTGTTAATTTATTCTCCTCAACCAATGAGAAGCTCACATCATGTCTCGATGATGTGCTTTAATTTCAAGCTAACATTGCCCATCTACAAATAGATACTTAGAATGAATTTATATGTATGTATATAATAAAGTTCAAAAGTTTAAAGGACAGAGATATAGTTCTAGACAACTAGATCATTAAGTAATAGATTTTTTTCACATAAAAAATTGTGAGGTGCTGCACTTTATAGAGAATCATTTTGCAGATCTTTCCCTACCAACGTTCCTTGCCAGAAACATCTGCAATCACCAACCTTGCAATGACATAATTTGGCAGTTCTAAGACACTAACAGAAATGTGTTTTATCATATCATTTGTTCCTCAATAACAATGAGGATATTACCTAGGTGGCAATGTTGAAGATGATTTAACTGCAGTCTAGTGCTTTGACTAAAATTAAAAATTTTGAACAAAACATTGCAAGTTTTGCAATGACTAAACCAGACTAATCACTCTATATAGAAAAGCTTGTTTTCGCCTGTTTTAAAAGTTCTGGCCTGTTCCGACACAATACCAACCACCAATATGGCTATAGGACCAATCAGTCACTTGGCCTGCTTTGGTCACATATGGTTTTTGCAATGCTTTTAGGATTTCCGCTAATTTTCTCAAGAACTGACTGAAGTCACTGAGCCATTTTAAGTGTCTGGTAAAGCATAGTCAGGTATGGCAAAGCTAAAATAAAATTTAAACATCAAATTCACCTATAACTAAATTGACTTACAAGTCATTGGAGCACTGAAGATTGACACTATAAGAGTAACGAAATTCAAAGCTCAAAAAACTAGTTTTAACATAACCAGCTTTTTTCTAATAATGTACAGATCGTCAATTAGTTATCAATTAGTTACGAGACAAATGGAAAAGTCAAGCATTATTTGATTAAAGTTGACCTGATTAAGTCCAGAAACTTAAAAATACTCCTTACTTGCAAGGCCTACAGAAGTCCAATAGAAACCATAATGCATGTTGAAATTTAAGCACCAATTGTAATATTTCTTAGGCATAAAGAGCTCGAAAAGGAATATGTTAGTGTGCATTTCTTGGTGAGTTGGATGTTCATGTTTAGTTTAATTGTTAATACTAAGTATATAATAAATAAACAAATGATCAAGATTTAGTAGGACACAATGTCTTTTTTAGTACATCAATTTACAGAGAAGTGATAATCCAATCCTTTAAAACTAATATTTTATGTAAGACCTGAAAAATTCCATAAGAAATTAAAACTATATAACATTATTATCAATTCTTAGCTACAGTATATATTTCTAGCAGTCTTTAGCATAGTTCACAAACTCAAAAACTCAACTTGAAATTCAGCTGAGTTTGGTTGACTCAAATATTTGGCCGAGTTCTCAATGAATCTTGAATTTCAATACTTGGTAATAAATTAATAATGTGAAAATATATAACATTGTAATGAAAGGCTAATTGTATGTAATAAACTGCAAATGCAAACATGTAAGCATAGTCCCTGGTAGGGGGGAACAGATGCGGGAAGAAGTACTTCAGCAAGAATTGGAAAAAACAAATCCAAAACAAAAAACAATATAATTATATGAAATATATGAATAACATTGAATATTATAAGCAAACAACAATGAAACTAATATGCAGTCATTTCTATTGGCTGGTCCTAAATAAAATGCCAATATTGACAGGTTGTTCACAATGGAATATGACAAGTAATCCGTTAATAGCACTAAAATTCACTCCAATGTTTCTCGCTTTTTCCCCCATGAAACAATGAAATGTTCGTAAATAACATATGGGAATATGTTTACCATATCATATATCATCTTACCATATATAATGTGAAAGGCATTGTAGCAGGACTCCCCAGCATTTTTCTTCCTTGTTGGAGTGATCAGGGTCTAAAAGGTCGAATTTTTCACTGGTTATAGGAACCCACCATGAAAAGGCCATTGCTAATTTGGATATTTTACCATTTTAGTAATATTATTCCTACTGGGTTAATTAAGTAGAGAGAGAACCCAGGGCAGCCGATCTCCTCACTCCGAACAAGAGGACAGAAATCGCAGAAGGGAATAAGTGGCTCGTTTCCTTCCACTCATCCACTCTAATATAGATACCCTTTTTATGTAAATATTCCTCTTTACATTCACTCCCTTAGAAATCATAAACCAAAGTTTGTAAATTAAAAGATGTTTATTATCAAACCAGCTCCTAATGATCATGCTTGATGGGATTACAACCTTCCATCTAATATTCCCACCTCTTTAACAAACTATTCACATCAAACATGCCAATACTAGTTGCATTTTCAAGGGAGCAGGGACATTGCTGTCATCCTCCACTTGCTCTCTAGGATTTGCAACACATGACAGCCGGTATCCACAGAGGCTGCTGATTAAAAAGGGAGGGGGGACGGCAGCGTAGATTGGCAGAGGTGGCCCGTAGCACCAAAAAGTGGTAAAACAACAACCAAAAATAGTAGTGAGCAGTAGCAGCAACTTCTCTGTGTGTGTGTGTGCGTGCGTGCATGTGTGTGTGTGTGTGTGTGTGCATGTGCAAAATAGTAAACAGCTCGTTGCGACCACGTTTCCTTATTTGTGAGTGATACCAAGCAGTGGGCACAACAACAATGGGCTAATATATCTAGAGCTGTCAATTGGCTAGGTCAGAGCTAGAACCAAAACCAGTCTAGGGTTTAAAACACAGGCCTAAGTGTGACCTACCCGAAAACAAGCCTGGGGGTACCATGTCCGAGCTAAACTTGACTCGGCATTTTCTTGCGCCAAGCAAATCTTAAACTGGGAAATTATTCATTTTCTACCAAAATCCCAGCTCAGGCCCATTCTGAAATTAATCAAGTTTCCTAAAAGTTGGGCTCCCAGTTAAAAATCTAGCCTGATGCCATTAGCCTGATTTTTCCAGGTTATGTCTTTGGGCTGCTAGGGCAAGCCCAGCCGACTGACAGTCCTAAACACATTGACCCAAACCCAATTTAGTGGAAAAATCTGAGCCAAGTTTCACCTTATCCCAAAACAATACTGGGATTGCATTTTATGTACATCATGTCCGGTATTGAGTTGAAATCTTACCAAGTCAGTTTGGCTTGGCAAGTTTGTGGATGATAGTCTTTAGCTACATCCTCACCCACATCATATAGGTCACATTAAAATAACAATTCTAGAAAAGCATGCCTCAAAATTGCTTTGTATAAGGATTTCCTTTTATAATACTTTAAAATTGAATACATAAATACATAACCAGCTGTATGAATTTTGAAATTCTATAAGGCAAGCAGTTTTAACATTACTCACCCAGAAAAGGGGGAAAAAGGAGTAACTTTTCTTTTTCCACATGGAAAGATACAAACATAAAGCTTAACTAGGAAACTATGAAGAACTCGCCAAATGACAACATCTAAAGTTCCTAATTATCAAATATTAATGTTAATTTATTTCCAGACTGAAATTTTGCAAAAAGAAAATTGGTATTACATGCATTACAAAACAAAGTGATTTACTATAGAAATAATTTGCTAGAATGAAACACCAAATAGCAGTAAGAATAAGAGGGGAAAAGACACAGATAGCTCACAGGTGGATAAGTTGGCATGTAATAAACTGGCCGAGGCTGCCCAAGAATCATCTGCTGTCCATACTGCAAAAGATGATAGTGATAATATCAGTATCACTGGTCATAGTATCACTGGTCATACATACCAAGCAAGTAAATCAAAATCACAAAGGTGCTACCCTGATGCACAATTTCTAGCCATATTACACAAATTTAGAGATATGCAGATCGCATACCAAAGGGCCATTTGGATGGATGTATGCCTGAGGAGATTGCATTGGTGCAGCCTGTGGATTGTAAACAACAGGCTGCTGTGCACCAAATGATGGTCCAATCTACAACAATTGTTCCATGTTAATAAGGGATATCGATGTGATAGAAATTTAAAACTGCAATTCAAGCTGCAACCAGAGACAAATATGACACAGCAATAAAAGACTAAAAAAACTATAAATAGCAATAACTGTTCTGAACTTCTAATTGGAGGGGATGCAAGAAGCAAAATAAAATTCCCCATGAAACTCTGCCAGAAGTACACTGACGTCCAATGTTTATTTTGGAAAATTAGTATCTCACAGCAACAATAGTTAGGGTGCGAATTAACCTATCAGCACCCATCCTGTTGAGCGCCAAATCAGCATCAGTTGAGCATCATCTTCATACCAATCAACAACATTATAAAAAACAGTGTATGCGGATGCATAAGTAGACGCAGTCCCCTGACCACATTGCATTCCATATGCACACATACATACATACATATATATACACACACATGTATATATACACATATACACATGTATGTATGCAATATACATGTGTACGTATGTATATACACATGTATGCATATACACGTGTTTATGTACGTATATGTATATATACATATGTATGCACGTATATATGCATGTATATGTATATGTGATTTGGCCCATTTATGGGCCATGGGGCCCCTTAGCATTATGCAGCCACATATACTGTCCACTCTTATGTAGGCCTCGACAGAATTGCAGCATCAGGTAGATGGTTGGGTTGCATCCTACAAGTGGATTTTGGCAAGCCAGATGCAGGCATACATAATAAACTAATAATTTCAAGTCATTTATAATATAACGATTTTTATTATTGAATATCAAGTATGCTGCCGTAAATGCTAATCTCTAGTTGTCATTATTATTCTTAATAATGTTGTTGCTGTTATTTCTTTATGTATTTCATTTTTACAAAATGTTTGAAAAAATACCAGTCCAATATTTTCCCACTTAACACAGCTTCAGTTAGAAAATTGCTAATCTAGGCTTCAGATAAACAATAATTTGGCAGCAATGAGATTTTTTTACACATGAAAGGGTTAAAATAGATTGCACAAAGATGAAGTTAATGATGTTATACACTAAAACTTTATTTTTGGTAAAAAAAAGGGTTCAAATGGAAAGGTTGTCTCTAAAAACTCACCCCTACGCCCACAGGTATACCATGCATATGAGGAACAGCTGGCATATTACTGGCATAATAAAACGACCCATCAACTGGTGTGTGCGGCCTTAAAGAAGTCGATGGTGTAAAACTTTTAGCATTAGGATTGAGCTTGAACTCCTGGATCACAAAAACAAAAAGGAAAATAAAGTACTATACAAAACATTAAGAGGAAAAATAAAGAGAAAATAGAAGGTTGTCAATCATCAAGTCAGGAACCAGCTTGTAGTTAAAAATTACAGTTGAATTTTAATCATGGTCAATGATCCACCTTAGCATTAGGATTCAATGTTGACTTTTCTGAAGTTAATGATCCTACTGAAGAGCTTGGAGATAGACCAGGACCACATGAAACTGAGCCAGCACCTACACATTCAGAAGTGGATGATGTAGAACTACCAGGTCGTAGAGACGGATTTGCAGCTTCACTAGCAGAAGACAATTTGCCAGATATTGCAGAGTCTGAAGAGTCATCAGCTGGACATTTATTTCCTGGAACAGAAGATGAAGGATCATATGTAGTAGCACCAGGAGGCAGTCCTTTTACATGCACTGATGGGTGTACATCTGCAAAAACACACAACATTTTGCATATGAGGAGCCACGATGATATCCTTGCAAAAGCAAAACTAAAGCAACACTAAATCACCATGGACAGTGTAAAAACATAATGCACAGACAGGTACAATTGCATAATAACCAATCCTGCAGAAAAAGTACTGACCAATACGAACTGAGAAATTTGCAATCAATATTTTGTAGAAAGTCAGTCATAGGTAACTTCTTCAAGCTAAATCATGACACATACATATACAAATATACATATTTTTAAATATCTGTGCATGTATATGTGTGTCCTTATAGATATATCTATACACAGCAAGAGAGAGAGAGAGAGAGAGAGAGATGCTGATACAAGTTGCTGACCCTGCCCCTCACATGTTAGGTGATAAGGCAGGGGGATTACATTAGAATCACTATACACTTAATTAACAAGCTGAGTAAATCTGGTTGCTGAAAGACCATATGATTTCAATACACACACCAAGATAATAGCAAGAACCAAACTGTATCTTCCTTGTTCAGAATATCTAAAATCATGCGGTACCTTTTATTCCAATAGAGGGTCACATACGCTTTCCACAATCCTTCCTCACAAAAGTTTCTTTAAGGTTTTAATTGTCTTCTTGTCTATCGACTATGTGAAAAGCTGCCCATCACCCCTTAGTAGGTCCATCTCTGACTTTTCATAAGCATATGCATGTGTAATTCATTAAGGAAAAAAAAATTCTTTGACATTATTGAAATTCTCATCTCCATATGAATGCTAATGCCTCAATCCTTATTTGACATGAAGCCCATTATAATTCACAATATCTTAGCACCCAGCACAGGTGATGCATGTGAGAGAAAGCTGTAGTTCCATTAGTTGGGGTATTTTCGGATTAAGGGAGAGTGGAGTCGACACTTAGTGGTGGATTCACAGAACAATAGCAAGACGTGCAAAGCCCATAGTTGACCTGATAAACTTCACATAAAGCAACACATTTTCTAATATGAGTTCGTCAATCCTAACATTGGAAACAAACTTTACATATAATAAAACATCCAAAAGATTGGAATAAACTTTCTCTCATGTTTTACCATTTAATACTACCAACCAGCTAGAAATAAATATGCTTACATACAACTACTTCTTCAGCATCCAAAAACCAGTTTTAAAGGAGTTCTGCACACAAACCCATAATAAAGTTTATGTTCAAGATAAACTATTTATCTATAAAGTTAAGATATGAATCTCAACCTACCTTTAAGTCACTCTTACTAGCATGTTTTAAACTTCCGACAGATATTTAATTATTTTGTTTGCAATGTCATATATGTACAAAAAACTGCAAGCTCAAGTGAGGAATACTTGTTGTTTAGATTTTTGAACTACAACATCCATAACAATCAATTATAATAACATTATAGCACATACACATATGAGAAAAAAGCAGAAATGTAAAGAAAAACATATAGGACTTCTACCGACCCTCAGATTTTGATGTTTGAGCCTGCTCAGAAGCCTGAACAAGGAAAATAAATGAGTCAGATGCAAGTGAAGGGGGAAAGAAGTTCATGCATTTATCTTGAGATAAAAAGTTGTGTTACTTAGAGTTACTCACGACTCTATCTATGCACTCATTCAACAAACTCTTTTCCACATCCTGATCTTTGGTCTTCTTCTTGTCCAACCTGACATACACAATACAAAATTGAAGGATTAATGTGATAAAAAGTTGCAAAATTTCCATCCATGATAAAGCCCATCATGGTATGCTATGCTGATACCAACTGCCCAGCAGCACAGTTCAGTATAATACAAGGCCATTTCGTGCCGAGTCCGTACCAATACAGCAGAGATGGTAAGGGAGGGGGAGAAGGAGAAAGAGAGAGAGCAAAGGTGAGGGAGGGGAAAGGGAAAAGAAGATAGAGGAAGAGAGAGAGAGAGAGAGAGAGAGAGAGAGGGAGGGAGGGAGGGAGGGGAAGGCCGGAGGAAGGGCTCCACCATTGGTCCCCTATTTCGAACGACTTCACTTAAACACGTCAAAATAGAAAAAGAACCGCCGGGGGGTGGGGGCAGGGGGGGGGCCGGGGGCGGGGCCCATTTCATTCGAGATAGGGAAACCAAAGGTGGAGCCCTTCCTCCGACCCTCCCCAACCTCCCTCTCTATCCCTCCCTTCCTCTCTCTTTTCCCTCTCCCCCTCTCTCGCTAGTCACAGTAGGGCAGAATCATGCCATCCACCCTAGATATGGCTTCATACGTCCCGAATTGGACGGCATGGTGAACCATGCAGGTCATTATATGATTGCCAAGCTGAAGGAACAAGATTAGGAAATTTTGAATCACAATAACAATAGTTAGGCTGCAAACCTGTTATTATCATCCATGAATGAAGACTCTGCAGGAGAGTTGGATGTTGGCTGACTAGCATAGTCAGTGGAACCAGAAACATGTCCATCCTTATCAGCAAGTATTTGCGAATCCTCATCCTGCACATTACAAAAATGCAGAAGATTTTGCTCATGTGAGACAATATTATTTTATTTCATCTACTAGTCATTATCAAATGAAAAATCAAATAAAATTCTTGCCAGTTATTTTCCTGGATTTTGGTTTACATGTCAAGTGCTATATAGAACCATTTAAGAATTATATAAGATTATATTTTCTTCAACCTCTAGTGTTTCTAATCAAGTTAAATCATAAATCAGACCATAAATACATCATTGTTGCTTCAGAATACTACACAATCTGATGACAGTGTTAAATGCAAAAGATTGCAAGCTTTAACTGAATAGTTTAACACTTTAACCTCCATAAAAACTACAAGTAGAGTCGCAATATTGTTATTCATTTATATATACTAACAACAATCACAGAATGTACATATAGTGAATGATCTGGGAACAAAAACTGCAAACCCAAACTGCAATAAAAAACCCATTTGAACCTGTCACAGGATGGGTTTGCAATTAAAAAAGTTTGGAGCCCATACTAACTTCTCAATGAATTAGAAGTGGTCATATAACTAACATCATCAGAAGGAAACAGCAATGTATTTCTTCAAACATTCAATAGAAAGGGAATAAAGATGGAGCGCGAAGATACTCAAAGCCGTACCACTGATGGGAAGGTAGACAATGCCTGGGCTTCACTATTAACTTTCTTGCTGGCTTCACTATTAATTTTCTTGCTTAAAACATCAGAATATGACCTACCAACCACAGACCCAAAGGAGCCTCCAGAGGCTTCCGCATTGCCGGCGTCCAACAAAGAGCTTTCATTTTCTTCATATCTGCCATCATCAACTTCCCTTTGTACTGCAGAATATCTGCTCTCCTCATCAAGATCAAAATTTTCATGGAAATTGGTACCTCTTTCCTGTTGAATAAATTTAAAGAAGTTAATCAACATGCTAAGAAGCATGGCCGTTAAAGCAACTAATGAGGCATTACGGAAAAGCAACCTCAGCTAAATGAGGATCATGGGTTTCCTCTCCCTCAATTTCTCTAGCTATTCTTGAAGCTTCAATTTCGAGTTCTCGCATTTGAGGACCTCTCTCAAGCTTTGTTGTGTAAAGTTCCTCATTAAAGGTACTCTTCACTCCGAACAAAGTTTCATTTGTTTCAAATTGATCCCAGTTCCTGGGTAGTAAGCATTTGCAACATCGTGGTCAAATTTATTATAATAAAGTTAAAAAAGATGCCATTGTATGCTTCAGAATGCATAGCATATCAGGTAAGCTTAAAACAAGCAAAGTAATCCAATTTCAGATAGACGGTGGACAGATAAAGGTTCTTAACTTGAGGGGGGAAACTCTGGTTTTTTGAGAAAATGCAATTCTGAAACTATGTATTGCAAGCATACCTTATTTAAGAAAAACTAAACACTGGAAAGTCACCAATGTCATGCTTGAGAATGCATGTAAAGAATGAAGTGATACGGGGTACATAATCTGATGGAAATCCAAAATGTTAAAATATATTTATGACTGGGTTAACGAGATACTCTTTTGAAAAATAAAAGTATAAATTGGATAATATTTTTTTTTTTAAAAAAAAGCCATCATAACTTTAAAGAAAATAAAATTAAAAATTTGCTAAACATGACCTACTTAAAAAGGTAATTCTAGCATGCTTCCGTTAATGTTAAATAAGTTAGTAATCCCCACCTATTCCAAGTTCTGTCAAATATATTCTCCAATTCAGGGCATGCTGGATCATCTTCATCAGGTGTCCAGCGCCCAAGCTCTCTCTCCACTTCGACTTGCTGAGAATGAGAAATAACAGAATCTATCAAGAGATCCTTGCGCTTCTCCCTTGGGTGCCCATTCATGAGTTCATCGCTATTTAAGGATGCCTCCTGATATTTGATTAACATTAGGTGCACGATTACTAAAAGCACTACCAGAAGTCAGGCACATGACATAACTATACAAGAAATTGCTAATAAAAGTAAAATATAAAATACTCATGTTAAAGTTATGGTTCACAGTGTATTTGTGCAAAAAGAGTGACTTCAGAATGGGATCAATATATTATAATCAAAATTCTTAGAGAACATGAAATAATAGAACAGCTTAAACTTGAAGCTAATAAAACCTTTGCGAAAATTTGGACAAGTTCTCTAGAAGGTATGATCATAGTTTGAGGCCTTTTAACAATATCATTAATCGGCTTCTGTCCTTTGACGGAACCATCCTTAATCACTTGAGCCATTTTCAAAACAACTCCTGCACATAATAATCAAATACTTAAAGCAAATACAGCATAGGGAGGTACTGACATCAAGAAGGAGAAGACTATTTGCTTTGCAGGCAAAACAAGAAAGAAAGCATCTACACTACTATCTAAATCAAGACCCTTCTATAAGACACAAGCATATACAAAAGCACAAAAGCATACCGAAATCTTTGTCAGCATTTGCTGAATGAAAAATTCCAGATATTATAGACCCATTTTTCACAAGGACTTCCACACGCTGACCAACAAGATATGTCAGGACATATATCAGCCGATCATGTGAAGGACCTGCAACACCTCCTATTTTGCTTCCATTTGCTAAACCTGTAATGAGAAGTCTGTTAGAACTAGGAAGAGGCAGCACCACCATCAAGACTTGAATAATCTTACCTGAATTGCCGAAATTAGCAGAAGATGGCTTTCCAGGGTGCGTCCTATTATCCATCCTGGCTCCCGTCTCTCTATCAACTCTCCTACGGCCGAAGCCATTGGCAGAAGATCTAGGTGCCGCAGCTTGTTGGACATTCATTTTCCGCTAGAGATTCTGACCATGCAGGAATAAAATCAGAAGATAATCTATCAATCACATCTAAACGAATTGATTCTGATGCAGGGTAGATAAAAGAGCAAGTAAAAGGATGGCCCAGTACACGCGGCTCAAAACCACTGCAGGGTGTGGGGAAGGTCAGACGCACCCAGCCCCTGCATGCGGAGAGGCTGCTCCTATGTTTCGAATCCAGGCACCGAGGTCACAAAAGAGCAACCTTATCATTGCACCGAGACCCACCCTCCAGTTTAAAAAAAGTATTTACAGGAAAAAAAAAATTCGGAAGACTGTAACTCATGGAGGGATTGGGGAAGAACCAGCTTTCTAATAGTCACCAGAGCCTCTGCAAAAATTTATTTTCTTGAACGAAATATATAGCAACAAAGCAGAGACTCCTAGAGTGGAGCTCCACATACAGCATAAATTCTAAGAATATAAGAACACCAATCAAGAAACATAAAAGATGGCATTCGTAGTTTCCTACTGGCAAGGATTCCTACTGACACAGATCATCAGATGCCCGAATAAGCTTGAAAACCCTGGAACCGAAGCAGAACCTCACTCTCAACCGAAAAAAAAGGGAACAAGAAGAAGAAGAAGAAGAAGAAGCAGAACCTCACCACGATACTTGAGCACTTAATTGGAGGTAAAACAGAGTCCATATACAAAGCCTGTAGGGTGCAGCAAGAGGGGCCCGGCCCGGCCCGATCAAAACTAGGGCAGAGGTCCAGATGATTCCATGGTCGGCGGAAACAAAGCCGAGAAAGGGGCGGGCAGCGGTGATCTTGAGCGGCAGCAATGGCCGCCGTAATCCGGCGTAAGAGGACCAACATAGAGAAAGATAGCGTATATGTACGTGCATCTGTGCGTGTTTGTGCGTGAGAGGGAAAGAAAGAGAGAGAAGGGGGGGGGCCTACCAGATCCGGCGGGGGCGTCCTCCTTCGGTGCGCAGCAGGGAAGAGAGAGAGCGGGAGATATAGGAGAAGGAGAAGGACGACGATGACGACGAAGAGGCAGCGGGATACCAGATCCGGCGATCGAGGTCCTCCGTGAGCAGCGGGGGGGAGAGAGAGGCGGCGGCCGCGGCGGCCACAGCGGCGTTAGGGATCCGGCGAGGCAGCGGGGAGGGGAAGAAAGAGATAGCGATAGGGAGAGGGAAAAGACGGGGGACGGTAACGGGGTCGAGGAGGAAGAGGAGAAGAAGGGTTTTCTTGTTGAACCGTAAGTGGGTGATCAAAATATATTCGAACTCGGATTGCATGTATATTAACACTAGACTAATATGAATGAATAAACATTGTGTTTTAATTAAATTTTGCCGGTCCAGTCCGGGTCGGGCCTCCATGGGCCCAAGGGGGGAGAGAAAAGTCTTGGAGAGGCTGAGAGGCTGAGAGGCCGAGGGGCTAGCAGGGAATGGTCATAGAGATGAGGTATGGGCGTGTTGAGACTAGGGAGATTAGCGAGGGTAAAAAGGAGGACGCATGGATGAGAGAAGGTTAAATGGATAAAATGAGGTGTATAAAATGGGGTGGTCGAAAAAGAATGATGGATGATAAAATAAGAATAAATATGGAATTGAGAAATAAAATATAAAAAGATATAAAACTTAGGCTGGCTATGCGTAGGGGATCATTATGAAAGTTAAATATAAGGATAAATATGGATATGAATAAGAAGCTAGCATATGATGGTAAATGAAGATCCTTAATCTTTGGGTACATTTGGTTACATTTTTTTATTTTTAATTTTAAATTTAAAAAAAATATTTTTTTTAATTTTTATTATTTTATAAAAATAAAAAAATAAAAAATATGTTTGATAACTACGTTGCTATAAAGTAAAAAGTAACATTTGGAGATGACAGGTGAAGAGCTTAACGAGGAAGAAGAGTTCAGAAAGGAAGGAAAAAAGAGGAGGGAAAGAGCTCAACGAGAGAGAAGAATTCGGACTCTTTATTTTTTGATTTAGTATTTTAGATGTGCAGAAGCAAAAAGAGTAGAAAAGCAAGTTTTGGGAAGTAAAAAATTTTTGTTTTGTATATAAAGTAATTATTTTAATTATTTTATTTTTTATTTTTTATAATGTTATCAAATATTATTTTTTAATTTTTATTTTTTAAAAATTTAAAAAAATATATATTTTTTTAATGGCTAACTAAATGCTAAAATTAGTATGGAAATTAGATGTTGGAGTATGATCGGGATAGAAAAGGTGTATGCCAAGTTGTCTAGATAAGACTAATGCTACGTTAAAGGCGGTCAACTGTTTATACTGAGTTTAGCCTTCCATGGGCCACTTACTATTAAATAGATATTATAAAGTTCATATTGTTGACTCAAAAGCACGAGAGATTGAAAAAAAAAAAAAAAAGGAAACTATTTGTGAGGTTTGTGGCATCCGCGGAAGACTTAGGCCAACAAGCCAACCTTATGCACCATTGGCTTCTTTCGGATGCGTAAGAGTGGCCCCTGCGGTATAATCCAAAAAAAAAAAAAGACCCATCTCAATTTTGATATACATCTTCTTTTGCCTCATTAGAAAAAGATGTGGGATGCATATATTAGGATTAAAGTTTTAGCTAAGAAATGATTTTATTCTTGTACTATATTCTTTTGATGAAGGAGGAATATTTACTCCATCCTTACCTATGAGAATAAGCGAATCTATGTGTTCTTTTCTCAATATCTTCTCGGATATTTTTATTTTTCTTCAATTTTATCTATATACATTTTAACATGTTGTTCTACTATTATATTAATAATATCGAGAATAACGCTTATTAGTTGACATCTGCATCGTTATGTGAAACATTTGCACCAATTGAAAATATTTTCTTGTTTGCTATAAATATATTACTTGCACAACCAATAGCCATTTGGTCAAGTAAAATCAATATTTGTCATTATGACTACAATTTTTTGTTACAATGATAAAAAAAAAAATCTACTATAATAATTATTGATTTATTTTTAATTATATAATATCAGTACAAACAAATTTAGGAGAGGGTGTTATAATAAGATTTATATATTGTTGGAATCTGGATTTGTATGACAAATCATTATATTGTAGGGGTTCTAACCATAGCTTCCTTTTTGACAAGGAGCCTCAGATTACAATATAAATCTTGGAACCATGGGAAGCATGCGAAAGAGAACAAAAGATGGCTGATCATTTTACAGACACCGATATACTTTTAAACGACATTAATAAAGTTTGGTTTCACCCTGGTAGCAACCCTAACAAAACTTCAGCAAGAAAGTGCAACTACTCAAAAGTAATATTTAACAAGAATCACACAATCTAAAATATTTCACTCTCTATTTGAATATTTAGAATATATTAGTCAAATATTATCATTTATGTAGCACATGTGGTCAAAGATAAAATGGCAATAATATTCCAAAAGACATCAAGTGGAAGGCCATAAGGATCACTGGCTCGAGCAATTCATCCTAGGAAACTCTACTGCTCACTCAATTTCAGAAAATTAAAAATATATATAGATTATTCATCCAAAATATCTATATTTTTTTTAGAAAATAATAGTTATCTATCTATGTTAAAGTGATTTAAATAAAATTCAAAATAAATCCATATTTGAGTGAGACTCTTCTTAAATATTTTTTTAAAAAATATTTTCTGTATAGAGTCCGTGCACCACATAAAAAAAAAATTAAATTTAGAGTTCTTTTAGAATATTATTAATTTTTTTAAAAAGATGTTGATTATCGAGGGTGATCCCATAATGTGCTAATGTCTCATGATTGCTCGGCCAAGATAAAAAAAAAATACCACTTTTTTCTATTGTGAATCGAGAAAGGAGCACCTCAGAAGAGTTGTCGTCCCTTCTAAGGGAAGACATACCACCATCTATCCTTCTTAGGATGCTCCTTTAATATGAAGCATGTCCTGAAGAGGTGGGTAGTTGTTCGAGCCCGAAGAGAAGATGGTGAGTCAAAAAAGCTATGATTAAATGTTATGAGTTCAGTGCAATATAGCATGGGGTTATTTGATATGTATTTAACATCTTTACAATTAAAAAATTAAAAGACAATCTAAGCCCGGCCTTACAAGACTCTTCGTAAAGGCCGATCCGATCTCGAGGTGGAAGAGCTATGCACTCTTTAGGACCAGCGACCTCTAGCCTAAACTCGATCGGAATCTAGTACTACAGATGTGCAATTTCTATATCCTTCGAGGAGAGGACAGAACCTATCCGAAAAGGACTGAATTTAGGTATCTCTCTCACTTCAAGTTCACCCAAAGAATGACTCACATCAGATGCAAGACCTGCACCACCTAGGTCATCACCCGAGGTCCAAGTGGATGGAGACAAACTCAAGATACTCATCTTAAAGATCTCAAGGATGATGGAAGACAGACCTAAAAGGAAGGGAGCAGTCGAGCAAACTTGGAGATGCAGTTCGGGGTCAGCACATGGAGCTCGACTTCGGTCGAGGAGATTTGTATCACCGGTGGTAATCATCGAAGTTAGTCGAAAATTGCCTAAGTAATTCACCTCCTCCCCTCTCGAAATAGTAAAGCAATAGAAGTTAAAAAAAAAAAAATTAGACAGAACTACATCTACTTATAGAAGCTCGAATGGCCCCGATCTACTGACAATTCACCTCCCGTCGTTGATAAATGCCAATTGACAGCATCCGACTGGCCACAGTGATACTCACATAGATCCAAGGGTTCGACGGTCCAAATAAGAAAATCAGTTTACCAACTAGCATCGATCTTCGACACATGTCAGCGGATAAAAATCCAGAGAGCTGCTCGGTAAAGTCGACCTTGGCTTCAAAACTATACTCTCTTCGACCGACCTCATTCAAGCTTGGGCTTGAGAGTATGAAGCATCTATTGTGGATCTCCACTCCTCCTCAGCCTCAATAGAAGACCCATAGTAGACAGTCATTTGGATTTCATCACTAACAGAAATATTCACCTCGGTCTGGCCAAAATCTCTTTAGGTCGTCCAATCCCGACCTACAATGCTCTATAGATAAAGATCGCATCCTTCTTCTCTTCGGTGGGGACTGAAGTACTTTAGCTCGACTAAAGCCGATCTATTCCTGTTGCACATAGCATGCTCTGTTGGCAAAATCAATCCTGGCTCCATTTCAAAAAAATCTAAATAAGGAAGAATATCTTCGATCGAGCAGTGCCTTAAATGGAAGAAACTCCCATCAGCCTAATCTATGCGCGATAATCGGGGATTGCCAAGACTTTCTGGCATGCATGGCTCAAACTCTTCCTCTATAAATAGAAGATCGCGGAGGTCTCCAAAGTAAGTTCTCGACTCCTACTCTCTTTCTCTTGTTGTTCTCCATCTTCTGACTTGGGCGTTGGAGGGTCCTCATCGAAAAACACTCTGGTAGGATTTTTTTGCTGCTTCAAAATCAAAGTTTAGGCAGTGCCTCCAGCATACCTCATCTCGTCCATCCGACCTTAAGCATGGGAGCGAGACACAAAAATTGTCAGCAATTGGCTATGGTTGTGATCAGCAATTAGTTATGGGGCCAACTGTCCACATATGGGTGGTAGATACTGTTATAACCAAATGCCAACTCATCATCGTCCGTGCGCCAGTAACTTTCCATAGTTTCCAAACTGTAGTATAATTCGTAGGGACCGTAGCATAGCTAGTAGAGAATCGAGGGAGCGATGAGGTGAAATCGACCAAAAGCCAATGATGCAGACTTCATCCAAGTCCCAACCTTATGTGGTCAGTCATCTGTCGATGATATCATTACTGCATAGAGCACATATCTTAGGTTATCCATGTCATAATGTCAAATATCTGCCACATTTTCAAAGATCGGATATGTCATTGATTGGACCAAATTTGGCCCAACACTTGTCCCCCACTTCCCAATTTGAAAGCATTTTATACTGTAAAGTAGACCATAGTTAGGATTACGAGGTTGGGTGCCGTGGTGAGCTCCTCTGTCTTTGTGGAGCTTCATTGATATAATGAAAGTGGTTGAACACTACTTCAGATTTACACTGATATATGACGAGGGTTCTGCTTTGACATAGGGCCATCGACGACCTGCATTGGGTTGTGGTTGAAATGGTATTTTAACTATTAGTTGTGGTCATCGGGTGCTCCTAGATCCGACCACCATTCGACTTTTGTGGTAGCACAAACTTTGTTGCTGAACCATCGTAACGCCATTCCATATTAATTACCGATTGTGGCGTATAAAGGGGCACACCATCTGAATTTAAAAAAAATACTAACACATCCTTTCTATAGTAATGTCAGAGCGAGGTTTGAGATGTCATAATGATTTCAAAATAGATGATTTTTGGAATGCCACCTCAGTCTATTGACTGATGCTGTGTGGAAATGCCTTAGGCGTTGGATGACAAGAGTGAGAAGATCTCGATCATTAATAATCTCATATTTATTTGGTCGTTTGAGCCTGGTCTCTATCTTTCCACCATTGTTGCAGCTCTTATTGTTGAGATTTTTGCTGTCGAAGTCTTCTTCCTGGATAGTGCTTGAGCATTGTTTGATCAAATTTTCGATAAGAAGCCCTTTAGCCGATTCATCTTTTCTCCTCTTTGTTCTTTAAGTTTAGGTTCTTCAGCCTTTCCTGTAGTTTTCATGGGTTTTTCTTGTTCTTTCATAGACTTTATGGTTCATCATAGACTTAAATGGATAAGAGCCCTGAGTCTTCTAGTCCCTCTATGGTAGCTCCTCAAAATGCCTCTAACGAGGCTCCTCGCAGTGGAGGATGTGCATCGCTAGGACCCAACCATAAAGAGTCTCATCTCATAGAATTTGACTTAAAAAAGTTTCAAATTTAGTGCTTCATTTCATCTTCTTTTAGATTGGTGTAGTATCTGGTAGGGACTAAAGGGTTTCGATTCCTCTAGAAGGTTGTGTCGCTTTCTAAGAAGAGGCACTTCTCTCTGATCTTCGATTTTTCTTATATCCTTTCATTTGCAATATATTTGATTACTATAGAATCCTTCCCAATCAGATTGATAGCTTTCATTTTGATCTACAACATCATCAAAATTTCTCCACGATGTTCACTCTTTAGATCTCTTTTTTCTTTGAAGAAATACCCATATGATAAGGAGTGGTAATACTTCTCCCCCCAATCGAAATGTGAGATCGCAGCTGATCTTCCATCTTCGGTCCATAGTTGGAAGAATAGGTACTTTTTTATTTCTTTGGACTAACCTTGGGGTTTTAGGACCACTTAGGATAAACCCTGGCTAGAGCCGAACTCTAGGAAGGATCTCTCCAAAGAGAACTTAGAAGATTTTGAGAAACTGATCGGGAACCATGTCTCCTAGTTTAAAAATATTTTAATCGAGTAAGGTCTGTTCGATGCAAGCATCAGGCACATCACTTTCCAACATAAGTCGCTATTCTTCATGCTCTTTATTGTTTTGTCTTCTTTTGCTGTAGGCTTCTAATTTTTCTTTTGTTTTCATCGTTGTAGAGATGTTGTCTTTTGATGCATCATGGCTACACAATCGAAGAAGAAGAGATCGGCTCCATCTCTGAAAGCTGAGCCCTTAAAGAAGAAGAAGGTTGCTACTTCTAGTCCACCTCGGTCCCAGCTGAAATCTTCTGATGCGAAGGTGGTGGAGAAATCGAAGTTCGAAACCTTTGATGCCTCTCCACCTGAAGCAGAGGTTGTCATTCCGATTGGCATAACACTAGGGCCCTCTTCAGAGGATGGTCGGTCTTTTTCCGAACATGTCGCATAGTAGAGGACAATAATACAGATGAAGATAGTGAGAGAAAATACATCAACGCTAATAGATGATCAGCTTGCTAAGGAGCTGATAAATCTTCTTATTCTTCCTACGGATTAGGAACTAGAGAAGAGTCTCATAATGGAGAGTGCACTAGATGCTAGTTCTATTAGTGTCATTGCGGTGCACTCTTCTTTCTTTTCTTCTTTTATATATTATTATTTTTGTTCTTCCTCCTCTTACAACTTGCGCTCTTCGTGTAGATGATAAATTTACTTGTCTTCATATGAAAAGCTTGAGCCAAACATGATCGAGCTAAGGCTACTCTAGAAGAGAAGTTAAAAAAGGCCAAAGAGGAATGCAAGGCGGCTGAGGATGAGTCAAAGACTGTCTCCAAGAAGACTAATGAGGCTGAAGAGGAGAAGTCTTAGCTTGAGGTCAATGTCAAAGATGCCTGAAAAAAAGCATCGAAAGCTTGAAGCAGGACATTAAGAGGGAGAAGATAGAGAAGAAGAGGGACTTGGCCGATCACCTCCGTTATAAGAAGAAGAGCGAAGCGGCCCTCCTCGCCATCGAGGATAAGATCAGGCATGTGAAGGTCTAGATGTTGGAGGACTATAAAGCATCCACAAACTTGAGATCCAAAGTCGCTAAAGATGCCGTTCCTTCATACCACATCAGCTTCAGAGAGTGCTCTGATAAAATGAAGCAACTTTTTCCTGAGGTCAATGCCAGCTGCATCGTCTTATGATTAGGTGAGCTCGTGGATAATGAAGACAAAGAGGACGGGGCTGCTTTTCCCATAGTAGCTACTCCTACAGAAGTTGGCACTACAACAGAAGCTATTCCTTTGCAAGCTGCAGCTTAAGTCAAGGTGACGATCACTGTTGTCATCGAGTCCTTGTATCCCAATCAGGCACAAAAAAGTATATGTTTCAAAGTCAATGCCGATGTCCTCTCTGCTCCAGCCAAAAACCTCGAGCCAAAATTGCCTGAAGACCAGTCGAGCTCGAAGGTTACCGCCTAAGCTTCATCTCTTTCTTAACTTTGAGTAAATTTATCTTTTGTTTTTGTTTTCATCTTTTGTAAGAACATCATAACATAAAGATCTTGAAATGAAATGAAGCACTTTTCTTCCGATGCCCTTTTCCTTCTTTTGTCATTTTTTTAATTTTTCCATACTTGCAGTCTGCTTGGAAGGCTTGTACATTTTGCATAAAAATAATATATCTCAACAATGAGGAAAAGGTTCCAAAGTCAACTATCAGAGCGATCAAGATACGAGCAATCATCGAGAACATGGGTATGTTCTTCTGGACATATAAAATAGGCTTCAATCGATGCATCACGAAGGTGAAAGAGTTCTTCCCGAACATCGACATAGCATTCTGACAATCAAGCAATTATGCCATAAAATCTGAAGTGCTCCTCTGACACATTCGTCCAACTCACAGGACTTCTTTAGATGTAGCCATCGCAACCAGCGGATCTTCGGAGAGTCAGGACGACATTGAGGGATTGAGGACTAAAGCCCCTGAAGAGCCAGGGTTACCACCCAAACATTCCAAAGCACCCAGAAGTCGAGGAAGATCATCGGAGAGATCCAAAGGACATGGGAGACGATAAAATCTCTCGCACATATTTTGTATCCCTTTTCATTTTCTCTCTTTTTTTTTTGAGATGTAACAAATAAAGCTTGTAAAGAAAATTGCATGAAATGAAATGAATATTTTCTTTCAAAAATTCTCTATTTGTCACTTTTGAATCCAATTTCAAACCTTAAAGACTCGAAATGAAGTTGCCATGTACAATGTATAATGTAGGCCGAAATAACATCGAAGAGAGTCAAAGCTAATCATTAATTGTCGCAATACAAATAATTTGAAATAAGAAATGTATTGCTAATTCACTTAATGATAAAATTTACTGATAGTACATTCTTAGATTTTCAAAATTTCAAGTTTGAAGTATAGGTATACCATCTAGATCTTCAATCCGGTAAGATTCTAATCGAATCATGTCAGTAACTCGATAGGATTCCTCCAAATTTGGTGCTAGCTTGCCTTATTCAGTAGATTTAAAAACTTTATATCAATTAAGGATGAGGTCACCATATCAAAAGGACTTCGATTTTGCTCTAGAGTTGTAGTAGCGAGCCACTCTTTATTGATAAGAAGTCATTTTGATTCGAGCCTGATCCCGAACTTCTTTGAAAAAGTTGAGCTCGATGTAGAGACGATCAAAATTTTCTTGCTCATTGTAGTTCTTTACCTTGTGCGATGTAAACCGATCTCCAATGGGATGACAATTTTTACATCGAAGGGTAGCTTGAAGGGTGTTTCACTAGTTGGTGTTTGGGGTGTCATTCGGTATGTCCATAGTATGCTGTAGAGTTCATCAGTCCCAGAGTCCTTTAGCTTGATCTAGTCTTTTTTCAGATGTTGCAGAATAGTTCGATTTGTGACCTTGGCTTCTCTATTTATTTGGAGATATCCGATCGAAGTGAATCGATGTTCAATGTGAAGTTCATAGTAGAATTTTTTGAACTTTATATTATCGAATTGACGGCCATTGTCGATTATGATCTCTCTCAAAAGACCAAATTGGCATATTATTGGCTTTTAAATGAAGTCTTTGATCTTCTGTTCAGTGATTTATACCAAAAGTTGAGCGTCCACACATTTTGTGAAGTAATCACTGGCCATAATAAGAAATCTTCTTTGATTTGATGTCATTAAAAAAGAACCGAGGATATCCATGCCCTACATCACAAAAGACCAAGAAGATGAGATAGGAATGAGTTGGGATGCTGCCTTTCACTAAATGTTTGCAAATCTTTGACATCGATCACATTTTTTGATAAAATATTTTGTATCTTTCTGTATTGAAGGCCGGTAATGTTCTTAATAGAGAACTTTATATGCTAATGATCTGCTACCAATGTGGTGGCCCCAAATACCTTCATGCACTTTTCGAAGCATATAATCAACCTCGGATGATCTTAGACATCTAAGCAATAGTATCAAAAATGACTTCTTATAGGGTTGGCCATTAAAAAGGATATACCACAATGCTTGCTGTTTAATTCCTCTGGCCTCCTTCCAATCAGCTGGAATAGTATCATTGCTTAAGTACTCAATCAATGGGTCCATCCAACTTAAGTCGTTGTCAATCTGATTGATGCTCATAGTTCGTTTAATACTCGGGATGTTTAGATACTTAATATAGATCTTCTGTCCAAGATCGGTAGAATTAGAAATGGCTAGATGAGAAAGTGTATCAGCTTGGGTATTATCTGATCTCGGTATCCTTTGAATATTTACTCTTTGAAGCTTGTGGCAAGATCTTTTATCTTTTGAAGATATTTAGACATCATAAGATCTTTGGCTTCATACTCGCCTCGCACTTGGCTCATGACGAGCTAAGAGTCAGAGAATACCATGACTTCCTCCATGTCAAGCTCTTTAGTTATTTTCAATCCATTGATGAGGGCTTCATACTCAGCTACATTATTTGTTGTGCTAAAATTAAACCTTAATGCATACTCGACGATAACTCCATCTGGGTTAGTGATAATTAGACCTACACCATCTTCTTGAAAATTTGAAACTCATTCACATGCAGAATCCACCAGTTGTCTCTCACACCGATCTCTGCTTCAGAAGCATTTAAACTTAGCTTTTCTTTAGGGATGTGTACTTGACGATGAAGTCTGTCGGTACTTATGCCATTTTTGCCATACGAGATTGATACTGCATGTCAAACTTTTCAAGCTCAATTGCCCACTTTGCTAGACAACCCGATGTATCCGATCTCTGAAGTATTACTTTTAGTAGTTGGTCGACAAGTATAATAATTGTATGAGCCTGAAAGTACGATCGAAGATATTTACTGACGATGATAAGTGAGTAGATTATCTTTTTAATTCTCGTGTATCTGGTTTCTGCATCTCTTAAAAATTTACTGGTATAATAGATTGGCTTTTATACACCGACTTCTTCTCGGATGAGAACCGAACTTATTGCCTATGAGATGATTGATAAATATATATACAGCTTCTCACCTTTGATAGGCTTTGATAGAAGGGGTGTCAATCCGAGATACTTCTTGAGTCCTTCAAAAATAGATTGGCACTCTTCTGACCACTCAAAGCTCTTGGCTTGCTTTATTGTTTTGAAGAATAAGAGATACTTTTCAGCCAATCTAGATATAAATTGACTTAGTGCTGCCATCCCTCCAATCAAGTACTAGATTTTCTTTTGTTGGTCGAATGCTTCATCTCCACAAGTGCTTGGATCTTTTTCAGATTTGCTTCAATTCTCCACTGGATCACCATGAAGCCCAAAAATTTTTCAAAGTTTACTCCGAATGCATACTTGTTTGGATTCAGCTTCATTTAGCAACGCCTGAGTTTGTTGAATGCTTCATTGAGATCGACAATGTGCTGATCTACTTTCACACTTTTGACAAGTATGTCATCTACATGCACCTTCATGTTGTGATCAATTTGTTTCTTGAAAACTTAATTAACAAGGCTCTAATAGGTTGTGCCTGCATTCTTCAATCTGAATGGCATCATTTTATAGTAGTACAATCCTCTTTCAATTATAAAGACTGTCTTCTTTTCATCTTCTAGTGCCATCCGAATTTGATTATAACTAGAGAATATGTCCATAAAGTTTGGAAGCTTGTGGTCCGAAGTGGCATCGATCAACTGATTGGTTCTTGATAAGAAAAAGCTATCCTTAAGGCAAGCCTTATTCAAATCAATGTAGTCAATACAGATCCTCCATTTGTCATTAACCTTCTTTATCATGACTACATTGATGATCCACTCTGGATAATGTGCTTCCTGGATGAATCCCATCTTGAGGAGCTTGTCGACTTCATCCTCAATCTCTTTTTGCCACTTTGATATAAATTTTTTATTTTTTTTTGCTGAATAGGATGAAGATGAGAGCCAACTTTCAACTTACATTTAATAACTTCAGGAGAAATACCTGACATATCAGACACTGACCAAACGAACGCATCGACATTTGCCTGAAGAAAGTCAATCAGTTGTTCCTTGAGATGTTTTGGTAGAAGACTTCTGATCTTAATGGTTTGGTCAGAATTATCTCCTAGTTGAACTTCAATGAGCTCTTCTACTGGTTCACCTCGACTTTTGTTTTTGTCCTATCTCCAATTTAACTCTTTAATTGGCAGAGCTTTCTTGGACTTGTTTTCTAGGACTGTGCCATGAAATATTATCTTGTAAGTACTTGATCACCCCTCATTTCTCTGATTCCATTTTTGGTCAAAAAATGAATGAGTAGATGGTACATTAAGACAATGGCTCTCAAAGCATTTAATCCAGATCGTCTTAGGATCACATTGTATGTTGAGGATGTTCAGACGATAAAAAAATTGAGTAGCATAGTTGCTTGCTGAGATAATTTTTCTATGGTCACTAGTAATTCTATTTCACCTTTAGTGACTATTGAATTACCAAAAAATTCAACCAATGATGCATGATTTCACTTGAGTCATTTTTTGGACAACTTCATTCTTTGAAAAGTATTATAAAATAAGATATTGACAAAACTTTCATTATCTATAAAAAATTTTTTATATCATAATTTGCTATTATTATTGAAATGACAACAGTGTCATTATAAGGAGTTTGGACTCTACCTACATCTTCATCAGAAAAAGAAATAACATCATTGGAAGAAGAGAAGTTTGCTTCTCCAATTCATAGCTTTTTTTGATGGATCCTTCAGCTTCTTCCTATAGTGCCCCCTGCCTCCAACATATCCTAAGATTATGTTGCTTACGCCAGCCGTCGAGAGATTGCTACAGTTATTGTCCATATTAATATTCATCCAACATGGTTCTTTTGTCGAATCTTTTTCCTTGTTCTGGACATACTTTTTAAGGTACCCCTGATAGATCAGATCTTTAATCTCATCCTTTAGTTGGTGATACTCTTCAGTGTATCACCATGATCTCAGTAAAAGTGGCAGTACTCCATCTTGTCTCTTTGACATGATGGTTTTCTCATTTTTTTCCAGCCGACATACATTGTCATTGCCTTCAATCTCCATCAAGATTTGAGTGCATGGGGTAGAGAGAGGAGTGTAGTTATAGAAGTGCCTCTGAGAACTCTTCGTCCTCTAATACTTTTGAGGAGGGTTGTTTTCACCTTCTTTTCGAGTGCCCTGATTTTCTTCATGGGCTTTTTTTTTACTGCCATTCTTCTTCCATTCTTCCCACTAATGAAGGGCCTCACTTTCTTCAGTTTGTGCATATTTTTGAGCTCAGACGAGGAGATTGGCATAGTCTTTTTGAAAAATTTTTATTGAGAGAGAAGATAAGGTGTTCATCTCTGAGTCCTCGTTTCATCACCGACATAGTAATGGACTCGTTGAAGTTACGGACTTCAAGCGTGGCGACGTTGAAACGCGCCACATAGTCTCTTAGCTACTCCCCTTCTCTTTGTTCAATGGAAAAAAGACTGTCGTTGTTCTTCGGCTGTGGTCTTTGGCTGCTGAAATGCATGACGAATTGCATTCTCAACTACTCGAAGGAATGGATTGATCCTCGTAGGAGGCTGAAGAATCAGACTCTCATATTTTTTCTAAGAGTTGCTGGAAAGGCAAGATAAAAGAGGGCATCAGATGCATCCTGCAGCATCATAAGGGCTTTGTATCCCTCTAAATTCTCAAGTGGATCGATCAAGCTATTGTAAGGCTCGACCTATGGTATCTTGAATCGATGTCGGATCGGTTCGCCTAAAATCTTTCGAGAGAATGGTGGATGGGAGTTAAAGTTGAGGCCATCATTCTGTTGACGGCCTTCTGATTGGAACTTAGCAATCCTACACTGTAGCTCTTGAACCTTCCTCTCGAGATCATCTTCACATCAGGAATAATGTCAATGCAAAGAGAGGCTTAAGGTGGAGTCCTCCTTGGAGGGCTCTGATGATCAATTTCTTCGATCATCTCTTCTTGGGCTCCAAAGTTGTTAAGGCAAGCGGCGAAGAGCTGGTTTGACCGATTATGATTGTCGGTGCGAGGCTTAGACAATATTTGAGTGCCAGTATCCTTGCTCGGATCTTTTTATCTGGGTCCATCAGTTGCACTGAAATGAAGCCATTGGAGGAGATTGTGTCCTCATTATGCCATTCTACTGTAGTTTAAAAAACGTAAGTAATTTCATGCATGTATTTCAAAAATTTTTGAAATAAAATACAGCAGAAGATAACTAGATTAATCATATTAATCTAACATACATATGATCTAATCATCAAATCAACCTACTCTAAGATTTATGATATAATATATTGCATATAAAATCTGAAAAATTCAGAAGATAAAATCTGCATGCATGCATGTGAGCAGTAAATCAGATCTACTTCTATTTGAGTTCAGAACTCGATATCTGAATGCAGATCGATGATGGTCACTACTGAGAGAGATGGTAAAGATGATCCTTACTGGTTGTTTGCAGTCGTACATGTAACCGGACTCTATGGAAGGTCCACTCCAAGTTTCGATCTGATCAGTCTTCTCCGGAGTGCTAGCTCACACAAAGACCATCTTCTTGACTGATCTGGATCTTTTTTTCAAATCTCTTGAACCTTTCAGAGGTTGAAGATGAACATCTGGAGGAGATGAGGATATGAAAGAAAGAGAGAGAAGAAAATAATTTTTCTCTTATTTTTTCTCTCTTCCCAAACTCTTAAGAACAAACCCTAAAAAACTAGGTTTTGCGCACACCCAAAGAAAGAGGACTCTCTTCTCATCTTTTTTTCAATCCATGAACCATGCCCCAAGGCTTCTTAACGTGAAGGCCTATTTTTTTGATCTCTTACATGCACAAAATAAAATAAACCTCCTTTTATTTGGGCATGTAAGGAGGTGGGGTGAAGAGTCCAACATTGTTTGGACTCTTCCATGAGATATCGCCTCCCTCACACAATTCCAAAGCCAAAACAATATAGGATGCCCCTTCTCTTTATTTTTCATAATAAATCAGACCCTTATCTGATTTTTCACATTGAGAACTTCCTCAAAATATCACACAAAATAAGGAGAATAAAGAATGTGGGCGGCAAGGTTGTAGATAAGGTCAAACCTTATCTTATATGGTAACTAATTCAAATCATATTTGAACCTAACATATTATACCAGATTTTATCCATATTTGGACATGAGAAAGGGAGGGCGTAACACTCTTTTGCATAGAGAAAACATCATGCAGAAACCTTTTTGGCATAGAGAAAGGTGGGCATCCAAAGTTGTGACGCAAGGGAAGAAGAGTCCATTCTTTTATGGACTCTTGGTTTTCTTATTTAATTTCAAACCAAATCATATCTGATTTAGCCCAAATAAATAGATAAAATTTAATCTAATTAGATTCATAATTTTTTAATCAAATTTTAATTAAATTAAAAATTGATTGAACCAAAGTCCTGATCAAATTAAGGACAATTCTCTCTTAATAATTAGGTCATCTCATAGTCTAATCGGATCAAACCTAATTGAATCAAATTCAATTAGATTTTATCTAATCCTCTTTGCTCAATCAAATTGAGCTAATCAATAATCGAATTATTAATTAATTTTTTATTAATTTATTAATATTCAGTAAATAAATTTATTACAACTTTTGCATAAGGTTAATCATCAATCGAATTGATAATTAAGCCCTTGAATGATTCTCAATCGTTGATCAGCCACATGATCAGTCAGAAAATTCTTTTGAGTGTGGCTCCATAGATTTGAACCTAAGTCAGTAGCATAGAAATAGATTTCTGAATCAATCGATGTAACCATCTAGCAATGGGACCTGACATCCGGATAGGTCGAATGATGGCGAAGCAACATTCAAGAACCCACTGGTGTATGGTTACTATATAATTCATCTTTTTGATCCTAATACTTAAGAACGACCTAGGATTTAACTGTCAATCCTAGATAAATTATCCATATTGTATTTCAATCTTTCAAATCCATCACATGAATTATCCGAGCCTATATTTTGCTAAATTGAAATATATTGATACATTATTCCCTACTAATTCGGAGGGATCAATTTCATCTTGACTCACGTACCAACTTGATAAGTACTTGACTATACTAAGAAATCTTCCATCACTGAATTATAAATTCAGATAGTTCAACATCAAAGTACAGTAAGTTGCTTGTAAGTCACCGTGGTGATTTCAGATCGAAGGTATACTTATACCCATACCCTTCGCGAGCTACTCTTGATAGTAGAGTGCTCTGTAGTTGGACACGTTCAGTGATGATGTACTCCTATATCTCACTTACATGCCATACCAGTATCTCCATACCACTTCATTATGAGGACAATCAATGCATATGGTACACAACGACCTACACTTGATATCACTATCATCCTAGTAATAGCATATCGTTTGGTCACGAACCAGTTTAAGAACTACACGATAAATCATCCTTTATCAATCAAAGTAATCCTAAAGACTTCATCACAATATAAGAGTTTGTTAGAAGATGCAATCTTGTGATGAAAAAGCTCAAATAATATTTATTATTGATCAATTCATATACATTTATAATTAGCACAATCATCAAACGATTGGCTTTAGGATATAATTTCTAACAACTCTCACTTGGACTAAAGCCAATCAGTATAGTATCATATACCCATCTTCGATTTATCATCTCAGAACTCCTAGGTATCAAGGCTTTAGTAAACAAATTAGTCAGATTTTTTTTTTCTATCGATCTTTTAAAGTTCGACGTCACTTCAACAGATTTTTTGAATAAAGTAGTAGCGATGCAAAATACTTGGTAAGCTTATGGAACTTCAGTTCTTTTATATGAGCTATGGCTCCAGTGCTGTATATACAATAGAACCATCATCGAAGGGTGCCACTCCTAGCTTGCCAGTGAACCTGTACAATCATATAGCTTCCTTACAAGCATCGGATGCTGCAATACATTCTGTCTCATAAATTAAATTGGCTATATTATTTTACTTGAAATTTTTCTAGCAGATTACTCCATTATTTAGGGTAAAAATATATTCCGATATATTCTTATTATTATTATATCCAACTAAAAACTGGAGTCATACTCTATAAGTTTTAAGTCAGATTCTCTATAATCGAGTCACCGATCTTTAGTATTTTTAAAATACTTAAAGATGACCTACCAGTGATTCTTACCCAGATCTTGCAGGTATCCACTCATTATCCTAGTGAGTATACTATATTCGATCTCGTATATTATGTACATGATAGAACAAATTCTATTCATAAATACCCTATGTATGTTGGATTGGGATAATCCAAGCATCCTTTATGAAGAACAATGACAACAGCGAAACTTTTATTCCCTGTAATGTAAAGAATGTCATTCTCAATTAAGAGAATTTCATTCACATACAAAACAAGAAATATACTCACAGAACTATTAACCCATTTGTAATTATAGGGTTCTTCTTCATTCCTAATAAAGCCATTTGTAATTATAGGGTTCTTCTTCATTCCCAATAAAGCCATGCATTTTGATCACTTATCAAAATACATGTTCCAACTCCGAAATATTTAGCATTGCCATAAGAAAAAAATATCTCATTGTGGTCAATACCACAATGTTGACAATATTCTAAGACAATCAGACGAACCTTGTAGGGCTCCACCTTCTCGTCTACGTACTCTGATCCTATTGAAGATCTACTTATGTCCTATGGACTTTATCCTTTTGAGTGGATCAAGAGTGTCCATACACCATTGATCTTCATGGACTTTATTTCAGACTTTATAGCTTCAAGCTATAGATCGGAGTCAAACCTCTGCATGACATCCATATAGGTGATCAGATCTTTGTTATTCTCATCAAGTTCAACAGGATCACATCCCAGATCTAGATATCGAAATGTCTATCCGACGGAAGCGGTACTCTACCAGATCTCCTTAATGATGCTTCTACAATAGATTTTGAATTTGATCTAATCAAATTTAATTCTATGGGTTCACTAAACTGTGTCAATTATTCTATCTGTTGAACTTAATAAGTTTCACATTAAAAGCATTAGTTCCTTCACCAAGATACTTCTTTTCTAAAAGAGATGCCGAATAACTTTTGTTCGTTAGCAAAGTAGAAGTAATATCCTCTAGATTCTTTGGGGTACCCTACAAAATAATACATATAGGATCGAGATCCAAGTTAATTAGTCTGTAAATGCTAAATATAAAATAAACACTCTCAAACCCTAAGATAAAAAAGTATCGGCTTATGCCTAGTCCATATCTCATATGAAATTTATGTGACTGATTAATTCATAATTCAGTTGAGAACATGACAAGTAGTCTCAAGAACATAACCTTAAAAGGAGACTGACATACTTGTAAACCTCATTATGGATCGAATTATGTCTAACCAAGTCAATTTTAATAAGAAAAAATTCCATTCTCTTCTAAATATATCCAAAAACTCATCAAAAAGATATTCTCCTCTTTGATCTGATCGAAGAGTTTCAATGCTCTTTCCAGTTTGTTTCTCTACCTTATTAAAAAATTATTTGAATATTTTAAATAATCTAAATTTATGATAAATATATTCGTAGATCCAATACATCAATATATATCAGACTCAGAATATTATTGGTTTGTTCACCTTTTCAAGCAAAAAATAACTTGATCATCCTACTTTGGAGATAGGATTGACAGGTTGATAATGATTCACAATTATTGACTTCAAAAATTATCTTCTGTTGATCCTTTTCTTGTTTATATGATCGAGTCTAAATTATCAAAGATAAGAATACATGACATTATCTAATCTAAAGAGTTTGTTTGTTGTGTACAATATACTAACAGGCTGTGACTATTCGTAAATACCATTTCTTTTGTTGTCCATGATGATTTTGACATCATTCATAATGATATCATAAAAATTATTAGACAATAGTGATAATCACTAAAATGATATTATTAGAATTGAAAATGGACTCGACGATTTCTAAAATCAAGATTGAAACATTGCTTCCATCTCCAACGTTCAGAAACTTCTTGCTATTTTCAAACTTTCTACTAATCTGAAGTCGTTGTAACAATTTACAAAAATAGACTTCTGGCATCTAATACCCAGGTAGTACTACCATGGATAGAGAAATCACTAGGTGCTATCACATAAGCACTATGTCCAGTAATCATTTGCTGATTTCTCTTCTTTAGTCTGTTCGGATCAAGGGACTCTGTCAGACTAGGTTAATCTTAGACTCTTTTATCAGTTCGGACTCCTTAGCCCAAGCATGACTCTTACAGTTTTTTCTTTCTTAAAAGATTATTGTCCTACTCCTTCAATATTTGAAGAATTTTTTTTTACTGAGCATCATCGAATTTATAACTAAATTCGTGTTCCTCACTGCTCTCAAAATACCACATGGTGATATGATCATTTGGCTACTTCTGATAAGTATCTTTGATCGCATCATGTATGTTGGATGAAAAAATATCAGGGGCTAGATCCATAATTATATATAAGATCCATTCGTGCTCTAAAACTATTTGCAACTTCTGATACTATCTATCGAAGTTGGATCCTATAAATAAGTCACTGTCAAATAGTGAATAGAGCAACGGACATCTAACCATAACTGAAAGAAAAATATAAGACCTCTATATTTATGAATTGATAAAGCCTAAAGACTTAGACTTTAATCTAAAAAATCTTTCACTATTTTAGTCGAATTGGTAGCCTCTATCTTCAATTCGAAGAATTACCTTAATTCCTTAGCAAGTACTAGAATCCACATAGACTGCATACAAGTCTGAGTTTGGCTCGATCAATCCATATGCATCTATGGGTAGATTTTCAACTAATTATTTTTTTAAATTTTTAATAATTAATTTTACCTTAGATTTGATTTCAGTAGGTGATGGGCCTCCACTAAAAGTCTCGATTAGATCAAATCATTAACATAAACTTAGTCAGTGATTCTAACTAACGAATAATCAGATCTGAGTATGGCTCGGCCAACCCAACTATTCATCAAATAGCACATCAGAGCCATCATATGATGAATGATAATTCCATCATTTAGAGAAACATCAGATAGATAGCGCCTGCAATGTCAATCAGAAATAATGGACCTATGACCATTCACCTTAATAGGAGGCTATGATCTAGTTATCACCATAACTAGCTCATTTTATGGACCTAATAATTTAGAAGATTTAATTTATGAGTCAAGAGAAGAGAAGAGATTAATCAGTAAATTATAATCCTCCCACTGACTTCACCAAGTCATTGAATTGGATTAGGGTCATACTGATTGAAATGGCACCTAGATCAATCACACTGATCAACCTTAATGGTATGGGTCAACTCGAATCACTTAACGATTTAATCAAAATATAATTCATCAAATTAGTTAGGTAAGTGAGATCGATGGAAGGGTATGCCAAGCTTATCTTAAACACCATCAAAATGGCTAGGCAAGCCGCTCCCAATTAAAAACCACCAGTCAAAATATCGAACTTATCTTAGATACTAATTGGTTAATTAGTTTCGATTTGACCAGCCTAATGATTCAGATTCAATCACTGAGCCACAATCAGGATCTATTTGGTCTAATCAAAGATATTGACTTGACCATCTATAACTATTATATTGATTCTAGAAAAATTCTAATTTAATCTAATACAATATTTGGTTAAATTTAATCTATTTCTCTACATAATCCATTAACTTTTTGATTCTAACCTTACGTCTAACCCAATTAAGATGACCTGATTTGAGCTAACCCATACCTCCATATTTTATGCAATGTCATTAGATTTTAAATTATAATTCTAGATCTAATCGATTCTATACTTAATTCTCAATTAAGTTTCAGCATCAATATGAGTTTAAGTTTAGATTTGAAACAATTTCAATTTTTCATCTTGCAAATAATTTATAATAAATTTTATGCAAAGATATTCTATTCTGAAACTAGATCAACTAAATTAATACTGAGCCAGCTACACAAGGGGACTGGATCAACTTAGTTCAAAACTAGATTGACTCAATACTTGTGCCAGCACATTTCAAAGAGTTTCTGATATGAAAATTTTACATAATCTTAAAATAAAATCAATCATAAATGCCCTTTTAGATCATATCTAAATTTTTTATGATTTGAGATTTTATTTTTTCATGATTAAACAACTTTAATCATATAGATTAGATATTTTATTTTTCATATAACTTTATATCATATACAACAAACTTAAGATTTTAAGATCTAGAGTTTTGCAGAAAAATAAAATTTTCTTTCGCATTCTTCTTCATGAAATTTAATCATATAGCACTCCTACACGTCATAAAAGCACCTCATCGAATGAGAGGAGAGAGCTTTTAAACCCTTCTTGCTTCTATAACCAGACGGCCTGGTGACCAATCCAATTCAAATACTTACTAATTGGATCATCTAATCTAAATACATATTATATATGCTTGAATTTAGATTTAATCTAAATTATATCATATCTGATCATAATCTTAGATCACATCTAAATCAGATCATAAACATCACATGCAATATATAAAATCAGATTTTATTAGAGATCAGTATAAACTAGGACAACCTGTTCACTGTAAGGGATAAATCCTACAGCAGGATAACCTTATTCAGTTTGTGCGATCAACCATTAATCAAATTTAGATATAAGATATCACATATCAAATCTAAATAAAATTAAAATTTAGATTTAATATGCATATATAATATGTCATAATGAATCTAGGCTTTGATACCATTGTTAGAAAACGTAAGCGATTTCATGCATGTATTTTAAAAATTTTTGAAATAAAATACAGCGGAAGGCAACTAGATTAATCATATTAATCTAACATGCATATGATCTAATCATCAAATCAACCTACTATAGGATCTATGACATGATATGTTGAATATAAAATCTAAAAAATTCAGAAGATAAAATTTGCATGCATGCATGTGAGTAGTAGATCAGATCTACTTTTATTTGAGTTCAGAACTCGATATCTGAGTATAGATCGATGATCGTTACTACTGAGAGATATGATAAAAATGATCTTTGCTGGTTGCTTGCAGCTGTACATATATCCGACCTCTGCAGAAGGTCCATCCGAAGCTCTAATTTGATCAGTCTTTTCGGGAGTACTAACTCGCGCGAAGATCATCTTCTTGACTGATCTGGATTCTTCAAATCTTTCGAACCTTTTGAAGATTGAAGATGAACATTTAGAGGAGATGAAGATGTGAAAAAAAGAGAAAAAAAAATTTAATTTTTCTCTTATTTTTTCTCTCTTCCCAATCCCTTAGGAATAAACCCTAGAAAACTAAGTTTTGCGCACACCCAAAGAGAGAGGACTCTCTTCTCTTTTTTTCATGCCATGAACCATACCCCAAGGCTTCTCAACGTGAAGGCCTATTTTTCTGGTCTCTTACATGTACAAAACAAAATAAACCTCCTTTTATTTGGGCGTGTAAGGAGGTGGGGTGAAGAGTCCAACATTGTTTGGACTCTTCCATGAGATATCGCCTCCCTCTCACAATTCCAATGCCAAAACAATATGGGACATCCCTTCTCTTTATTTTCTATGGTAAATCAAATCCTTATCTGATTTCTCACATTGAGAACTTCCTCAAAATATCGTACAAAATAAAGAGAATAAAAAAAGTGGGCGGCAAGGTTGTAGATAAGGTCAAACCTTATCTTATATGGTAACTAATTCAAATCATATTTGAACCTACCATATTATACCAAATTTTATCCATATTTGCACGTGAGAAAGGGAGGGCATAACACTCTTTTGTGTGGAGAAAACATCATGTAAAAACCTTTTTGGCATGGAGAAAGGTGGGCATCCAAAGTTGTGGCGCAAGGGAAGAAGAGTCCATTCTTTTATGGACTCTTGGTTTCCTTATTTGATGCCAAACCAAATCACATCTGATTTAGGCCAAATAAATAGATGAAATCTAATCTAATTAAGTTTATAATTTTTTAATCAAATTTTAATCAAATTAAAAATTGATTGAACCAAAGTCTTGATCAAATTAGGGATAATTATCCCTTAGCGATAGGTCATCTCATAGCCTAATCGGGTCAAACATAATTGAATCAAATTCAATTAGATTTTATCTAATCCTCTTTGTTTAATCAAATAGAGCTAATCAGTAATCTAATTACTAATTAATCTTTCATTAGTTCACTAACACTCAGTGAATAAATTTATTACAATTTTTGCATAAGGTTAACCATCAATCAAATTGACGATTAAGCCCTTGAACGATTCTCAATCGTTGATCAGCTACATGATCAGTTAGAAACTTCTTTTGAGTGTGATCCCATAGATTCGAACATAAGCCAGTAGCACAAGAATAAATTTTTGAATCAATCGATGTAACCATCTAGCAATAAAATTCGACGTTCGGATAGGTCGAATGATGGCAAAGCAACATTCAAGAATCTACAGGCATATGGTTACCGTATAATTTATCCTTTTGATCTTAATGCTCAAGGATGACCTAAGATTTGACTGTCAATCCTAAATAAGTCATCCATATTGTATTTCAATCTTTCAAATCCATCACATGGATTATCCGAGCTCAGATTTTACAAAATTAAAATATATTGATACATTAACTCCTACTAATTGGAAGGATCAATCCCATCTTGACTCACGTACTGACTTGATAAGTACTTGACTATACCAAAAAATCTTCTGTTACTGAATTATAAATTCAGATAGTCTGACACCAAAGTACAGTGAGTTGCTTGTAAGTCACAGTGGTGATCTTCGATCAGAAGAACACTTATATCCATACCCTTCGCGAGTTACTCTTGACAGCAGAGTACTCCGCAGTTGGTCACATTTAGTGATGATGTACTCCTATATCTTACTTGCATACCATACCAATTCTCCACACCATTTGATTATGAGAACAACCAACGCATGTAGCACACAACGACCTACACTTGATATCGTTATCGTCCTAGTAATAGTGTATCATTTGATCGCGAACCAGTTTAAGGACTACGCGATAAATCTTTCTTTATCGATCAAAGTAATCCTAAGAACTTCATCACAATATAGGAGTTCGTTAGAAGATGTAATCTAGTGATGAAAAAGGCCAAATAACATTTATTATTGATCAATTCATATACATTTATAATTAGCATAATTGTCAAACGATTGACTTTAGGACATAATTTTCAATATGTAGTTACTTTATAGCAACCACAGGCACTTGAACCTACTCTGCAAGCGCATTGATCGAATCCAGATGAATGGCAGTGAATTGTCAAGGAGGTTGTTCCCTGAAGGTTTGTGCATTAGGTGTGCTATGCAGAGAGTATTGCTGGCGCAATATGGTGAGGTAGTTTTGCAATCAGATTCTAACCATCTTTCTTCAGAAAATGACTGTTGCTACTACTTTTTGATGAGGTTTGACGTGCCAAGGAAGCTAGGATCGACTGCCTAGCTAAAGTGGGGCAAGCGCCAATCTAAACCCTATTTACCTGCAAAGAAAGTGCGCTCACATTGGAGAAGGAGATGGTGGGTTCTTTGGTAGAAAAGTCTCTGATACTTAAGTCAGAGAGTGTTAGAGAGGGAGAACAGTGAAGAAAGATAGTGAGAGTATTGACAGTGTATAAAGAGTGCTCCCTTCTTCCTTTTTTCTTTTCTTTTATGGAAAAGTTTGTTAGGTAGTTAGCAGCTTTTTTGACCAGAGTAATGGGTTGTTGGTAGGTGTCAGCAATTGGTTATGGTTGTCAGCAATTGGTTATGAGGCCAACTATCCACATACGGATGGCAGGCGCTATTGTAACCAAATACCAACTCATCATTGTCTGCACATCAGTAGCTTTCCTTAGTTCTTGAACTACAGTATAGTTTGTAGGAACCGTAGCATAGCTAGTAGAGAAGTAGGATGGCGATGAGGTGAGATCGATCGAAAACCGATGATGTAGACTTCATTCAGATCCCGACCTTATGTAGTCGGGCATCTGCTGATGACATCATTACTGCATAAAGCACACATCCTAAGTTGTTTACATCATGATGCCAGGTGTCTGCCACATTCTCAAAGGTCAACACGTCATCGGTTGGACCATATTTAGCCCAACACTTATAAAGAAAAATAAAATTCAAAATAAATTTTGAATTTGAGTGAAAATTTTTTTGATTATTTAAAAAATATCGAATTTAGAGTTTTTTAGAAAGCCATTGATTATCTTATGAAACCAGGCCAAAGTTAAATAAGAAAAATATCCTTTCAAGAATGTTATCCTCCGCTTCTTAATTATTTTTTGAAAAAAATATTGACCATTTAGAGTCCACATACATAGAGAAAAAAAATTAATTTTAAAATTATTTGAAAAACTATTAATTATTAAAATTTTTCTTGCAAAAAAATTTTCTCCGTATATGCAGAAGGAAAGAATTTTCTTTCAGAAATATTTTCCTTTATATGCGCAGAGGAAAAAATTTGAAACAAATTTTGAGTTTTGACTTTTTTTAAAAAAATTTATAAATTTTAATTCTTTTAGAAAAATATTATTGATCTTTTAGAGTCCATGCATATAGAAGAAAAAAAATCAAAATTAGGATTATTCTAAAAAACCATTAATTATTTTAGGGAGCCATATTAAAGTTAATTAAGAAATTTTTTCTTTCAAAAAACTTAATTTTCTTCGTGCATGCAAAGGGAAAAAACTTGAAATAATATTTTAATAAGCCATTTAAGGTTAGTGTAGACAACAGTTTAGAGACTCCGTAATTCTCCCTCAATTTAACATGCCACTGCGATTCAAGAGCATGAAGGCCAAAGAAAAAAAAAATCCTTACCTGTGAAAGTGGGTGACAGAAAACTAATTAGGAGGCCAAAGGAAATCATCATTTGACGTGCTGCTTCGTGCATCGAAGAATTAGATGTACCGACATAAAAAAAATATTTATTTATCTTACTATAAATATTCGGTTATTCTTAAATAATCTATATTTTCCATAAATACTGATATTTTATTAATAAGACGTCGGAACCAAAATAATCGTTAACTTTTAACAACCTTCCGCTCATAATTTTTTATTCTATTTTTTTAAAGTTTATTTATTATTCTCTTACATAAATTTAAATTTAAATTTTTATTATCTCCTCCTGTATTGTGCGGGTATCATCCTTGCGCACACGAACCGTAACCCAGAAGAAAACCATCCCGAGCCCACGCATCAATGCAGTGTTGCCTGGCCGTGTTGGAACAGTTGCGTTATCACTGCGTGCTGAAGACGTCCGATAGACGCAATCAGAAGTTTATTTTGCCCCAGAAATTTTTTCTAGACACGAATATACTTCATATATTCAAGGTGGAAGCAACAGTCACCGGCACATATAATCACAAAGTTCAGCATCTATGATAAAAAGAAAAAAGATCAAGAGAGACGAAAAAGAAACGGTGACGCTATAACTTGCCATAGATTAACCAGAAGAACAGTTACTTGCATTACAACTTGAGCTTAATTATCTGCCTACATATAAAGGCTAAATCCAAATGATCACAAGGTGGAGATTGGACAGAGTTCTTTCAAAAGTTGGCCGTCCAACCAAGGTGACTGAGCTGGGGTTGCTGATAAGTTCCCACCTGAGCTCCGGGTGCCGCCACGCCGACCCCTACATTCCCACCCAGGCCTGGTTGCATCTGCTGGTGTACCAGGGGATGAGGGCTTGCAATGGAGGCCATAGAGGCCGGCTGCGGTGAATGATACATGCCTGGGTACTGCACATGAGAAGTCTGTGCTGCTGCATTGAATGAGGCGTGGCCGGCATGGGTTGGCAAGTATGCTGCATGGGGTGCTGCTGCTTGTCCTGATAAATTATAGAATGGGGCTGATTGCAAATTTGGAAGGTCCCTAGGGGTCTGGATCCAAATATCGGAAGTCTCAGCCTGTCAATATCCAAGAAAAGTCAGCATTCTCCAAATTGCCAAAGCATCAATGCAACTCACATCAAAATTTTCAGTCGTGTAAAATTTTAAAAATTATTCCCAACAATCCATATCCAGAACACAACAACAGCTCACAGCAGATTCAGAGTTTATAAATGATAGATTCCAATTCACAATGTAGTTTGATTAATGTCAAATATTTAAATAATGATGTTAATTGTTGATGCTATTTTTGCTTTCTCCTGTGCTTTTCATGCTTGTTTTAACTAGGACAAGTGATAGGCCCGTATTAGAGATGCTAGACTTAGAGATGAGATGCCTAAGACCTTTATTTGGCATTTACATTGATGCCAGCACCTTTACTACCCGTATCCCATCACTCGATAAAGATACCATATTATAGGCACTAATCATGATGCATATATATCACTTTTTAAAATTGCAAACAATACAGATTCCAGAACAAATGATACCAAGGTCATACCTGTGGGTTTGGGACGTATGAACTGTTGTCTTTGTATTTAATCCTGGATGCTTCATCAAGACCACTGGTGCTCCCAGCAGTGCCAGGGGCACTCATGGTGAAGCCAGATGGATTGGAATAATTTCCATATGCATTAGGACTTCCAGCAGGAACTGGCTTGTACTGTGATGTTGCATACTTCATGCCACTGGCAGTTATGTGAGAGTTCCCACCAGGCATCACCAGATAGTTGCTGCCATTTTGAGGGTGAGGGTATGCAGCATTGCTAGAATAGTTTGGCATTGCCATTGGTGGCACATATACTGGAGAGAAGACTTGACGGTATGGCATAAAATTAGGGAAGTGTGATATGTGGACCTGGGGATACAGTTGCGCAACCTGCTGTTGCTGTTGTTGGATCGGCTGCTGTTGTTGCACGGTGGTCACAGTGGACATCTGGGTGCTGTTTGTTGGGTGCGAGCTGTGGACCTGCTTCAGAGAATGCACCAAACAGTCAGATCATAATACTCCTACAGAGCTGTCAGTAGCCAGAATAAAAATTGTATGAATCAAAAGAATCTGGTATGATACTACATCCGTCACCAGCATCTTAAGTGCAATGCTAGTTTCTCACTCCAAACCAAAGACACCATTAGATATGATGCATGGAGAAACCAAAAGAACAAAATAGCACAATTATTCGATTACATGTGGCAGCTATAGAATAAGGGATTCTGGCAACACCAACTTAGGCTAAAACAAGGTTACCATGCATTAAAGGCACTTTTCTATGATTAAATAGAGGACACAAAAAAATTTCTGTGAGGATGTAATTATGCAAGGATAGTGGATAGCCAAGATAATAGTACACAAATTTTAGGAACAGAAAACATCTCTCTTGAATAATAATAATAATCGATAAAAAAAGTGGGCTGAACAGGGAAAATAACTTGGTCCGCAGCGACAACAAAGGGATCACGAAAAGAGGTTGGGCAGTGAGTTCGGTTACCTCAGTAGCTGATGCTATATCCTGCCCCTGTACAGCATCGTCAATTGCTGTTCTGAAAAATGGCAGATCGTACCTAGTTTGGGGGTCATATGCCTGCTTCAAACCAATTGTGGAAAGAGAATATGGTTACTCATTTATAGAATTCAACAGAAGCAATATGGCCACAGTCCATGGAAAAAAGTATAAAAGGCAAATACATGCTCAACTAAAAGAAGCTTATTCCCCCAATCACTGTAACTGCCTCTACATCCTAATTAGCAGAAGAAGGCCAAAATTAATTTCTGACAAATTGCAAGTCCAGAAACAAATGAAAACTAGAGTTTTTGATTGATTTGAAACAAAGATTGTTGAACTTACAGTGAAACTTGGCAAGCTTGGATTATTTTGTAGTTGTGGTTCAGATGCACTGTAGGAAGGACTATTGCTTTGAACCAATCCAATATCAGCATAATTGTCAATATTTTGAGGACTCAAAGTATCCTTTTTTCCAGGCACTGGTTTCTCTTCTCCTTCTGTTGCTGGAGAATGAGATCGAGAAGTTCCTAATTCAGAGTCCACTGGATCTGTCTTAGCTGCAGAAGCATCCTCACTGGAACCCACCGGAACTGATGCAGACAAACTACAAGCATCGAAGCTAAGTGTAAGCATACAGCTTTTAAGTTTTTAAGGAACATACAAACAACCAAAGCCAAGATATTAATACATGCTGTCAAAATCCTCATTTTATTTTTAGAGGATTTAGCAGAGGGAACAAGATACGGATAAAGCAGTTCTGCATATAGCTCCATGATGATTCATAAATGGATCATCAAATTAAAAATCTAAGTATTGTAATCATCAATAGATTTATTTTGGCTGTAAATCATTGATAGAAATGTTAGAAAGATACATGAACACTGAATTATAACATGGGAGAAACAAATGAGGACTGGAAAATAACCTCACAGAAGGTCCATCACTCGACTCTTCTGCATTTCCTTGTGCCTGTAAAGCAGATGGAAGGCCCTTTGCAGAATCAAATCCATCTCCAAAACTGCCAAAAATCAGCTGTGTCCATTCAGTCTCTGGGACTCGAAGATGCTCAGGTATGATCACATGTTCATCTCCAAAAAAGTTAACTTGTGAAAGCTTCTCAGACAAGCCAGCTAAGTCTTCCCGGTCTGAGCCTGAAGAAACATTAGCACAAGATGGAGGAGCAGTTGTTTCATTAACACCATGGCTGACAGTACCAAGTTTTGGGCTTGGTTTTGGCTTCCACTCCATGCTGGGTTGTGTCACTGCATGACCAGATATTCTTGTTTAACAGTAAACATCATGACCAAAATCAAGTACAATATCAAATTTATTCAGTCCAATTTATATAGAAACAAAATCTTACAGCAACACATCATGACTGTGCACCAAAGATTCACTATACATTTTCTTGCATGCATCAGCAACTTCCACTAAAATATTTGTTTGCTTTAGTTTTTTGAAATTATCTAGTGGCTCTACTCCTTAAATTGCTAATGAGCATTAGATACTAACAGAAGTACTTTAAGCATTAAATAAATCAAAGGCTTATAACCATAAGCATTAATACGAATGATAGTGCTTCGATCAAAATGAAGCATCATGATTGGCTATAATGATGAGAAAACAACCTTCAACCATACAGGGTTGCCATCAGTAATATGGCTTCTAAATTGCCACAAAGGACACTATGAAAAAAATTATTAAAAAAAATAAAACAGTACCATCGAGCACTTGCTTGGATGGTATGACCTCTTGCCCCTTGGATAAGAGGATGGTGGTTTAATTCCAAGTCTCTCGGTACTTGCTTTGATCACTGTGAGATATGTAGGGATAGAAGGTGTGGATTAGCCCTCCTAGTCTAGAAGAATGAGAAAACGATTTCAAACCTACCAGGGATGTCGTCAGCAATATGGGTTCTAAATTGCAACTAGGAACACCAACAAAAATTATTAAAAGACAAAATAAAAAAGTTAACACCAAGCACTTGCTTGGGCAATATCACCTCTTACCCTTGGATACGAGAACGGGAGTTTGATTCCAAGTTGTTGAAGCACTTGCTTCAATTACCATGTGCAGGTGGGGTTTAGACCCTCCTAGGTAAAAGAAGAAGAAGTTACCACTGAGTGCTTGCTTGGATGGTTTTACCTCTTGCCCCTTGGGTAAGAGGACAGTGGTTCAATTCCCAGTTGTGCAAGCTTGCCCTTGGCTAAGAGGATGGTGGTTCTACTCTAAGTTGTGCAGGCTTGTCCCTTGGGTAAGAGGATGGTGGTTCCATTCCAAGTTGCTCAGTACTAGCTCCGATCACCATGGAGTGAGATGGTGGTAGAAGGTGAGAATTAGCCCTTCCTAGAAATACGCTCTCCCCAAACCAATACAAATGTTGCTACAAAAAATGAAGAGTAATTCTCATGAACTAGACCAGCTCCACCCCTAACCATCAATAAACAATTGAATCTGTTTGTGATGTATATTTATGTGTAGCACTCTGCAATCACTATAATCTAACGGCATAGCTTAGTCACATGCATTAATTCTACTAACAATCACCCCATCTCCCATCCCTCATGACAGGACAACATTAAAGATTCAAGTCTCAATAGGACGTCCCATTGGACACCGGGATAGGGTACCATCCTATGCATTAGGACAAGGCCATCACGCTAGCATCCCGATCAAAACATCTTGAGACATCCCCTGTCCCAAGTGTCGAGACGAGGCATAACGGCAGCGCGTTCTGTTCCATAGGAAAACCGAGAAATTCCCATCCACGAAATTTAAAACCTTGGACAACATATCTACACTGATCACAGATCATAACGAACATCACATCCCAAATCCAGAAAAACCATGCCTCAAACCATAAAGACCAAATCATGAGCAATACCTAAAACTTTCACATGTTACTTAATGACCATGCCAGACTAAAGTAATAGTTGCCTAAAAGACACACTTAATGCTTTAAGATGTTAGCCAAACCATACATTTGTTTTCCCTTCCACGTTTTCATAGGATCAATGGTCCCATACTAAACCAAATTCCATACACCACTACCATATTAATTGTTCCTAAAGTATACCTTAAAAATGTCTAAGATCCATCAGACATTCTTATCTTATGCAGAGTGATCTTCATCGTGCCCACAACATGACCCAGGAACAGGATTTGGAATTTGAACCTACAAGGTCCCAGTGCATCTCAAATTTCTGTTCAACTTGCAGAAACTTCTGCACTCACAAATGTTAAGATGCTTGGGAAGTAATTCCTCAAGCTCTAGATCAGAGAAAAAAATAACGAAAAGAGAAAACAAGTGGATACATGGGACCACCATGAAAACATGAACAAGCAGATAGAAACAATAAGAAAAAAAAGACAATTGGCGAAGAACTGGTTAATGAGGAAGGTGGCTACTGGATAAAGGCTAGCCAACTCTTTATCCTTCTTTTCCTTTCATTTCTTTTCCTTTTTGCCCCCTTATCCTTTCCTCTCTATTTTTTTCGCTTTCTTCTCCTATTTTCTCTTCTCTTCTACTTCTTTTTCTGCACCAAAGAAAATCAAGCACCAGTTCATTTCATCCATAAGTGGAGAAGAGGGCATGCCCTTCCTTGTGTCTAATTGAATGGCAAAAGGAAATTGCTTCATGACCCTCCAATGGCCACTTCGTCCACTCTTCCCGCATGCACAGACAACCCAGAACTACATTGCTATATCAACATGAAGAAAGCTCTCCTTCCAAAAGCATGCAGCAAAACCTAGCCTTTTTGTGTGTGTGTGTGTGCATGCATGCGTGCATCTATGAGAGAGAGAGAGAGAGAGCAAGTGTGCATGCAGTTACTGGTAAAGCCTAGGAAACCAAAGCAACTAGCAAAATGATAGATATCAGGCATAAAATGCAGCTGCATCTGCTAGAAATTAAAATTTTAATTTATTTGATAATAATAACATGATCGAATAAATGCAATGAACACATAACAAGTTCAACACTTGTAGAGTAAACAACAAAAACATGCATCAGATGAAGAAATGAAAAATTTTAAAATAATTTCCATTTGCCAGAACTTAAAATGTTACTTGTACTGAAGTGACTAGAGAAGTTTTAGATATTATGATGAATACAGATCTATGTCGATTGAGAAAACCATATATACGTGCACCAAATGAATTAACAACATTTAAATGGATAATATATTTCCATTTCCCCATCTATCTAGAGATAATGCAGGATAACAAGATCTGCTTTTACCTTTCTGATGGCCCGCAGGCAGATGATGTAATTTTCCATTAGACTGGCCGGATGAAATTGATCTGGTAATAGACATGCTAGGCATAATAGGCTCCAATGAAGAGGACTGCGTAAATTGGTTGCTCTTTGATGTGGGAACGGAGCTTCCAGAAAATGCTGTTGAGGAAGCATTATCCTTCAATAATGAAACTGAAGCTGAACTATTTAAAAATGAAGATTTTATTACTGGGCGATCAGATGACTGTCTCCGAACACCAACTACTCCAACTTCACGTCGAATTGCCCCAACAGTTCCAGCTGATCTAGAATCAGGAGATGGAACATGAACTGGGTCAGAGGATGAAGAGGACATTCCAATGACAGAGTTGGTTGATGCCAATGTCGGAGAGAGCACTTGAGAATCATTTTCGATCCTTCTTTGCCCCACTGTAGTCAAATTTGAGGCAGTACTACGATTTCTAGTTGACTTCACGTCTTTGGCATGACCTGGCCCAGAATCACACTGACCATTCAAACCTTGAGTTACCATTTGTTCCTCTGAATTTCTTGCAGCTGATTGCTTTTGGTCAGTTAAAATTCCAGTAGAGCTACAGAGAAAAATAATGGATAAGCAAATATGCAATAAATCTAACATACCTACAGCCACGATCCAGCAAAAGATACATGTTAACACTGCCAGCAGTATTAAGTTGTTGCACTGTACAGCAAACAATGGCTCATGATATTGAATCTTGCAAATTAACTAGATAGTAGATAAGTATGCCATCTGCTTAAGCAACAAGAGTGGGGGAAAAAGACAGATATGCTACTACCGGGCATGTCATAACCAAGAAGCCGTTAGTTCCATGACAGACATTATCTGTGAGATAATCACTAGCAATAATATTACACAATATGAACACTAGCAATAATATTACACAATATGAACACTAGCAATAATATTACACAATACAAACACTACTAGACAGCATGACCTTAAAATGACAAAACAGTAGAAATGAATCAAACAAGCAAGAAATTGCAGCAAAGATGACTACATAATACATAGTCATACAAAAAGTCTTCCAATGTTCATCAATCACTTGATTTCGGGGAAAAATAAATGGGAGGGTTTGTATGATATGAACATTAACCAAAATCAAGGAATTTTCTGAAGATATTTAAGTTTCAATATAGCATGAACCAGCATTTTTCATAGTAACAGAGACAACAGACTCATGAGCCAAAAAAATAGGGAATGAGTATCTACCAAAATCAAGAGAACAATCAACATAAAATAACATGACGCAACAATCATGCATTTTTCCTACTCAACACTGACCATCAAAGAAAAGTTAACTAAGGGAATGTTTGGATGCAAGAAAAACTGCTTGGAAAATTCATTATTATGGGAAAATCTAGTTTTTCATTTGTTTGTTTCATCAGAAAAATAACACATTAAGAAAACTTATAACTAGTTTTCTAGGAAATTTTCCCATTTTCATATAAAGTCTTTAGTTTTTCACTTTTTCCATTTCCATGGATTTCCTTGCAACCAAACATACCCTAGAGGAAAATGTAAATATGAGCATCAAACAACATGACAACATTGCTAAAAGATATTTATAAGCAATTTACTTAAAGAATTGTGCTTCTGTCAGAGTATAGCTTGAACATGGTTGGTTATTTAAGAATCATGTCAAAGAATGACATGAAGAAATAGATGTTCAGTGGTTCAATTTGATGAAAAGACAATCATGGAGGAAAAGAAGATCGACAAAACAAGAATAGACAATTTGCATATGTGTACAAATTATGTATTTTATCCCAATCCAAGAGATCATTGCTTGCTGTAGTGGTAAAAGACCAGGGATGACAAGCGTAATAGCACAGATTCGAGTCTTGGGGCAGTCACTTTTTGTGCAAAAAAGAAAAAAAAAGTTGTGAATGTCCGCAATTCGCCCCTCCATCCTGGATTGTCAAGACAAAAACTAGGTAATGGCTAAAAAGAAAAAAAAACCTAGTGCAATATAAAATAAAATTTCAAATTTCATAGCATCAATATACCAGAATGAACTACATTCTCAAATGAATTTCCACAGTGCATATTCTGTTTACCAAACAGGTGGCCAAATGCATGAGACTTACACCATTACGAGGTCTGGAGAGGGTTAGATGCATGCTACCTTACCCCTGCGCATGGAGAGGTTGTTTTCATGTTTTAAGCATGTGACCTTTAGGTCACAATGGAGCAACCATATAATTGCACCAAGGCTTATCATCTAGGGCAATCCTGTTTACTACATATAATATTTTAAGGAGTTAAAACTTGCGAGAAGGATATCTTGAGGCATGAGAGTTCAACTCATAGTAAATTCAGGATACATCTAGAGTTAGTTTTGCAGCCAGAATTTTAACTCCATCACCCCCAAAATAAAACAGCAACACAAAGGTCTGCACTTCTGTGCAGCAAAACAAACAACAGGCTAGTGGTTTAAGAAAGATTTCAAGAAGAGGTGCTCTTCTGACAGAACAGAAAGATACTAAAGGGAAATAGAATAATTTAACTTGGATTAATTTAAACAACAGTGCTTGAAAATAAAACCAATTGAAGGTTTTTATTACAAAGAAATAGTACTTTACAGATTACAAATAAATGAACTATACCCCTTCTCTGGAACATTCGAAATCACATGCTCACTGCCAGAAGATGAATTCTGAAGTGATTCAGGTTTAACATCCTCATTCCCCCTCTGATTCATTCTATTGTCCCTCACAATACGGAATTCTCGGTTGGGTCCTGCACTAGACATATCTTATGCATCAAATAGACATGTAAATAATACAGCAGTAATATCAACTCTCTCGTTGGCAACTAATTCTCACATAAACAGGTTTTGTATTACCAGGTACAGGATTTCGAGGATAACTCCCTCTTTTAGCATTTTGACCCCAAGATGCTTGAGATTTTTCCTTTTGTATCTTATGGACTGTTCGAATTCTTGTATCAACAGAAGCCCTGTAACCTGTATTCTGAGGCTACATATCAACAACATGTCAAATACAATTTAACATACAGAACTTGCAAAACAAACATAATAAGCTTTAGCTACCATTGAAGATCTGTTTTAACATAAACATGCTGATTTTCCTCAAAAAAAAATAAATAAATAAACATGCTGATTTTATAATTCTTAACAACTCATTTAATTTCCTACAATCTCAGCTTAATTTGTTTTCTTTGTAACTAGTTTAAACTCATCTTTATGGAGCACTGGGTAAGGTGTTACATATTTATCTCACTTTTACAGTGCATATCTTTCAGTATCATATACAGTCACCCCCTACATGTCCTACATCACCACTAAGCACTCTTGTTTCCATGATTATCCTTTTTCACATGCTTACCCATTTATCTGTCCTATATTTTTTTTCTTTTCACCACTGAAATTCCCAGCATCCATTAACTCGCTTGTCTCAAATTTGCAATTTTGTTGTTCCAGTTAAAACAGAGAAACAAGTGCATGAATAAAATGAATTATTACTTTCTTCAAAACTAAATATCCCAGTAACTAAAACTAGCTTCGTTTCTATTTGCAACAATTCACCCTCTTTAATTCCGTGAGCTACCTTTCACCGCTTGCTCAAGGTTCACAACCCAGTTTTGGCCTCTGCATTAATCAGGCATAATGAGTTCCCATTTCAAAAATTTTAATAGTTCCAACTCCAGTTTCACAGCTTTGATAACCAACATCAAATAATAATAAGAACAACAACGACAACAACAATAACAACAACATACCTCTTTCTTTCTGTCCCTTTTCCTTTTGACCTCATGAAATGGATCTGCAACATAAAATTAAAAACATGCATAAAATTGTATAAAGGTTGTTGCGTGCAAAGCACATACATTGAAATATAAGTGTGAACTCACAAAAAGGCATTTGTGCAGGAAATTTCATCAATACCTAAAACTATTGGCCAGAAAAAAAGTTATTACATCTACTGGTATTTGTCCATGAAACCAACTCAATAGTCAAGAAGAAACTATAAATAATGCTCCTTCTACATGTGAACAGAGTTCTAAACAGATAAATTATGAGATAATAAGAATATTAGAATATTAAATGTGAAGAATTCCACATCCTGGTATTCCACAGTTCATTATTCATTAGTGTGAGTCAACGGATAAAGCTCCTCAATTTGATGCTACACCTGTGGGAGTTGGGTCAATTACTCTATTCTATGTCTTTCTCTGATATAGCGAACAATAAGGGAAGATTTCCCAACAAGCCTATTTTTCTTGATTTGGAAGACGGGCGGGTTCGAAAGGAAGGGTTTTTGACGGTCGGGCCCCCTACCACTAGTCCGTGCAAAGAGAGTTGTAAGGGTTTTTCTTTTTTTTTTTAAATAACTGAAAGACATTTAATTCATGGCAGAACATTTTAAAAAAGCCTAAGGAGGAAATGTCATAGTATTGCAAAAGGGGAGCAAGCAAACAAAGAAAAGTATTTCAGTATCTTACACTCAAATATACGGTTCCCTCTATATCTGCATACCAAGAACTGGACCCCAAATAATCTTCAAGAATTTAAGGATAAGCTCAACCTCAAACTTAAACAACGAGCCACTTCACATCCACACGAAAAGGACATGATGCCTTCTTGGTTTTTTCCAGGGCATCAAACACGACAATTTTTGACATTCCTTTTCATTGCCCAGCTAAAGTCCCATGAGCAAAGTATAGCCCTTCCACAAGATTGAAAAACAAATAGAAGCAATGTATCATTTGTATCTCAGATGGCCCTTAGGACTAGCTCCATTGCAGCTTTATACCAAACCACCCCTTCCTTTCAGAATTCAGAGCCACTAGTACATACGCCTCAGAAAAAATGTGTCAAAACCCTATCTCAATAATAATCCCAGTTCAAATACTTCTGACAAACATCCTCTCCACATTTTCCTAATCTCAGCAGCTTCCAATAGTCTCATTGTCCTCATATTTTATGCACCATTCTCACTAGTTTCCCTCTCCGCTCATCTAGGGTAAGTAGTATACTGTCAATGTCCCTCCCATCTCCTCTATGTTCAAATATTTCTCAAACAGATCATAATAAGGCACATATTTGGCCTTACATGATAGCTTCCACCTCCTCTTTGCCCTCCTTTTACATGATCACACGCCACATGTATCATTCTCGCCAATCCTTAATACAGAACGTACATCCTAGGTTGACTTTTAGGTATTTACGACCAAGCTTCTCTGCATGCAATACTGCTTCTCGACCATTGCTCTTCATACAAAATCCCCTATTCAGTCCCGTATCATATTTTTCTTATTAAAAATAATTACTCCAGGTTGAGGCAGGCATTGCGTGTACGAAAATCGAGCAACTTTTCATCTACACAGGAACAAATGCATGCACAAAGGGGGTGCACACGAATAAATGCATCAGTGGAAGCTTGCACGTGACATGCACGCTCACATGCAGAGACCTTTTCAGATTTCTTTTTTGATATATCTTAGTAACTAATTATTTTAGTTGCGAATAAATGTTTAAAAAACAAAAATCTTTAAAACAACTATCCAACTACGTTAAGATCAACTAAAGATTCGTCCACGTAGTTCCACATTGAGAGAAAGTAGTTAAGGATAAACTAAACTAATGCTACTAATCTCTTGCCATTATCGTTCACATAATCACATCGCCGTTTTAAATCAAAGATGGGACAGAAACAACACATCGTAAACAAACATTAATTAATTTTCTCCATGTATCCCAACCCAAAAAGAGAGTGCTTTCTAACGATTTCCTACAGAAGGGCTCCAATTTAAAGTGCAGGCAACTTCCAAGTCCTTGAAAATAACAACTTTACCACTTCAAGCATCACCAAACTAACTCCAAGCAAGTAACTGGAAAGACGACCCAAGTCAAACCCTAATCACTACCCTCCGATGTCCATTCCACATTAAAGAAGAAAAAGAGCATCAAGGCAAGCCCCAATGCACCCCTCCCAAAACCCTAATCGGTACCAACTGACCTTGGTTGAGCAATTTCTGCGCGGTCTCGTTGGGATCCATGCCGGTCTCTCTGAGCACGGCGTAGATGTCGGCATCGGAGTGGTTGCCAACGATCTCCTTGATGGATTGTATGGTCTTCCGGACGCGGAAGGAGATTGTCTGAGTCCCACCGTCGAGCCTCGAAGCCAACACCATCTCCCCCGAGATCGGACGAGTTGGGGAAGGGGAGAACAGTCGGAGAGAAATCGCAGATCGGCAACGAAGGAGGGAAGAGCGTACGAGAAGAGGCGGCAAGGCGGGGGTGAGGAAGAGAGGAGAGGGTAGTGGGAAGCGGCGGTGGGGGCGGGGAGAGGGGCAAAGGTTTTGGGGGAACAGCGAGGGTTTTGAAAGCGAACCCGCTTTCAAAAGCCGAAGACCAATAGAGAGAGATGCGGCCTTCTGACGGCACGATATTTTTATTGTTATTTTTATTTTTATTTTTATTCTGGTAAAAATGCGACTCCTTGGAATATGAGGGAGGGAGGGAATTTGATTGGCAATTTGACGATACCAAAAGATTTTTCAATTTTTGGGCCTGCTGCCACATCATCCACAGACCATTTTGTACCGGAGACATATTCATGCGATGGGATTTTAATACGCATCCGAACCAACTACAGTTGATATGGTGATAAACCTTTCAACCAATCAATCAAAAGACATATGAAGAATCCTTTAGATTTCCCATTCTTACTCCTAGTTGAGGTACATGACTGCGAATAATTTCTAAGACCACGTGATGAACGAGCGAGGTGCGTGAAGTATGATGCACCGATGAAACACTTGCGTGTGACCTTTGAGACGTACGATCGGTCACCAAAAGTGGCCGATCCACATGCTTAAACCCTTTGGTGATGGGCATTGACGTGTTTATATAAATCATTTTGGAACCCTTGAGGTAAGTACTTTTGGGCCTTCTTATGTACTTGCGCTGCCACTCCACTCCTCTCATAATACCTCCATTGTTTTCCGAGTGTCTACATGATTTAGGCGAAATATCTCTGTTGGATACTTTCTAACAAAAAAATTTCTTCATTTTTACTGTTTTTAGTTAGATTTGACGTCAAAGGTAAGGTCTGAACACAGTCTCCTCCTTCCAGCACCATTTTGGTTGGAGCTATCACCATCCAAATGTAACAGCCGCCATATCACCACCTTTGAGACACATTAAGATCGTCAGCCGACCTCTGTGGACAGAGCAATTGATCGTCTAAGCACTTCAATAGATCAGCTAGTTTGGCACCTTGGACGAGTTGGTTCTTTCAGCAATAGATTTGATCATAGAGGAAGAAACTTTGATGATCATGAATTAATATATGGACAACCACCCCCTTGACACACCTTATTGCTATACTAGTGTGTGACTGACGTTATGTAGCAGATTTTTTTTCATACAAATTAATAATATTTTTATTAATCTTCATCTGCTGAAGTTTTTTTATTAAAATTGAACAAAAAATAAAAAAAATTAACCACTAACTTATAAATTTATTTTTAAATGATTTATTATTGTATAAGTCGAAGAAAATCTAAAATAATACGGAAGTTTTAGAAAAAATTATGTCACTTTAATTTTGATTTTTTGGAAGGTGGCATGATGAATGATCTCATGCATAATAAATAGTAATAATTTTTGCAAATATAAGAGAAATGTATGTTATAAAATGTTTAACAAAAAAATGTTATCAAATTGTGCTAGGAGATTTTTCTGAATGACTACTTCCATAAAATAAATCATGCTCGGTTTGTTTTTTGGGGGTTACAAAAATTGATTCTTCCATTAATTATGATGGATATATTGATGAAAAGGCTCCCTCTAAATTTTCAGATCCAGATTCATGAATCATAAACATTTGCCAGACAATCAAAAAATATCATTTTAATTGATATTCCCTAAGTCGAATACTCATGATTAGTTAATTTAAGAAATACTTTTTCATAAAAAATTCTTCATAAAAGAGAGGGTAAGAAATAATTAATCTATAATTTTTATTATAAATTTATGTTCATTAGAAAAAATCTTAAATAAAAAAATAAAATTTTTATGCCTGATGCGAGAAATTAAACAACAAAATTTTTAAAAAAGAGAAAAAATTCAAAAAAATGAACAATGCTAAGGATGCAATGAATCAAACTGTATATGCTCCTTTTTTTTTCTAAATTTGAATTAAAAAATATGTAAAGAGAAAAAGTCAAAAATCTATTTAGTTCACTTATAGAAAAATTATAGGACCATCTGCATAGAAACATCTAAAAAAGTTTTTATGCTACCGCCCCCATAAAATTTTTATGCACCCTATTGATTTAAACATAAATTTTCTATAGAATTTTTATGAGGATGTCCTCATATATTTATTTTTTTTCTATGCCTTAGAAACCCATAAAACTATTATGCGTCTAATATAACTTTCTTTTGACCTAACCCTCTCAAACCTACCCACAGCCGCCGCTACCACTTCCAAACCCTCTTCCACTCCTCTAAGTTCTACCGACCACCATCAATCTTTCTTCACCGGATTTTCTCCATCAGTGACCTTTTCATGACCACAGAAGATGGAGGAGAGAGTGGCGCACACCGACTTTGGGTTTCTTTTTGCTTTTCCCCTTCGGACATGATGCAGCGGAGAATGGTGTCCCAAAACCCGACCCTACAGCGATCGGTGAAAGTGCTTTACATCTTTTTCCAACCCATGCCGACATTCTCATTTCTAAGCAAGCTTAGGTAAATCTCATTTCTATGATCTATTATCTCTAACCATCTTCAGATTATATTAGTTATTATTTTTTTTCTATTTTTTTCTCTTCACTCCGAATCCAAACCCCATCCCTCTCTTCATCTTCTCTATTATCTATTTCTATTTTTGTTATATTCTCTTCTCCGATTTTACTTTCTCTGCAATGCTTCTCTAACCCTAATCCTATACTTATTATTTTTTCTTTTCTATTTTTTTTCTTCTTTGTTCCGATCCAAACCATATTCCTCTCTTCTTCTTTTCAACTATTTATTTCTATTTTTTTTTAGTTTTCTTCTTCAATCAAACCTTCTCTGTATCTCTACCCTAACCTTAATTCTGCACTTATTATTTTTTCGTTTCTATTTTTTTCCTCTTTATTGCAATCCAAACCGCATTTCTCCCTTTTTCTTTTTGACTGTTTATTTCTATTTTTTTATTTTTTTGGATTCTTTTCTCCGATCCAAATTTCTCTGCATCCCTCCCTGAACCCTAACCCAAATCTAAATCCAAACCTGAGCCCCAATGCTAACCCAACTTTTAATCCTACCCTCAGCAAAACCTAACCCTAACCCTAACTCTCAATAGAACCTAGTCCTAACCACCCAACCCACACCTGTCAATATGAACCCGTCCATAAATTTGAACCCATTTATGAATTGGATCCTTTACCGGACCAGTATTTTAAACCCATTTACATACCCTAACCCAATCAAAAACCCTCTTCTAATCCTGATCCTGACCCAACTCATCGTTGACCCGACCCGATCTGACCCAACCCAACTATAACCTAATTAACCCAATCAAACCCAATTAACCCACCCCAACTATAACCCAACTTGAGCATGACCTAATCTGAGCCAGTCACTAATACCCTAACCTCCTCATATTTAACCCTAACCCAAACATAATTAATCTCTTTCCACATTGGGCCAAAATCTTAACCCTAGCCTACAACCTTGATCTTGACCTTGATCCCCAATTAACTATCTCCTCTTTATCCATTAGAGCACTTCACCTTTATCCTTTCTTTGTTCCATGCAAATCCTCTTCCATAATCTGGTTCTTTTTTTATCCTCGTACAAGAAGGCTGCTGCACCACAACAACAATCATGCTTAGCTCCCTTTATTTAAGAATTTTTAATAGACACGATGGATAGCCGCTAATTCTAGAAGCAACCTCTATCCAAGTTATGAGCATTGGAAGGCTGCTATACCACAGTAGCAACTGTGCTTCGAAATTTTTTTCGTATAGTAATGCTACTGCACCGTAGCAACAACTGTAGCCAGACCCTCTCACCATCCCACCCCTCAAATGATCTTATAAAAAGATAAGGAGCGAAAGACTGTTGTTACTAATACAGCAATCCTCCTATACAACTAATGAGAAATCGAATTAGGTTTCTCATATGATGCTAAAAACTACATAATACTGATGAAAATTTAAAAAAAATTATCTGATCCTCCTATGATCATAAACTCCTTCCCTCAAACAATCCTTGCTCAAATGATCCTTTCTTACTCTCCACCTAACAATAAACCAAAATATGTAATGAACAAAAAAAAAGAAGAAATAAATAAAAAATCTAGCCCTAGCTGAAAACCCCACCTTGGAGCCTCAGTCCGAGCAACTGGGCTAGCAACTCCAATAGAATCCTTCTTAAACAAAATTTCTTCATGCCCTCTGTTATCTACAAATAAATACCCCATCTAATCCACCCTCCTCACCATTCCTCCCACCATGCATAGCCATAATCCATAGCTTCTATAGTACCTTTTTTTTTATAGTGACGTGTCAGTGATGATTCCTTCTTTTAATCATCTCCCAAACCTACTCTAAAGACCTAATCAACCATTTGCACAGCAGTCCCATACCTCTCCTCCACCCTCTCCCTCTCTGAAGCCTCTCTATCCCTCGAGCCTCTTTCTCTCTGGAGCCATTCCCATATCCTCCCACTGTCCATAGCCGCCATCTGTAGCATTTACACTATCTTTTTTCCTCTTCCAATGTTGAACAATATAGCAACACATCAGTAACCATTCTTTTTTTAATTACCTCCAAACAACAGTCCCACACTTCTCCTCCCCCCTCCCCTCTCTAAAGCCTTTTTTGTTTGATGTATGATCTGGAAAGTCAATTATTGACTGATACATTATATTAATTCTAAGATATATTTTTATACTTGATTTATTAAAATTAATAAAATAGATAATTATTTTTATTCTAGAGTAATGTGTCTTAAAATCATCTAAAAAATTAATAGTCAATGATACATATTCTCAAGAGTTAAGAATTTGAGACATATGTCGCTATAGATTAACTCCTGAATTGCTCTCGATCGTTGAATCATCACGGAGAAGTGATTGATTCGTCAAGATTGATGTACGGATCGTTTTTCTTTGGATAGATAGATTTTGAGTCTACAGTATGGAGACACTGAAGCGAGAGTGCAGGTGGTTGTTAGAGAATAATAGTACTGAGTGTGATCAAGAATGAGAAGTCACTTGGATATCTACTCACTCGTCAGTGACTTTCTCGATAATGTAATTGTGTGAGTAGTTCTTTGACTTACAGTACCTCGACTGCTCATACTAGGATTGCTGTAGTTTGACAACACATAAACACGATCCTTAGCTATCTGGAGCCTTGCAGTATTCGTTGGCTATAGTAGGTTCACTGTAAAAGTAGGATGTATATTTATAAGAGATTTTTTGATCTTAATACTTGAGACGTAATCCTATACAACCTAAAAGACTGAGTCCTTAAGTCTGCAACAATAGCAGCATGATAATAGAAAGAAGTTTTCATGGGATTCACAATTGGACTCAAGCTAATTAAATTTTACATATGATGGATGCTTAGAGTTTGATAAATTTTCATAACCTACATCCTATCAGAACTCTTGATAGAAGAACTCGATCACACGGTAACTACACCTAAGAGTTCATTTTTCTGCTCGTTGGGTTGCCACTACATGCTGTTAGATATCACTAGTGGATTGTGAGAACTCACTAGAATCATTTTCGGATCAACGATCCTTATTAGGATGAGTTAGAATCATTCCAATCCATCGAAAAAAGTTTTGATGATACTATGATAGAGATCATGATATGTCTTACTATCAGATAGAATAGAATATAAGAGATCACACACAAAAGGAGCATGATCTGATCAATAGCTTGAACTATAATCAAATTATCAATTAGATTGATAATTTGAATCAGTTTGTAAGAGTTATAAATTTAGAAACTACTAATTATGTAAGAGTTATATATTTAGTAAATGCTAATTATTAGTAAAAAGACTTAATTGCAAGTATTGTAATATAATTGGCCTTAATTAAATTATGAATCAAGTCTTAATTAATTTAAATTAGATTTGATTTAATTTAATACTAATTATGTTTAATTATCGAAGTTAGACTTGGATTATCAATCCTGATTAGATCAGAGTTGACAATCTTTTCGAATTTGATTTGAATCGGACTCAAATTAGATTCAAATTAAATCCAAATTGAATCCAATTAAATAGATTGCCTGAGTCCAGATTTATCGGGCTTCTCTCTCTAATCTAACTGACTAAGAGGGAGAGGGGTGCTAATCTTTATGCCCCCATTCTTTTTGCATGCATGAAAGAATGAGGAGGCGCAGATCTTTATGCCCTCATTCTTTTTGCATGCATGAAAGAATGAGGAGGCATAAGTTGGCACCTCCCCTCCTATCTGGGACTCTCTCTCATCCAGGACTCTATCCCTATTTGAATTTGATTCAAATAGGATTATCCTAATTTGGAAAGGGGCATTGGGAGTTGTATTTTGTGCGATAAAAATAAAAGAAGACATGAAGATGTGTGTGAAAAATAATTGGGGCATTCCTTATCGCTTGACTTCTTTATCACATCCCCTTCTCCCTTCTCTTCTTTCATCTCCACACCCCAGCTCTTCCATAGATGTGATCTAGAGAGAATTTAGAAAAAGAGGAAGAGAAGAAGAAAAGAATTTTTTTATCTCTTCTTGGAGTTCTGTTCAATCAGATCTTGTTAGATCAGCGCAAAAGGTTCGTGCTGTAGCCTTCTTCTTGGAGATCTAGAAGAAGAGTCCATATTCAAATCAAGAAGCGAGGTCTATAAGGTGCTAGCACTCTGGTAGCTTCAGTGCTTCGATCAGATCATCTCCATATAGATACCAGTAGAAGTTAGACATTTGTCCGACTATGATAGAAACCTCGGGCATCCGATGGATCCGATCCGAATAAGAAGAAAGGATATATAGTGATTAAGGTAATCATTCTTTTTTTTTTATTTATTTTCAGATCTGATCTAAAATATTTATTTCATAGTATGCTTAGAAAGATTCTTAGGTAATTATAGGATTAGATCCAAGCATGATTAAAATTAAAATAATTTTAATTTTACTTTGTCATTACGTATTTCATGAGATGAAAAATCTTCACGCTGATCATCTAGAACTCCAATAGTGGTATCAAAGCCACAGATTTCTAGCATACATGAAATAAGTTTCAGATCTTATTTTCTTACAGATTTGAAAGTAAAATTGATGAAAATCAACTTTATGTTGAAATAAGATTTTTCTGGTATAAGGTTTATCCCTTATACTGTAAAGGCTGTCCTAGCATAAGATTGATCGATTTTAAAAATAACTTTTGAAATAAGTTAATTAATAAACTTGAGATCTAAAAATTGATATATAAGATATGTCTTGTTCCTTATTAGATCTAAAATTAAAATGATTTAAATTCATATCGGACAGATATAAGGTTGTCCTAGTATAAGGTTTACCCCTTATACTGTAAAGATTATCCGAATATGATATAAACAGAGTTTTTAAAAAGTATTTTTTAATTATTTTAATCATTAATTTAGATCTAATTTGCACGTATGTTTAGTTAGTTTTAGATCTGATTTTTTATATATGTAATATATGATAGTTAATTTTTTGATCTAAAATAATTATATATGTGATATATGACATTAAGCTTAGATCTGAAATTGTTTCAAGATCATAAGCCATTAATTCATGCACTTAAATATAATCTAAAAATTATTTTTAGAATCTGATTTTTAAGTTAAGCATGAGGATATTGGTTGAACAATTAGGTCTAATGATTGGACTGTAATTAGAATTTTTGATTAGATCATGTTAGAATCCTTATCGATTTTGAGTAGTTGATTGAACCTAATCAATAGTTGATTAAGATTAGATCAATGAGGCTTAATATCGAGTTTAATTGTAGTTGATCGCATCGATTTATATTTGATATGAGTTGATTAACTTAAGATCTAATTTAGCTCAGTGGATTGAGCTCGAGTAGCTAGACCGACCTATTCAATTCTAATTGACCAATTAGTATCTAAAACAAGTCTCGATCGATGATTTTTAATTGAAAGTATGCTTATCTGATAATTTTGATGGTGTCTAAGACAAACATTGGTGGATCCTCCCACCGATCTTACTTATCTAACCAACTTGATCAATTAAATTTTGAATAAGATTGCTTAGTCATTTATGTTCATCATGCCGACTAGGTTGATCAAACATGAGATTGTGCCAACCTAAATCAGGTTAATCAGATATGAGATGTACAGATCTAAATCAAGTTAATCAGACATGAGATGTGCTAAACTAAATCAGATTAATCAGACATAAGATGTGCTAAACTAAATCAGATTAATCAGATATGAGATGTGCTGACCTAAATTAGGTGAGTCAAACATTAGATTTGCTGACCTAAACCAAGTTAGTTAGATATGAGATGTACTGACCTGAACCAGACTAGTGATTTACATGAGATATATGTGACTACATAGAAGAAATCTAAATTAAAGTCTCTCCACAAATATTAAGTCCAAGATTTTTCACTATTATAGGAGTGTGAACGTCCTACTGATGTTGATTGTTCTCGACTGATTACAGTAATTCAGTTGCACTGAAAAGATGCAACCATCCTATTAATATAGAGTTGGGCCCAATAATCGAGCATGATAAGGGACCCAATAATGGCTTTATTTATGCATTGAATGATGGGTCTGATCTAACTAAGGATTGGACCAATAAATGGGCACGTTGAGGCTTCATGACTTAGAGACCAATCACTGTAACATGCTTAAGAAGCATTGGACAATAGTTGTCCACCCATCGATATAGTGTGGCTCAGTAACTAGGCACGGTAAGGTGTGCGCATATCGACGGGACTATAGTATTCACTAAAAATTCAAGTCGCGTAGGGATTCTACATCTCCACGAAGAGTGTGAGAGATCTAAAAAAATAGTGGAAGCTTTTATTTATTTCTTAAAGTTCCTATAACAAATAGTGATTAAGTACAAACATCTAATTAAAATCTTCTTCTCTCTTCAGTTTGTAACTCAGTTTCAAACTCTTTAGTCCGAATTATAGGGTTCAATCGATTAACCAAATGAACTACAAATGACTGGCTTAGAAATTTTAGAATAGTTCTGAACTCAAAAAAGATTAGGATATATTCTAGACCAGGATTCTCCTATGTTATCAAACCATCCAACCGCTGAAACATTCAGCGCTTGATAAATGGATGGAGGATGGCAATTAGGTTAGGTGCTATATCTTAACCTCAAATCCCAGTATAAGGACATCAAGATTTTAGAGTTATGATAACTTATATGTAAGAGTTGTATGATGAGTAGAGCCAGACTGTATTTGGACAGTTCTTCCATGATCATTGTTTGTCAATAATTAAGGATTTGAAAGAGCTTGAGAAGTTCGAGATGACTATGCATAAAGAGCTGCAAGTGCATTTGATGCTGCATTTCCTTAGTAGCTCATTTGATCAATTTATTGTAAACTACCATATCAACAAGAATGATAGCACATTACAAAAATTGCTGAACATATTAGTGATCACTTAGGGGACCTTGAAAAGTTCAAGGGGCTATGTTCTTGCTGCAGAATGGCATTTGGTTCCAAAAGAGAGCAAGAGGTCAAAGAAAGATTTTCTTAAGAAAAAGATGTCAAGCAAGGAAAAGTATTTTCACTGCAGTATTGACGGTCACTCAGAGAGAAATTATCCTTTTACCAAGATAGTCTAAAGAAAAATGTTGACACATCTTGTGAAGATATGTCAGATCTGTTTGTTTGCATATTGATGTATTCGAGCAAATAGTGAGTGCCATAGGATCTGAGAAATCTAGAAATGAGATAAACTATAAGTATATGTGGTACCTTAGGTTAGCTCATTTAAGAGAAGACAGGAGATACAAACTGAAAAATGGATCATCTTCTAAACTCAGTAAATTTTGAATCATATCCAGTTTGTGGATCCTGTCTTTAAGAAAAAATGATCAAACTACTCTTTGTGAGATATGGGGAGAGGACCACAGATATACTTATCTTGAAACATACTGATGCGTGTGGCTTATTTGATGTACAGGCTAGGGATGATAATTTTTACTCCATTATTTTTATTAATGATTATTAATGGTATGGGATATAAGTCTAAAGTTTTTGAAAAATTCAAAGAATGTAGACTTGAAGTAGAAAATAAATTCAAAAATCTCTTAAAGTTCTTCAATTGGATCGAAAAGGTGAATATCTTAGTGAAAATTTCAGAATTATCTCATACAAATAATATAGTCTCACATTGAACTCCTTCAGGTACTAATTGGGTATGGGTATAGGTGAAATTGGATCTTATTGATATGGTCCGGTCCATGATGAGATTCACTCACTCACTAACCTTTATTTTTTTAGGGACAGTTTAATCTATTGAATGAGATTCTCTCTAAATCTGTTCCTACTACACCATATGAGATGTGGCATGGTGAGAAATCAAATATTGATCATCTCAAGATTTGGGATTGTCAACCCATATTGAAAGATAATAGACAGACAAGTTAACGGCTAGGTCTATAAAGACTTGTTTTATAAGGTATCATAAAGAGTTATTAGAGTACTAATTGTACTTTCCAATAGATCATAATATGATTGTGATCTATCATATCATATTCTTAAAAAATAGTTTACCCAAGATGGTGGTAGTGGAAGAAAATTGAGCTCGAAGAGAAAATCTCTTAAGAGCAACGAGCTCAAGATCTGGCTGAACCCATACAATCTGAACCAGTTAGTGTAAGACTTCTTCCACATCACTGATCGAGTAAGATTTTTCATTCTCTTGAAAGATACTTAAGGTATTCTGACAAAGAAAGTGGAGAAAATATTTCTCATGAGATATAGGAAATAAGAAGATAATCCCAAAATCTATAATGAGGCGATGTTAGATATCGATTCCAAAAAATGGAAGGAAGCAATAAAGTCAAAAGTTAATTTGATGCATTCTAACCAAGTCTGACCTCAATAGATCCCCCAAAAGGTATAGTACCTATTGGATGCTTAAGGATCTACAAAAAGAAGATAGGTTCAGATGAATAGATAGAGATCTATGAGCGAGGCTAATGGAAAAAAATTATAGTCAACGCGAAAGCATTGACTGTTAAAAGATTTTTTGCCTGTAGCCATGCTAAAATTCATTCAAAGAATGCTTAATTTTGCGGCATACCATGTTATGAATCTTGTAATGGACATGAAAATTGCCTCCCTGAATGGATATTTTGAGGAAGATATCTATATGAGGCAGTCTTTTGGGTTTCACTTCGAGTGATGAAGATTACAAGATAAGCAAGCTGTAATAGACTGAATAAGCATCTCGAAGTTGGAATATTTGATGTGATCAAAGTATTTAATTTCATCAGAAACGAAAAGACCCATGTGTTTATAAGAGGATCAGTGGGAGGATGAGATTCTCCTAATTGGAAAAGATATTTCCATATTGACTTCGGTTAAAATATGATTGTCTAAAGAATTCTTTATGAAAAATCTAGAGAATCATTCTATATTTTTAGGATAAAGGTATGTGAAGACATATCTGAAAAGATGCTAGGCTTTTCACAGAAGTACATAAAGGAGGTGCTAAAGAGGTTCAGCATGAAAACTCCAAAAAGGAGATTTTTACCCCTTAAGTAAGGCATGTATCTCTACAGGAAGATGTGTCCCAACACATCTGAGAAGATTTAGCTCATGAGCTAGATCCTTTATGCTTCTGCTATAGAGGACCTCATGAATACCATACTATGTACTCGACTTGATGTAATCTTGACGTGAGTGTCATGAGCAGATTTCAGTCGAATCCAGGTATATGATACTAGATAGCTGTGAAGAATATTCTTAAGTACTTGAGAAGCACTAAGAATTAGTTTTTAGAGGAAGATTTGAGTTATGGAGTTTAAGGATACACTGACTCAGATTTTGCATCTGACACTGATGATAAAAAGTCTACATCAGGATGTGTGCAATATAAAAATTGGTAGACTGAAAGAGTCTCAAATAACCAATCATTGCAGGTCCTCTGAAAGCTAAGTTAGTCACTATTTTCAAAGGTGCTAGGTAAAATCTTCTGGTCCAAATAACTTTATTACAATTTAATGTCATGAGATGTCATCATAGCGATAATATCGGCACCATAATCTTTAGCTAATGGAGCCTGGGTCTTACCAGAATACCAAACACATGGAAAGATGACTTTAGATAATACGTGACTACCTCGATATAGAAGATGTCAAGATAAAGAGAGTAGACCCTACGGATAATGTGGTAGATCTACTAACTAAACTATTTAACCAGCTAAAAATTGAAGTCCATCTTGAGAAGATGGGACTTAGGTTTGCAAACAATTGACTTTAGATCAAGTAGAAGATTGTTAGATATATGATCTGAAAAGCTAATTATTGGCTGACACATTATATTAATTCTAAGATATATTTTTATACTTGATTTATTAAAATTAATAAAATAGATAATTATTTTTATTCTAAAGTAATGTGTCCTAGAATCGTTCAAAGAGTTAATGGTTAATGACACATATTCTCAAGAATTAAAAATTTGATACATGTATCGTTATAGATTAACTCATGAATTACAACTGATCATTGAATTATCATGTGGATGGTGATTGATCCATTAAGATTATTGCACGGATCATTTTCTTTTGAATAGATGAATCTTGAGTCTACAGTATGGAAACATTGGAGTGAAAGTGCAGATGATTGTTAGAGAATAACAGTGCTGAGAATGTGAAGTCACTTGGATGTCTACTCACTCGTCAGTGATTTTCTCGATGCTGTAATTATGTGAGTAGTTTTTTGAGCTGTAGTGCCTTGACTGCTCACAATAGGATTGCTGTAGTTTGACAATAGATAAATATAGTTTCTAGCCATCCGGAGCCTTGCAGTGTTCATTGGCTGTAGTAGGTTCGTTGTAGGAGTAGGATGTACACTTATAAGGGATCCATCGATCTTAATACTTGAGTAGTCCTATGCGACCTAAGAGGCTGAATCCTTAAATCTGTGGCTACAGCAGCATGATAATGAAAAAGAGTTTCTATGAGATTCACGATTGAATTCAAGCTAATTAAATCTTGCATATAATGGATACTTAGGATTTGATGAGTTTCTATGACCTGCATTATGTCTGGACTCTCGATAGAAGAACTTGATTATACGGTAACTACATCTAAAGGTTCATCTTTCTGTTCTATTGAATTATCACTGCATGATGTTAGACATCATCGGGGGATTGTTAGAACTTACTAGGATAGTTTTCGGATTAATGATCCTTATTGAGATGAGTTGGAATCGTTCCAGTCTATTGAAAGAAATTTTCATGATACCATGATAGAGATCATATATCTCACTACCAGATAGAATAGAATCTGAAGGATTACATACAAAAAGAGTACGACCTGATCAATAGCTTGAATCATAATCAGATTATCAATTGGATTGATAATTTGAATCAATTTGTAAGAGTTACAAATTTAGAAACTGCTAAGTATATAAGGGTTACATATTTAGCAACTTCTAATTGTTAGCAAATGGACCTAATTGCAAGTGTTACAATATAATTGGGCTTAATTAAATTATAGATTAAGTTTTAATTAATTTAAATCAGATTTAATTAAATTAGTTTTGATTTAATTTAAGGCTAATTGAGTTTAATTATTCAAGTTAGATTTGGGTTATCCATCCTGATTAAATCAGGATTAACAGCCTTTCCAAATTTGATTCAAATAAGATTCGAATTAGATTCGAATTGATCCCAAATTGAATCCAATTAAAATAGGTTGTCTGAGCCTAGATTTACTAGGCTTCTCTCTCTAATCGGCCAACTAAGAGGGAGAGGGGTGTTGATCTTCACGCCCCCTTTCTTTTTATGTGCGTGAAAGAATAAGGAGATGCAAGTTGGCACCTCCCCTCCTATCTGGGACTCTCTCTCATCCAGGACTTTATCCCTATTTGAATTTGATTCAAATAGGGTTATCCTAATTTGGAAAGGGGCGTTGGGAGTTGTATTTTGTTCAACAAAAATAAAAGAAGGCGTGAAGATGTGCGTGAAAAATAATTGGGGCGTTCCTTGCCGCATGACTTCTTTATCAGACCCCCTTCTGCCTTCCCTTCTTCCATCTCCATGCCTCACGTCATCCATAGATGTGATCTAGAGAGAGTTTAGAGAGAGAGAGAAAGAAAAGAAGAAAAAGATTTCTTCATCTCTTCTTAGTGTCCTATTCAGATCATGTCAGATCAACGCAAAGGGTTTGTGCTGCAATCCTCTTCTTCGAGATCTAAAAGAAGAGTCAAGATTCAAGTCAAGGAGTGAGGCCTGCAAGGTCTTAGCACTCCAATGATCTTGGTGCTTCGATTAAATCGTCTCTATATGAATACCAAGTCAAAGAGTGAGGCCTGCAAGGTCCTAGCACTCTGATGGCCTCGGTGCTTTGATTAGATCGTCTCTGTATGAATATCAGTAGAGGTCAGATGTTTGCACGGCTATGATAGAAATTTCGGACATCCAACGGATCCAATCTGAGTAAGAAAAAAAGATAGTGATTAAGATAATCATTCTTCTTTTCTAATTTATTTTCAAATTTGATCTGAAATATTTATTTTATAGCATGCTTAAAAAGATCTCTAGATGATTGTAGAATTAGATCCAAGTAGGAGTGGTTAACAAACGAGCCAGCTCGGACTCGACTCAGGCTCAGCTCATTAAAAATTTGGCTTAGGCTAACGAGTCAAACCCAAGCCGGTAAGATTGAAGCTCGGAAGGCTCGACTCGGCTCGGTGGCTCGATTGCAACCCTAAAATCTTCAGTATCCTTTCCCCCTTTTTCATTTCAATCCGCAGTGGTAGCCTTCCTCTTCTCTTCCCCTGCCTCCCTCCTCATCCTCAAGATGATAGGATCTCAGCCCGCAACTCCTCAACCCACCCTCCACTGTGACGTCGCCCCGACCCCATCATGTCGTCGCTCGTCCCAGCTGCACTACCGTCGTCCCTCTCCCTATTGTCGTTAATCTTCCATGAAGACTGCATCCTTGTGATGTAATATTATTAGTATATGTGATTTTTTACTTTGATATTAAATTCTAATTAGAGTTGTGGCAGTATATTGTTGAACTAAATAGATTTTTTTTTTATTTTGTAGATTGATAAGGAACCTGGAGGAATTAAACTTTCATAAAGACTGATGAAATGATGTGTATCTTGCTTTTTTTTTCCATCAAGCTGATGAAATGACGTGTATCTTGTTTTTTTTTTATTTTCCATCAAACATTGATGTTCTTTTCTGTCAAATATCGATGTATTCGAGATTTGAGACACTTTCCAATGTAATTAATTTAGAATTTTTGATTTTTGACTATAATTTGTAATGCTATTATTTTTTCTATGCTGTTTTTTTTTTTATTTTTTAAATATTAATTATTCTGAGCAGGCTCAACTTGGCTCGACTCAGTTTCTTGAACTGAGCTGAGCCCAAGCCGAGCTCAAGCCACCCTATTACACTCTTGAGCCAAGCTCGAGTCAAATTCTTACAGGCTCGTAGAGCCCGAGCCGAGCTTCGAGCCGGCTCAAAAGAGAACCGAGCCGAATCGAGTTTTGACTGGCTCGAGCTCGGCTCGGCTCGGCTTGGTAACAACCCTAGATCCAAGCATAATTAAAATTAAAATAGTTTTAATTCTATCTTTTTGCTGCATATTTCATGAGATGAAAAATATGCATGCTGATCATCTAGAACTCCAACATCTCTCTCCCTTGAGCTTCTCCCTCTCTGGAGCCATTCCCATATCCTCCCACCGTCCACAGTTGTCATCTGCAGCTTCTACAATACTTTTTTTTTCCTCTTCCAGTACTAAACAGCATAGCAACATGTCAATGACCATTCTTTCTTTTAATTACCTCCTAAATCTATGCTAAAGACCTAATCAACCATGTGCACAGTAGTTCTGTCCCTCTACCATACCCTGCTCTCCTCTCTTATTTTCAATTTTTTTTCAAGTACCTCGGAATGTTGCGATACTACAGCAGACCATCTCATTAGACATATATGCACAATTAGCTCCAACTGGACACATCGGTGGGTATGCCATGTGGTGCATGGAGAGAGTGCAGGGATATACTTTAATATATAGGATAGATATCCAATATGACTGGATATTTAGCTTGCATTGGATCTTTGCATAAATTATGTTTCTAGCCTGCGAAATGCAAAAAATGGAGTCCACTGCCTGGGATTAGGGTTCTAATCCAAGAGTACGTAATATATACCGCTTGGATGGTTTTGCTTTTATCTTAAAAGGATATCTTCATCTAGCACCTCATGAACGCATGATCACGGGCTTTGACGCAATATTTTGTTTGTCACGGAATTTCACGAGATAGCAATATAACTATCAATTTTAAGCCATTTCCTCCTTCTCGCTGGGATTGGTGAAACGTTAGGAGTCAGGAAGGAAAGTACTTGCTGCATGTAGGATATATTGTGTTTGGTCCTTCTACTTATTCATAACTATACAGTAGAGTTTCTAGACATCGCATTTACATATTAATTAATCTCTTTAGAGCCTATTTTTTTATAGATAAAAAATTTATCAAAAAAACTATATTTTTTGAATAAATATTTTTTAAATAATATTTAAATAAGAAAATAATTTATTTATGTACTTTTATATACTGAAAAATGATTCGAGAATCTATTATTAATGTTCTTTTGTATTACACATATTTTCTATAATATTCTTTATTATATAAATATTATTATACATAATAATATAATATAATATTATATTATATTATATTAATATATACTGTTATATATAAAATATATTATATTATTTTAGTATTGTACTATTATAATATATTATCATATATCATTATATTATATTATACTATATTATTATAATATTATATTAATATGTTATATTAATATAATATATTATTATATAAAATATTAATATACTATATTATTTTATTATTATATATTTATTATAATATTATATTATATCAATATCTTATATTAGTATAATATAATATTATTATATATAATAATATAATATAATATATTATAAATATTATTATATTATAATATTATTATATATTATATTATTATAAAGTTAAAGATATATTAAAAATGAATGAGAAGTGTTAATTTTTTGATTGATGGAAAAATGATTTAGTTACTTCTAGATGGATAAATTTTTTTTAATTTTTAGATAAATATTATTTTAAAAAAATAATTTATATATTTTAAAAAATATGAGAATATAAATAATTTGATGGATAAAAAAATTAATTAATTATTTTATAATATTTATCTATAAAAATATAGGCTCTTAAGTTGGCTTATCAGTACGCGCAAAAGTCTCTTGGATTTTCTTAATCATACATAAATCAAATATCTATTATCTATTTTTTTAGTAGTGTTGGAATGGTAGGGCGAGCCGGCAGGAGGAATGAGGGAGAAACTAGGAAAGGTCTGTCTTCACTCACTCTCTTCATGGGAAGGGTAAAAAGATTGAAAAGGTACAATAATAAATATTAGCATTAGCAATTATAGAAGACATATGGTGATGACTAATTATTATATAAAATCGTATTGGCATTGGAGACGTCGAACAAAAATACAGATGGTAAAGAAAGCTATCGCAGAGTTGTTGATCTGATTGACATCATAGAAAAAGTAGGTTGCCTGTCAGAGTACTGACCGGCTGATCATTAATCCATATTGTAATCACTACTTTAGAATCCCTCTGCAAATAAATATTGAAATGGTTAAATTACTTCCCTATGGTGACCACCCTTTGCGCCCCATGGTTCGGCTCGAGGAAGAATGTAAACTAGTAAATACTTCTTCGCTGCATACAATATCTAGCTTCATGTTTAAGTACAATGCAAGCAGGCAAAGTCCTTGATTTATCTGCATTTCAACTAACTCCAACGATTTTTTTTTTAAACATCTTTTTTCTGGTTTTAATAACTCTTAGATAAAATTTAGTCAAGGAACACTAACGGTAGGACTAGTATAATAGCAAAGCAGATTGCAAGTTTATTCAAGAAAATATTGGAGAGGTCAATTTCACTTATATTACTACAAGTCTTCAGATGGATGTCAGTCATCTACTGATATAGAGTTTGAGTCTGGTTGAAGGAGTATTTTTTCTTGAAGGATTTTACAATAAAAATCTACACACACTGAAGATGTTCTGATGGAAAATCCTCCGATGTTTAAATTAGCTAGAGCTTGAGAACATGAAAGAAAGAAAGAAAGAGATGGGAGAGTGAGAGAGTGTGAGTTATTCTTTATAGGTGTGCTTATTCATTTATCTTGGGATCTCCTTGGTTACCTATTTATATGAAGATGGAGTTATAGATTGTTATGTCTAAATTTGGTAAGTCATTAGGCCCTAGTCCACTAGATTGTTAGACCTTGATCTAGTAGACCGTTAGGATAGAAAATCTATCTATTAACCTGCAAATCAAGATTATTAGTCATAAATGTCAATTATGGATTCCATCCACATTCTAGAAATTGCTGGAAGGTTCAAACGAGTTGGCTTTGCCGTCGAAATGGCTTATGGCTTGAGATCAACATTGCACCAGAGTGTTGCCTTGGTATGAATTCAAGGTTGGTGGAATGCATATGAAGTCATAATCCTTTAGGTGACGTTACCCTATATCTGGATCTATTTTTGATGAGTTGAAGTTGATATTCATCGGATTGACACCTGTTAGAAGTAATTTAGAATGGATCGATAATGTATGAAGATTCAAGTCCATTGTGATCCATCGGATCCATATCAACGCCTTTCAAACGGCCTAATTGTTGCGATTTGTCTGATCTCTGGTTGGCAAGTATCTGTCTCGACCCTTGATCAGAGGTTATTCTGTCTGATCTCTCATCGATATATTCTTGATCCGAACTCTTGGACGAAAAAATTTGGTCCGACCCTTGGTTGGCACGCCACACTCTCTGATCTCTCCTCAAAAATAGATTGATCGGGCTCAGATCCGAAAAGCAAGCACCAACTGGCCATAGCTGTCAATGCTATCTGACCATAGCTGTCAATGCTATATGAGCGTAATCGTTTGATCTTAGAAATCTTTCAGGTATAACCATCTGATTTTGAGAATCACAACCAAATAACCGCACTAGATTTGACCAGCCTGTCTATAAAAAATGATTACACAATCATTTTCTCTATAAATACTCAATTCCTGAGGATTCAGATAAGTAATCCATCTTAGAAATCTAAAACTCTGGTTTTCTGTTTATGCATTCTGACTTAAGCATCGGAGGATCCTCGATGGAGCATAATCTTCCGACCCAGATTTTTTTGCAGGTTGCTCCAGTGCTGTGCTTCTCGATTTTCTGACATCAACCAGAAACAACCTGTAATAGATAGAGAAAGGGCCGAATCTCAGGTCCTGTAGAAAGAAGTAGACAAGTTAGAAACTCTAAAAGATGGCTCCATACAGAACTTTCTCCCGACGAACCAATACCTCCACCTTCCAGCAGGTGCAGAATGAAATAAATCACTTTGCTCCCATGCCTCCGATGACGGTGGAGGTTCCTACATCAGTGCAGCAACCCACGGTGGTGACCGTGGAGCAATTCAACCTGCTTTTCCAGCAGGTGCAGTAATTAACAGCTGTCATTCAGACAGCGATCCAGCCTCCGCCAGCATCACAGTCGGTGAATCAAACCTAGCGATTGGCAGCGGATCATATCCAAGAGCCAGGGAGACGGTGGTCTCTGAATCCTTGGTCAGGGCATGATTCAACTTCCGACCGACGATCTCCTCCACGCTCTGAAGTGCATACCCATTGAGATGTGAAAGTTGAGCGAAGGATTTAAAAAATAGATCGAAAGATCTAGCAGATTTATAACAACCCATCAGTCTTATTCGACGGATTCGATTTTGAACCGCCTTTCATGGCGAGCATCCTCCAGGAACCTATCCCATCAAACTTCAAGGTTCCTCAGCTGGAGAGCTATGACAGGATCACAAACCCCAACAATCATGTCAACAGCTTTCGAGCAGTCATGCTCCTTTAAGAAGCCTCCAATGCTATCCTGTGCCGAGCCTTCCCCTTTATTTGAAGGGGGCAGTCCGACATTAATACTCCAGTCTAAAGCCGACTTCTATTCACTCTTTTCAGTAGCTGAGCCAAGTCTTTGTTGCCTACTTCATCACCAGCCGACGACAACAGAAGCACTCGGAGTACCTCCAGACCATCAAACAAAAAGAGGACGAGTTCATTCGATCTTACGTAGCTCGGTTCAACAGGGCTATATTGGAAGTTCGCGATCTAGATCACTTAATCGCAATATCTGTCCTGAAGGGTGGATTGTTGATAGGCGACTTTAAAAAGTCGCTATTAAAGATCTTTCCTCTGGATTTTTCGAAAATACTGGCTCGGACAGAGAAATATGTCCGATTGAAAGACTCTCTGATGAAAGAAACCATCCGAATAACCCCAACTGTAGAGAATCAAGAGCAGAGCGGAGCTCGCTCTTCCAGGCAAAATGGTGAAAATCACCATCGTTCGAGATTTTCATCGAGAAGAAGGCATATTTCGTCAAGAAGGAATCATTCACCTCCGAGGTGAATGGATGATATCACTCCTTTAAATACTTCTAGGAAGAGATCTTAATGGAGGTGCGAGCCGAGTTGCCTTCACCTCCTAAGATGCGGACAAATTCGAGATGCTATGATCCAGACAAGTATTGCCTCTACCATTGTGACCACGATCACGATACTGAAGATTGTTACCAACTTATGGAGGAAATTGATCATTTGATCCAGGAGGGAAGACTGGATCGATTCATCCGACGGTAAGATCCTCCACGTCAATATCCTCCAAGAGTCAGGCAACAGCAGCGGAGACATCCCGCGCTTCAGTAGCGACAACGTCAGTCTCTTCAGCCTCAACCTCACCCAGCTCCAGCACAACTACGAGAGAAGGGGCAGATGGTAGTAGAAGATCTATCCCTAGAGTGTGAAATTTATATGATAATTGGGGGGTCGTCTGAGTCGGTGGAGCCGCATGCGACGAAGAGGCCTCGACTCAAAGAGCCAATGAACTTCATAGAACAAGATACTGAAGGTGTACAAACTCCGTACAATGATACGGTGGTTATTACTACTAATATAGTTGATTACAATATACACTATATTTTCATCGATAATGGAATTTCTATTGACATTTTGTATTTTGCTGCTTTCACTGCAATGGGATTTATTTCCGAATAGTTGAATAAATTCAGTACTCCAATCCAAAGTTTTTTCGAAAGTTTGGTAATTCCAGAGAGGACAATCAGACTGCCCCTTATCTTAGGAACTAAACCCAGGCAGACGACTGTTCATATTGATTTTCTTGTGCTTAACCTGCTGTCAGCCTACAATACAATACTTGACCGATCAAGTCTAGGAGAATTGAAGACAGTGGTGTCGAGCTACCACTTGATGATGAAGTTTTCGATGAAAATTGGAGTGGGGCAAGTTCGAGGCAATCAGGTCATGGCCCAATAGTGTTATGCTACTAAGTTGCAGACGAAGGAATAGCCAGCGGCGTTCCAACCCGAACTTCCAATAGGTTTGAATGCTCCCGATGATCTAGTTGGAGAGCATGCTTGGCCATCCGAGGATCTAGTGGAGGTTCCCCTGAGGAAGAAAAATCTTCACCAAACTGTGAAAATAGGATCATTCATAGATCAGATAACCAAAGCTCGGCTAACTGCTCTTTTACAGAAAAATATGGACCTGTTTGCTTGGAGAGCAGTGGATATGCCTGGTATAAATGCAGATGTGATGACTCATCACTTGGGAGTAGATCCGACCTTCCATCCCATAAAGTAAAAGAAGAGAAGCTTTGACCTAGAGCGCCAGAAAGCAATTGCTGAGGAGATGGACAAGCCGGTCAAGATCGGCTTCATCCGAGAAGCGATGTATCCTGACTGGCTCACTAACGTGGTGCTAGTCAAGAAGGCGAATGAAAAATGGCATATGTGCATTGACTTCACTGATCTAAATAAAGCCTACCCCAAAGACAGCTATCCTCTCTCTCAAATAGATCAATTAGTGGACGCCACTTCTGAGCACGAGCTCTTTACTTTCATGGATGCCTTCTTCGGTTATAACCAAATCTGGATGGCACCTGAAGATGAGAAGAAAATAGTCTTTATTACTGACTCTGAGCTCTATTGTTACAAGATGATGTCCTTTGGACTAAAGAATATCGAGGCAACATATCAGCGACTGGTGAATAAGATATTCAAAAATCAAATTGATCACAATATAGAGGTCTATGTGAATGACATGTTGGTAAAAAGTCGAGCCACCCCAGATCATATAGCCGACCTCCAAGAAACCTTCAACACCCTACGTCGATTCCAGATGCGATTGAACCCCACAAAATATACCTTCGGAGTTAGCTCTGGAAAGTTCTTCAGATTTATGATTCTCTGATGAGAAATCGAGGCGAACCCAGAGAAGATTAAGGCAATTCTAGAGATGTCCTCATCAAGAAATATAAAGAAAATCCAGCACCTCACTGGAAGGATTACCTCACTCAATTATTTTGTCTCCTGATTGGCTGAGACATGTTTGCCTTTTTTTCAAACTCTCAAGCAGTCAAGGGACTTTTAATGGATGATTGAGTGTCAGAAAGTATTTAAGGAGTTGAAGCAATACCTTTGCTTGGTACCATTACTTATAAAGTCCCAACTTGGAAAAAAATTATTACTCTATCTTACCATGTCTCTATCAGCAATTAGTTCAGTTCTTATCTGGGAAGAAGGATGAATCCAAAAATTAGTGTATTACTCAAGTAAGGTCCTTCAGGATGCTGAGATTAGGTACACAAAGTTGAAAAATTGATATTTACTTGGGTCATCACGGCAAAGAAGCTCCGATCCTACTTTTAAGCTCATACAAGTATGCTGCTTACGGATCAGCCAATCAAGGCAGTCCTCCACTATCTGGATATGTCGGGACGTGTTGCAAAATGGGCCTTGCTACTCTTTGAGTTCGATATTAAATTCTGTCCAAGATCTTTAATCAAAGCTCAAGTCTTGACGGACTTCATCCTTGAGTGCACCATCCCCGATGAGGAGGGCTCAGAGGCTACAGGGAGCAGCTCAATAGTGCTAGAGGAACAAATAAATATGGACTCTAATCCTGAAGACCAGTGGATTTTTTATGTAGATGGATCTTTCAATTCATCAGGATCAGGGGTCGGGGTCATCTTAATCGGATCGAAAGGTGATGTGATGGAGTATGCTCTGTGGTTTGAATTTTCAGCCACCAATAATGAGGCAGAGTATGAGATTTTAATTGTCGGACTTAGACTTGCAAAGGATATGAGAGTCAAACACTTGAAGGTCTTCAGTGACTCTCAACCGGTGACGGAGCAAGTCAAGGGAAAATATGAAGCTCAGGAGGAGAACATAAAGAGGTACCTCGAAAAGATAAAAGATCTAACTACATCTTTTCTAAGCTTTGATATCCAACAGGTATCTCGAACATAAAAATACACGGGTGGATGCGCTATCAAAGCTAACAGCCTCTCAACCGTCCGAAGTCCAAAATGAAACTTACATCGAGGTATTAGAGAACTCAAGCCTAGAAGAATCTCTTGCTGTTCAACAGATTGAAGAAGAGTCCTGCTGGATTGACCTCTTGCTGAAGTATCTTAGATCGAATGAATTACCATCTGACAGTCAGAAAGCTCGAAAAATCCACAAGCAGGTTGCCTGCTATGTGCTTTATGATGATAAATTGTATAAGCGATCCTTCTCTCTCCCGCTTTTGAGGTGTCTGCGACCATCCGAAGCAGACTATGCACTAAGAGAGGTCCACGAGGAGATTTGTGGAAATCATTTGGGCACAAAGACTCTTTCTTATAAAATCCTCTGGCAAGGCTATTATTGGTCCTCGATGCAAAAAGATACCTTTGATTTTATCAGAAGGTGTGATCGCTGCCAGAGAACTTCTAATGTTCAGCATCAACCAACGGTGCCCCTTACTTCTATCACCGCTCTATGGCTTTTTGCTCAGTGAAAAATAGATATTCTGGATCTTTTTTCTCAAACCTCAGAATAGCACAAATTTCTCTTGATGGTCATTGATTATTTTACAAAGTGGGTGGAGGTCGAGCACCTGGCCTGAATAACAGAGATTAGAGTTAAAGACTTCATCTGAAAATCCATTATTTACCGCTATGGTCTTCCAAGGGTGCTGATAACTGACAATGGCAGGCAATTTAGTAGCTCACAGCTCTGAGAATTCTATGAAGACCTTGAAATTGAACAACACTATCTCAGTCGAATACCCACAGGCAAATAGGGAAGCCGAAGTAACAAACAGGACCTCTTGCAAGATCTAAAAGCTCGACTTAATCGGACTGAGGGGTTCTGGGTGGATGAGTTGTATCATGTGTTGTGGACATATCGAACAACTTAAAAAATTCTGACTAAAGAAACTCCATTCAATCTTACATTCGGAACTGAGGCATTTATACCGATTTAGATCAGATTTTCTTCAGAGTCGAGGAGTACAATGAGGATACCAATTCTGAATAATTACGAACCAATCTTGATTTTGTTGAAGAGAACAGGGAACGAGCTGCTGTGCGAATGGCATCCTACCAACAAAGGATGGTCAAGTACTATAATTTTCGAGTCAAGTTTAAGAAATTATGATTTGGTGATCTGGTGCTACGATGTGTCGAAGTCTCACAACCTATGGAGCAAGGAAAGCTATCGTCTAATTGGGAAGGTCCTTATCAGGTAGATAAGATACTATGCCTCGAAACTTATAAATTAAAATAGCTTGATGGAACTCTACTCCAAAGATCATAGAACTCAGCTAATCTCTGCATATATTATCAATGATATTATAATTTTACTAAAGTATCTGCATGAATGAACACTTAAATTTATCAATGGCGGTCCATCCACGTATGAGTACGAGTTATATTTGAACTCGACCCTTGATCAGCCTCGAGATATTAAAAGTTTCAAATCAATTTATATCTAAACTCGACCTTTGATCAATCTCGAGAAGTTAAAAGCCTTTAATCGACTTATATCTAAACTCAATCTTTGATCGACCTCGAGATGTTAAAAGTCTTTGATCGGTTTATATTTGAAACTCGATCTTTGATTAGCCTTGAGATGTTAAAAATTTTTGATCGGCTTATATTTGAAACTCAACGTCAAATCGGCTTCGAGAAATTAAAAGCCTCAGATCGACTTATATTTGAAACTCGACCTTTGATCGACCTCGAGATGTTAAAAGTCTCAGATCGGTTTATATTTAAAACTTGATCTTTGATCAGCCTTGAGATGTTAAAAGTTTTTGATCGGTTTATATTTGAAACTCGACCTTTGATCAGCTTCGAGATGTTAAAAGTCTCAAATCGACTTATATTTGAAACTCGATCTTTGATCGGCCTCGAGATGTTAAAAGCCTTTGATCGGCTTATATTTGAATCTCGACCTTTGATCGGCTTCAAAATGTTAAAAGTCTTAGATCGGCTTATATTTGAAACTCGATCTTTGATCGACCTCAAGATGTCCCAAGCTTCAAATCAGCTTATATTTGAACTCGATCTTTAATCGACCTTGAGATATTAAAGCCTTTACGTTTTATGATGACCATGTGGAGTCAGTATGATTCAAAAAATGATAATATAAAAAAAATATACAAATAAAAAATATAATAAAAATACATACATGAACGCATGGTTAGAAAAGTAACATTATTCCAACAGGAAGCATTTGTTAGTATGCTCAGCTTTGTCTGGCATTACAAGATGGAGAAAAAATAAAATGAAGAAAAGAAAAAGTTAGCTATTGGCTAGCGGGGCATCGTCAGTTGGCTACACCTCTTTGACGCATCACACTCTGTGAAAAATCATGAATTCAAAAAATATGTAAGTATTCACTCACTTTTCGCGTAGCTACATCAAAGCATTTTCCATGTCCATCTTGAGGTCAGGCAGCTCGGACCAATCAAGTTGTGGGTATAAAATTCGAAGTGCATTCTGATAGAAGCTATAACCGAAATGGCGGCCGATAGCAAATATCGTATGGATCGTCATTTGGGAACTATCCATTAGCTGCTCATGAGATTGAGAAGAAGTTTCTTCTCCTCCTGTCGGAGATCGGCTTTTTGGTTCTCACTCTTTTGACCAAGATCTTTCGTTATGGGAGATCGAGAGAAGCTCTTTCGAGCCAACATCAACAATAGGAGCAGTCACTTGGATGCCTCACTGTTGTACGTCTTTGAGAGCAGCAACGGTCTTCTTGCCACTCAATGTCCTTTGCAACTTCAAAATTTTCTCTCCGACATTATAGAGTTCGTCTTGAAGTCACAACATCTGCACAGACCTCACCCATCCAAAGTTTTCTATACTTGATCAGGGACTCCAAGGTATGGATTTCTTCATGGGTAGAGTCAAGTTGACGACGATATACTATCAATTTCACCATCACGCCCCAAGACTTCATTCCCACTGCGTCGGATATCCTCTGTATCTCTTCTGTCAATTATGCCTTTTCGGCACTGTGTACCACAACTTCTCATCGAACTTCTTGTTGAAGTCTATTGACTTCTTTCTCGGCCTCGTCAAGTTTCTTCTGAGCTTTTTGAAGCTTTTTTTCTCGATCGGCGGTCTCTCCTTCGAAGACTTTAAGTTTCTCCTCTATGCCCTTAATATGAGCTTTAATATTAACCACTGTCATCGGAGAAAGAGGAGTGGCTAGTAAAGGAGTAGCAGCTATCGAACCGACATCATAAGCATCATCTACCGACTATACAAATAATTAAAAATGATAAATTCAAAAAGCTCGTAATTTTATTTCATTAAATGAAAATGAAAGTTTTTTTTTATAGAGATAAAAAAAGAGAGAAAGGGGCAAAAAGTAGAAACATTCAATCTCTGACCTTCTCTTGGGGAGTTGTATCTGAAAGAGGCTCAAAGAGACCTGCATCAGCAGTTGAAGAGGAGAGCGGTTCAGCAACGTTCTCCTTCTTGTAGATGGGGAGCTCGGAGGCGGTGAAAATTTTCTCATCATCTTTATCTTCATCTTCATAGTTTAAAAAGATGAGATCAAGCTCCAGATGCTCCTCCTCTATTGACTTTCGACAGTCAACCCAACCTTTTTTGTGAGCCTGATGAAAAATTTTTTCACTGAAGGTCATATGACTATTTCGATATTCTTCAAATGCCGTAAATGCCTCCACTGCTCAAGTCATCTCCTTAGCGAAGACAGATAATGCCTTGAATTTCTCGATTGAAGAATGCTTGGTATCTTGAATGTGCTCCTCAGCCCTTCTCTCTGCCTCTTTCTCCCTCTCCAGGGTGAGGGCGAGATCGGTCTCCACCTGCCCAAGGGCCTCCTGGAGATTTTTGGCTTTAACCTCTAGCTCTTTAATTTTTGTCCGAGCTATCTGGACCTCTATCTCAACTTTCTCCTCAGCCTCTCGCACCTGTGCCTCTTTGGCCAAGCGGTCTGATAAATTAATGAGAACATGGAGCAGTTGCATCTCAAATCAACTAAGTTAGAGAAAGTTTAAAAGGGAGGAGGGTTGACAGGATAAGTGCTGCACCTGGTGACCCATAGTTAAAGATAGTTTCCACAGATTGAAAATACTCATCCTGTCCATCTGCTCCAACTCTGCTGGAATTATGGAATTCTCAACAGTTTCCCAGACAGCCTTTCAATCTTGAAAAAATAGATCCTTCGGAATGTCGTCAGGAAGAGCCTCATCATTGTCAATCTCTTTAGAAGACTTGACTCGAGTAGAGATCTTGAAAGGCCAAGGCCGCTTGATGATTTCTTCTCATGAGTCGGTGGTCAGGATCGGAGTAAGTGCAGATATAGCCAAAATTACTCCGGCCTTGGAAGAAACTGTTTGGTCGACAATGACAGGCTCTTGACTGAGTTCGGTAGATTTTGACTTTTTCTTTCTTTCAATCCCTACGGCCTGAGTCTTCTTCTTTTACGGAAGAGAGGTCTTCAATTTCATAATACCCTTTGCCAAGGGTTCCATTTCTACAATTACTCAAGAAATATCGGGTTAGAAAGCTATATATATATATAAAGAAAAAGAAGAAGGAAGAAAGCATGAACGACCCTACTCACTCCTAGGGTCGTTAGAGGAGAGCCCAGTCGAGAAAAGGGATTCACCAGATAAAAGCTCATTCAGATGAGGAGTATTACGATCCAAGAGATCTCTAAGTCCTTTTTTTCCTCAGCATTCAATTCTACAGGCTTCAAAGATGAAGCTTCGATCCGACCCTAGTCCGAAAGCCCCCAGTCGTCCATCAAAGTACAAGAAACAAAAAAAAAAAGACTCTTCCATCCATGAATGGATGAAGGAGTACTAGAGACCAGAGGAGAGACACCCTTCTGGGAGGAAACATACAGCCAATCGACGTATGGGTGTTTCTTTAATATGAAGAGGGCTTAGAAAAGAGGAATTGAAGGTCGGACTCCCATCTGAGAGTAAAGTACAAGAAATTCTATGATGTATCTAAAGGAGTTTAGGGACACAACACAGAAAGCAATTTCATAGAACCTGAAAAGCTCAAAGATGAAGGAAAAAATAGAAAATCTAAAGCCTGTCCGAAATTTTTCTCATACACTAGTAATCGACCTAGAGGTGAATTATGGACTCGAGCATTGGAACCAAAAAGTTCAAGATGAAACTCCTCCAGAATGTAGTATTGGATTCGGAGCAACTCCAAGTCCCCCAAGATCAGCTTGGTTTGGATCTCTCCAGATCTGACCGAAGAGTTGGTTTTAGACCTAGGGCTTTTCGAATCCTTTACTTTCTTTCACACGGGACACTCGCTTCCAGAGTTTTCAGAACCCACCATGAAAACAGAAACCTAAAGGAAAGTAAAAGGAAAAAGAAATCAAGAAGGTAAGAGGGACTTACCTTCAAGTAAGAAATCTAAAGGAAATAACTATCTTTCGAGGGCTCTTCGCATAGTGAAGAAAGAAAAAAATATGTTTGTAAGAGTTTTGGAGCAAGAAAAATGACAAAGGAAGAAAAAGATTTTTACCAAAATCAGCAGAAGGAGAAAATAAAACAAAGGAAGCTGTCTCTTTAAATAGAAGGATGCATGTCTCTCAGAGGACGCTAAGTCGGTATGAATTTCTGAAACAGACCATACGTTACGTCTTCATTAGCTCAAGTTGACCGATGGTCTTCACATTCAATACGTCTCAGCAGAGAAGAGTGGCGTCCACGTAGATTTCAAAAATTTCATTATTAGTTCGGCAACTTTTTTGTCTAAAAAATCGCGTACAGATATTTGATTTAAAAAGAGCTTTTCACCTCTTTGGCCATTCAAAAATGGCGAGATAAATACTCCCATAGCCTGACCAGAGTTCGAACCAGAGAGGAGGGGGTATATGTTAGGAGTAATTTAGAATAAACCGACAATGTATGAAGATTCAAGTCCATTATGACCCATTGGGTCCATATCAGCGCCTTTTAAGCGGTCCAATTATTGCAGTTTGTCCGATCTCTGATCGACAAGTATCTGTCCTGACCTTTGGTTGGAGGCTATTCTGTTCAATCTCTCGTCGATATGTTCTGGATCCAAATTCTTGGATGAAAAAGGTTTGGTCCAATTCTTAGTCAGCATGCCACACTCTCTGATCTCTCCTCGAAAAATGATTAATCGAGCTCAGAACCAAAACACAAGTGCCAACTAGCCATAGCTGTCAACGCTATCTGGCTATAGCTGTCAATGCTATATAGACGTAACCGTCTGATCTTGAAAATCTTTCAGGTATAACTGTTTGATTTTGAGAATCACAACTAAATAACTACATTAGATTTGGTCAGTCTATCTACCAAAAATAGTTATACAGCCATTTTCTTTATAAATATTCAAATCCTGAGGATCTAGGAACCGAAACAAATCACAACAGCATCCATTTAGTGATGAGGTTGGCTAGTATCCAGGGCTGCAGACATGCTATTTTCTCTTGGGCCAGACCTATAATATGGTTCAATTCATCTTGGTTACAAGCCGAAGTAACCATGTTGGCAAAAAATAACTCACCTAAATGACTCACACTCCAACAAATTCCATCCATATTTTAGGAATTGCTGGAAGATTCTAATAAGTTGGCCTTGTTGTCGAGATGGCCCGTGGCTTGAGATCTGCATGACATTGGAGTGCTGCCTCGATATGAATCCAAGATTGATCGAATGCATATGAGGTCATAATCCTCAAGACAACATTATCCGATATTCGGATCGGTTTTTGATGAGCTGGAGTTGACATTCACTAGATCGACATCCATTTAGTCATAAGGTTAGCTAGCATCCGGGGTTGTAGGCTTACGCTATTTTTCTTTTGATCGGACCTATAATGTGGTTCAGTTCATTTTGGTTTCAAGTCAAAATATCTTTGTTGGCAAAAAATGGCTCATCCGAATGACTCACAACCCACCAACCCCCATCTATAAATAGATTAATGATAATTCTACCAAAAATCCTGGCACAAATATCCTATAGTAAATCAATAATACCTAAGGTTTCTTATGCCAAAATTGAGCTAGCGTTAACATGCATATCACATCATGTGCAAATACATATTTATATGTAAATTTTCTCTGGTCAGTTTAGGCCACTCCCACTTCCTAAAGCACCATAGATTGCCAATCTAATTATGATGATCAATACTTAAGTGAACTACTTCATTCCCCAAGGTCGATGCATACTGATATTTTGTTTAGAAATTTTCTCTTGGTATTTGAGTTAAACTTAATAAGTAATTAAATAATTTATATGAAGATTAAAAATAATATTTATTATCATCTCTGTGGGTATAGTTAGGTTAGGTTTAACACAAATGAGTCCGCTTATCCAACTCATTAGGTGGAGTCTGCTTGAGAGTTTTAAATTTGGATCGGGATTAGATGCAAAGGCTCAACTTGATCTCGAATAGGATTAATTTAGGATTAATCTTTATCCCAATCCAAACTCAACCCTCATCCTACCCAACCTAACTTAATCTAACAAATTATGATATCTAGATAAATAAATAATTTATACATAAAACTAAATTATGTCTAGGTCCACTGTTAAAATTGATGAATGGATGTGCCTCCATCTAGCCAATACTAATCCAACAACTATGTTCCAAATTCTTCTCTCAAAATTCTTGCTCAACTACTAACTTGATTGATATTAACCTAGACCAAGTCGACTAACCTAGCGCAATCTGATTTTAGTTTAAGATATGGTTAGGTTCCAGCGCAAGAGCAAGTTAGACCGTGAGATCTAAAGATTGGATTGGTCAGGGTTCACCCTCAACTCAACCCAACTCACCTGAATCGCATCCTTGGTCATCTCTATGTGATGAATGATTGTAGCAATGCAAAAACAACTTAAGAATATATGACTCGGAATGTGTCTGCTCTCCATATGGTCGCATTCACCTCATTCACCTTAAAAGAATTTGTTGGGTTGGAGATCCAATGGACCATATCATTCCATAAGTTCACCTTTCAATCACACTTCAATAAATATAAGTTCTCTTTTAAATGCATTTAATTCGGTTAACATTCATATATATATATCCGTTCTTCTCACGTGAGTTGTATGTATCAACTTCTGATATACAAAATGAGTGCGGGTCGGGTAGGCCGAGTAGCTTAGGGTGCACCAAGTGGGCCATCCTCGTGTTAGGAAACACAGCTGAGGATCCACCCTGCGGCCTCAACGGGGAACCAGGAAAGATTTTCTCCAAAACAAGAACAAGGAAAGACAGCCCCACCTCGTGTTAGTATCGAAGATCTCCAGGAACAAGAACAAATTAAGCTTCGCAATAGACAAGAATCCCTTCCTTGCTATCATCGCATCCTCTTTCTTTGCTTACAAAGATATATTTATCGATATAGACACATCTAGAGAGGAAGATAAATCCAAAGCCAAGGTCCCAAGGCCTCACTCTCTCTCTCTCTGTGGGAGAACCGTCGATGCCCCTGGGGCTTAGTTGGTCGTCGGAGATGGGTGGCAAGGCGAAGGTGGTGGGCGTGAAGCGGGTGAAAGAGGGAATGCCAGAGGAGGAGTGGGACGAGTCCATGCTCCTCCCCGGCGACATCATCGAGGGCGTCGCCCCCGTGGTCGCCGACGCCGACGAGGACTCCGCCACCTTCACGTCAGCCAAGGGCCGGTCTGAGCTCAGCTCGCTGCTCGGCCGTCTCGGACGCCAGTCTGGGTCTGTCTGGGTGAAGGTCCGGCGGGGGGATGCGGGGTTCCTCCTCCGTGCCCGCGTTGCACCACACCGAAGCTCGACGCTCCACCGCCGATACACCCTCTGCGCCGACCGGGACGACCGCCATGTCGCCATGCTCGCTGACCTCACCATGGACCGCTGCGCCGAGCTGCAGGGTGAAAAAAACCAAACTCTTAACGAATTTGATCATAAATAGAACATGGCAATACGACCATCAAAGTTAGCACGCACATTAGAATTTTAATGAGAGGTTGTTACACAAGTTATGTTAGAATTTGTAAATCAAATTAATATTGCCTTGCTATTAATAATATCTTTTCATATTTTTTATAAAATTCATTTAGAATTTCTCTATATGTATAAAACCAACCACTTATATAAAAATTAGAAATATGGCTCTTAGTATTTTGTATAGAAAATAGTTGAAAGGTTATAAGATCCTTTATTTAAAGGGATGTACTTAAGCTATTCTGCATCAAGAGAGTTAAAATTTAAAATAAAGTTAATTAAAAGTTTTTTTTTATTAACAGCTATAGATCTACTTTCTTCATCTCTCGTGTGAAATTATATAAATATTCCTCTCTTCCTTTATTTATCATAACAAGTTTCACTTTCTTATACTATAGAAACAGCTATCCATTCACAATTAGTAGCACACTGTGGGGATATCTAAAGCTACGTCTTAAGCATGTATTTGTTGCATGCAGAAATGAGCAGAAAGGTGGTCAATATAGATTTTGGTGCTTTCTCCATGAAGAAGGGGATCAAATATGATTGGAAGAAGAAGGTGGGCACCTATTTGCCCGACCGGCAGTCGACAGTCATCAGCTCCATCCTATTCATGCCCTTGCCTGACGAGCACAAAGTCGAGGCCGTCATGACGAGGTCCATGGCCTGGTTCTCTGCTGCCGTCTCCTCCGGTGCTCCACTCATCTTTGTCAACATTCAAACCGAGCAAATCATTGTCTCAGTATATAATCTTCTCTCATACTCTTTCAATCCACATAAATATTTTGATTACATAGAATATGATGAAGTCATTAAGATCATGTAGCAAATTTCGATCAGGCTTCATATTGATGATTCATGAATGGTATCGAATAGCTAAGTCTGATTTACTCTTCCTTGCGTATGTTGTTCGGTTAATTTGCGACAACTAAGGATCAGACTGCATCATCTTCTGAAGGTCAGTGTTACATAAGCTGGTACAAACAACAAAGTTCAAAACCAAACATTGAGATGGTGCAAGGAATTCGGTTGTGGTTTCTGCCGGGTATTGCAGAGGTGCCAGTGATCTTGGAACTCAATTTGGGCGAAACCCGTTTTGGAATGGACATTAAACGGACCGAGGAGGTAACGTGATGTGCTATGAAAAACAATCCATCACTGCAACAAATTTAATCAATGAAAATAGTGCATCATTTCACACAAGACTTGTATGAATGATCCATCTTTAAAAAAAAAAAGAAAAGAAGAAAAAAAAGCTCATATTATTCAAGTAAGAACTAATATTCATACTACTATATATGGATAGGGATTCATCTGCATCAATTCAGTGACAAGAGGGCTAGCAGCTGACCGTGCCGGGGTTCGAAAGCTCTATAGGGAGGCGAGCAAGGCCGGCCATCTTGTTTTAATCTCTCGGCTGGATGGAAGAAGCCTAATTCCATCAGAGGTCTCGGCCAAGGGGCTTATCCACTGTTGCGATCACAACGATATCAAGGAGAGGCTTGCAGCTGCCATGGAGCAGATGGAGGAGGTTCATCTTCACATCATGGCCTGGCCTGACCAAAAATCTTCGACTTCCATTCCTACCACCATGGGTCCTTCAACTCTTCTGCCTCCTTCCACCAGAAAATCTCGGACGGCATCTAGCAATGAACCGGACGAGAGCTCCTGATGATCAAATAATATGTATCATGATCATGACCATGCTGGCAACTTGAACTATGATGGGTATTGGACCTTTCTGATATATGTGTTATGTAAAGCTAGCTTCCTTGTTATATATGCGCCTTGCATGCATGGGACACGTAAAAATTTAAGTCCCACGTATGTTTTCTCTCATATATAGAACGATGCTCTTTCTCTGTGACCAATTTAAACTTGTCCCGAGATCTAGAATGGCAGAAGGTTCCCATGAGTTCATGCAAGAACGTCATGCCATCATTTTGTCCACAGAAAGTTTCTGCAATCTATTAATAAAATCAGCTTCTTCAATGGTATCGTGGGATGGTAGAAATTTGAGAACTCTGGCGAAAATGCTGAAGCCACAAGGAATTTGAGCTTCTTGAGTGAAATTAAGGTCCAATGATAATTACTCAGTATGCAGAGTGTTTATTGTCAAGGAGCAGGTTCCAAAAAAAAAAAAAAAAGAAGAAGAATAAATTAAGGCAAAAAGTAGTGAAGAGATACTAATGCTGTGAATAATGAAAAATTAGGCTAATTTGCACTTGGCTACACTTGCAAAGCTCGTTCTGATGAGTCTTCGAACATTTTTATTTATTTTTATTTTGTTTTTTTGAAAAAGAATTAGCAAAGCTCTTAAAATCATAAAATCCAACTAATTATGGACATATGATTTACTGCCACCAAGCACTGGTCTCTTCACCGCAAATTGAATATTCTCAAAGCCACATCAAGAAATCAATCCGAAATTTTCAACACATATGCCTCTAAGATTATTATTTCTCATTACTCCATTATCATTTTTCCAATTCAACTTTAACCTGTGACTGCATATTTTTTGGACATAAGGGATAAAAGTCATAATGGTTAATATTTGCTATTATAACAAAAAAAAAAAGGTAACCAAAAAAAAAAAAAATAGCGTTATTATTTATAGAATAAAATATTGGTAAAAAACAGGTAACAGCTGCTGTTTTTTAAAACAATTACCAATCAACCATCATAAAATTATAAATTATTTGAAAATGCAACGCACCAGGAGGCCCAAGCCATATTGGGCTGGGCTGCTATGTAGATACGTCCAAATCTTATTTAAAACTTAAATTCCTCGGCGGTACTCTCACCACACGTCGCCTTCGCTGCTTCACGCCACCCCCGCCCTATTTCTCTTCCTCTCCCTCACTTCTCTTCGAGCGATGAGAGCAGGAGTCGGCTTCCTCTCCTCATCCGCCGGTTTCCTTACCGCTGATCTCTTCCCCTCTTCTCACCTCCCTCTCAAACCAATCCTCTTCCCCTCCACCAATCCTAATCGGATCGCGGTGAAGACGCCGCCGCCACCGCCGACTCGCCGGCCCCTCACCGCTGCCTTCTCCGCCATGGCGTCCGCCTCCAAGCCCAAGGAAGCTAGGGTTCCGCCTGCCCTCCAGCTTCTCACTCCGCCCGTCTCCAAGGTGCGCTCCTTGTCTTCCGCCTCCTCGATTTCCGCTCTGATTTTGATCCAAAGTTTGACCTTCCCCCTCTTTTTGGCAGTTTAAGATCGCTCTTTGCCAATTGGCGGTGACTGCGGACAAGGAGAGGAACATCGCCCATGCTCGCAAGGCGATCGAGGAGGCCGCTGGAAAGGGGGCAAAGCTCGTCCTCTTGCCTGTAGGTTCAATTAATCTGTTTCCAGATCCTTGTAATAGATTTTTCTTTAAAAAATAAATCTTTTTGTCTGGTCTTCTGTTCTGGTGATAATAACATTTACTCACACTTTTTTTTTGAAAAAAAAAAAAAAAAAACCATTTCTTTATCAGAAACAACAATATAATAACTCAGTTTTGGAATGCCAGTTCTAGTGTCTTGAACTCAGTGTGATGCTTGTGCGAAAAAAGCTGCAAAGCTGATTTGTGACTTTTGTATTGCTGCCTTTTTGTCTGGCACCTTGCAACTTACAAGCTGCTAGATCGAGGAGAAGTACGCGAAGTCAGCATAAGCTGTGCAGACATGTTACATGAAATCTCAATGCCACAAAAGTCCATCTATGAAAACATGGAGTTCAAAGTTTTAAACTGTAGTTTGCATTTTAGATGTCTCGGCAATGTCAAGACAATGAATTCAGCATTTGAAGTGTCACTTAACTTTTTAAACTGAAGTTTGGTACTTCAACTGATGCCTTTGTCTTAGAGTTATAAATTTAGCATTTCAAACACTAAAATCCTCATGGAACATGATCAGCCAAAAAAACAAAAAAGGTTTTGTGCGTGCATTTGCAATACCTGTTGGACCAATAAAGAAGGGGGAAGTCATTTTTAGTTTTAGTTAAGCCAAAAGAGTTTTGGTTTTGCCAGTTTTGGTGATTTTGGAAGTGTCAACTCTAGTTTCAATTTAAACCGCAAAATAGAAAAAAAATGAAAAACGGTGCAGAAAAATAGGTTCAAATAATATAATGACATTATTTTGAAAGTGCATTTTATTGTTTTGGACCTTTATGCATACCATTTTGGTGGTTTAGATCAAGGTTTTAAATCTTGTGGGATGGGAATGTCTCGGTTTTCTCATGGAAGGGGATGCGCCACCATCCTAGCCCGTCTTGACACTTGGGATAGGGGATGTCTCAAGACGTCCCGATTGGGATGATGGGAGGATTGTTCTGTCCCGATGCATGGGATGGTACCTAATTTCGGTGTCCTGTGGGACGTCCCACCGGAACCTGAATCCTTGGTTCAGATAGATAGATATATCTTCACATTGTTTTGAGTCTAGATACTTTATTTTTCGTTAGATGACTTAAACATATGATAATATAAATGTCTTCTAGGATGGTGAAACCTATGCCAAAAATTTAGCTCATCTGAATTACTATGGAATTCAGTGCTGCAATTCTCCAGAATTTTTTCAAAATGGCAAAATCTGAGTTAAACATGTTAGTCTTGATATAATGCTTTTCAGATTCAGCACAAATGAAGAAATGAGAAAATTATATATTATATAGATAGATAGATCAAAGATCTAAATCATACTTCTGTGTAAATGTCAATTTATTTTTCACTCAACAACTTAAACATATAACAATCTAAATGTCTTCTAACATGGAGAAACCTATGCAAAAATTTGGCCATCTGAATTACTATGAAATCCGGTGCTGCAATTCTCCAGAATTTTCTCCAAATGGCAAAATCTGAGTTTAACTTGTCAGCCGTGACAAAATGCTTGGTAAAATCAGCACCAATGAAAATTATGTAGATAGATGATAGATAGATCAAAGATCTAAATCATTCTTCATGTTGTTTTGAGTGTAAATATAAATTAATTTTTTACTTAACAACTTAAACATATGACAATCTAAATGTCTTCTAGCATGGTGAAACCTATGCAAAAATTTGGCTCATCTGAATTAATATGAAATTCAGTGCTGCAATTCTCCAGCATTTTCTCAAAATGGCAAAATTTGAGTTTAACCTGTCAGTCTTGACAAAATGCTTTGGAAATTTATCACAAATGAAGAAATGAGAAAAGTTCCACACAAATGGCTGGCAACAAGAGATAGAACTTGATGGACATGTCATAATCCAAGAGATCTCCAAACCTACAGAGAACCTACTTCAGAAAGCCCTGTCAAATTCAGTTGTAAGCTTGTTCCTTTTCCATTTTGATAGACAAAAAAATTCTTTAATTTGTGGAGTTTCTTGATTTTGATTCTTTTTAATTATAAAAATTCTTGTCAACTTTAAGATCATTAAAATTAGAAAGACTTATGGGTGACCTAGGATATGCATAATATTTGTTCTAGTGTGGAAAGTTTATTTTGACAGCTGTATGTAATGGAAAAGTTATTGTCCCTTGTTTTTGCTCATCATGATTATCGACTTTAGTCTGCATGTCTTTTCATCATTGCAAAAAAATTCCCTCAGCTTGTGGTGAGAATTTTTCCTTATAACATCGTTTGGTATCATTTATGTCAGGAAATATGGAATAGTCCCTACTCCAATGATAGCTTTCCAGTGTATGCTGAGGATATTGAAGCTGGTGGTGATGCAGCTCCCTCTTTTTCAATGCTGTCGGAAGTTGCTCGGAATCTGCAGATTACAATTGTTGGTGGATCTATACCAGAACGCTCGGGTGATTGTTTGTACAACACATGCTGTGTCTTTGGTGCAGATGGGAAGCTCAAGGGCAAACACAGGAAGGTGCAATACATGAACAGTTTTGATGTTGGCTGCATCTCATATAAGTCGATTAGTTTGCTATGTTGTAGACAAAAAAATTCTTATAGCTCTGAAAGTGAAGTTATAGATTTTGCTTTTAATTTTAGTATACAAAGCATAAGATAAGTTTGTGATTTCTTTAGGGTTCTTCAACAAGCTATATCTGTCTCTGTGAACATCTATATCTGTTCTATGCTGGGACGTCTTGAGTAAATGAAGTAATTTATTAATTTTGATGCAAATAAGAATTTATTAAATGCCAATTCTATATTAACGACATTGTAGAATTTGCATTGTTTTTCATTTTCAAAGATATGTATGCTTCATATTGAGCATTTGTTTCATTATCTCTTGTTGCTCCTGCAAAAATATCCTCCATGATGAAATTTTATGAACTCATATCTAATGAAATGCATTTTATGAAACACAGATACATCTTTTTGACATTGATATTCCAGGAAAGATTACCTTCAAGGAATCAAAGACTCTTACTGCTGGGCAGCATCCTACCATTGTAGATACAGGTTTGAAATTATGTGGTGCATTATTACCAATTTGATAAGGAGTCCACATCTTGCACGAGGGATGCGTCCCAAGATCAAAATGTCATATTCTAATGCCACCAACTAGTATACCACTCATATATAGTTACTATATTTGAAGTATTTATGTGATTTCATCCCACTAGTCAGAATCCTGAAGCATGTTGTTGCATATCAGGTGCTTGCGGTAACCTGCAAGAGTTCTTTATGCTGTCTGTATAACGGGAAGAAGTTTAGCAATCTGTTCAAATAGTTAAGTTCATGTGTCGAAGAGTTTTAGTGTGAACCATGATTAAAGGAGCTCAACATAGATAGCTCTGATAATTCTTGATTTGCATTGCAAATGATGAGAGTGAATTTTGAACCTCTACAGTATATATGATAGTAGACAGTGCATCATTGTACATAAAATCTTATGCAGTCACTCATTATAATCCAACCAAAAAGACATTTCTTGCATATGGGTTTGGCCTTATCAATTTATGTCTTGAGATTTGGTTCTGTAACAGGATGCTTGTGATATTGATCTTTCATCAGAATTTTCATCGAATTCCTTTTTCCTGTCTCTTTGCTGAACTTGTTTTGACTATTCTACCCAAATACAAGTCTTCATTTACTTAGGCCCATAGCTTTGCTAAGGTGGAAAGTGTCTTGTCAAAAATACAAATGTGGTTGAATGGATTTTAGCTTATTTGTGGGATTATTCTTTTTCCCTCTTCTTCATGCATTTTCATGCTATTGTGAATGATTATTCTAATCTCCAGCAATTACTTCATTGCTAGAAGCATTTCTGGTATGATCTGTGATTTGATGCATTATACTGGATTGCTGAGGGATAATGAGCAATGGTACAAGAAGTAACTCTAGCAGCGTGTGGTGTCTTCACATCACAAGCTTAACTGTCTTGCTCTAACAACTTCTAATCTACTTTTAATGAATATAATAATAATTTTAAGATCATAAGGAATGCCTTCTCTGGAGCAATGAACTGCACAAGTCAACCAAATCAAGTCACCCTGTCAATTTTTCCCACATTGATTACTATCACCTGCATAATCAAATTATAAGCTAGTAGTCATTGAGCCTTTTTTTTAAATGTTAAAGCTGCATGAAACTTGGCCGTTTAACCTGTTGCTATCTCAAGTTCTCAGTTTATAGCATTTGCTAGACAATGCAAATAGAAAACCCTAGAACTTTTAGAATTCAAATACTATTCACCTAGCACAAGCTTGATGGAAATTCTACAAGGTTTGTACTGCCCCATTTGGGTATCTTCAGTCTTTCACATTAACACCCACATGATTGTTGAAGCAAATTTTACCTTGTTTTGGGTATTCTGTACTATTATATTTGCATAGAATTGTTTGTTACCTTTTTTAATTCCTTTAATATGTACTGTTCAATATATTGAGAGGTTCTAATAATTTGATATTCTGAATCATAAGTTTTAATTCTGTAGTCTTCCTTTTCTCTTTTTCCTTTATTTCCTTTTTTAGTAAGAAATGGTATCTTCTAAATATGTATGCATCTGATTCATGGTTGCAGATGTAGGACGTATTGGCATAGGTATTTGTTATGACATCCGTTTTCAGGAACTAGCAATGTTATATGCAGCAAGAGGTATTTTCTATTCATATATTTGCAATGTGTTATGTGCTTTCAATTTGTATCTTGATTTCCTCATCCAAATAAACGAATCAATGTGCTTTTTTTGTATTTTGAATTTCTGGAAGTACTATGTGTAGAAAATAAGTAATTATCAAGTTATTGGCATTTTAGGAAAACACAAGTTACAATTTTTAGTCATTTCTAACATAAGTTATTGGAAATGCTGATTTGATTTTGTTCTTCCATAACTTTGGAACTCCTTGGAAACATCTTTGAAAAAAAAAAAAATCATAACTTGGCTTAAAATTTGAATTTGTGATTCATGAGTTAATCAATAAGCATCAATTCATATACATATACATATATAGATCGGATTTGGCTGCACTCAAGTGGATCTCCACTCAGATCCGATTAGATCTAGATCAGATGATAGAATTCCACATTAATGATTTGAGTCGTTGGATATGATCTACTACCTCTAAACTGCTTACACACTAAAATTATATGATTTGGAGACCCTTGCCTGTTCATCAAATGGTCAAAAAAAGAAAAAACATATATTGTTTCAAATTATTTAGATTGTCTAATTTTTCACCACTTGATGGAAATGCTAGATATCTCCAAATCCTATGATTTTTTATGTGTAAGCAGTTTAAAAATAGTAGATCACATTCAATGACTCGGATCATCGATATGGGATCTCCATCGTCCAATCTAGATTTGACCAAATCTAAGTAGAGATCCACTCGAATGTTGCCAAGTCTCTCTCTCTCTCTCTCTCTCTCTCTCTCTCTCTCTCTATATATATATATATATATATATATATATTTATTTATTTATATGGGGGAACATTTTCCATTATCCTTTCTATGGTGGATAATTGTGAACTTTACATGAAAATCAGATCTTAGATTTTATAGCAATGCCAGCCTTCACTTTCTATTGGAACCAGTGGCTTCATATTATTTTGTTCATGTTCTTTGTGAACTTCAATGCTTCAAATTTGAAAACAGTGTCCCTTAATGAATTTCTTAGCTAGCTTTTCCCAATTTGTGCATCGTAAGTGCCACTAATCTTTCTGGATGTAGACAGGATTATCCACTAGAGGTTTTTGCTTAGTAAAAGCAATGTGGTTAACAGTTTTGTTAAATTCATGGATTTATCTTGGGCCCCATCTATATTAGGATGCAGAATTTTCATACTAATGGATACGGAATAGATTCTTCAAGCTTTTTACTTTATTTTCTTGGATCGGCTGACAGCTGCTAAGGTATCTGTATGTCAAAATATCCCTCTACCCCTAAATTTCTGGGTTGTGACGAACATAGCCAACCAGTTATTAGTAGTTTTAATGAGGATGTAATTCAGATCCTTTTGCATTGCTGTTATATTTGTAAAAACACTTCCAACAAGCCTTTTCCCATCTAATGAGGCTTGATATGTGGCATTAATCTGCTTTAGATTAATGTGCATCAATTGGTCACGGTAATGCTAGGGCAGTCTTCCGTTGATTTGCTAAACTTTTACCTATTTATGTTAGCTGTTAATATGTATTTGTTGTTTCTTGGTCTTAACATGCTTTGTTAGTAATGTATCTAGTACTCCTTGGAGTTCTCCTTTATTTCTGGCTAATAATGCTTCTTTTAGTGTAAGAAACTTTCTGCTTTCTGAAAAGGTTAAAGGTTAGATACTCTGACACAATGGTTATCCACATTATTTATAATATTACTGCATTGTCATGCAATTTTCCTGTGTTTGCTCTCTGTTCATTCTCATATAATTAAATTTCTTTTGATCACGAGTATCACGCCTTAAATTGCCTGATATTTTTTTTTCATGCTCAATAGTCTCACATTTCAAGCATTTACTGATATTTGGATAAATGGCACTTTTGACTTTAGGTGCTCATTTGCTGTGCTATCCTGGGGCATTTAATATGACTACTGGTCCCCTGCATTGGGAATTGCTACAAAGGGCAAGGTAATGCTCCATCTTTCTGGACTTGAACCAGTGTTTTACATCAGTATTCTTTGATTTCAATTTTTCTTTTTCTTGCTTTTGCAATAATTTTGTTGGGAGGTTGTGACCACCATGAGCCATTACTGTTTTATATCTTAAACCATTTGTTGCGACAACTATAATCAGAAGATTTTTAGAGTTAGACATCAAGCAAAATACCAACCAGGGCTACCCCCAAACCGCCCACCGCACATGCATGTGCAAGGGGGAGAAGAAGAAAAGAAAGCATGTAAATATATCCCTGCATATATATGCTCATTTGTGTATGAATCACTTGCCTTGTTATTAGGATTTTTTGATCCATGGTTATGTGGTGCTTTTGAGTGTGATTAGTTAAATAGGAATCTGGAACTCATGTGCAAGAAGCCAAGAACATGTTAATAAGGTTTGCTATACCGGTTCTGAGTACCATACTAGTACCTTACCTGATACGTTATCATACAGGCATACAGCTGGTATAGAATGGTACAACCCTTATACTGGCACAAGGTTAGGATCTTTTCCTCATGCTCAGCCACAGTTCCACTCGAAACCGGGCACTATGGGTTGGTACAACATGAAACCATATGTAGCTGGTCCGTTCTGCTCGAGACATGCTGGTACAACTCTTGTGCCGTATTGAACCTCAATACTGTACTAGTACCTTACCTGTAGGGTACAATATGACAGTACAAGACAGTATGGAAGCGTATAGTGAAACATGCATGAAATATAATTTGTGCTGATTATCATGGAAACAAAACTTAGAGTTAAGACTATGAAGTCATTTGAGAGGGCATAGCGCATGTGCTTGAGCATATATACCTTAAGCAGCATATACTTACCATCTGTGCGTAGCTAGGTACAATTTATTGGACTTTGGGAAATTATTTCTCACCAGTTAACAGCCAGAAAGTGAATCATACATTCCTAGCCAAGGCATCTTCAGTCATAAAGATGCCTGCCGATAACCTACAAGGCCTGTATCCTTCCTAGATTTTCAGCATGCTATGGTGTGCAAGCATGTATTATTGCAGCTCATGCATAAATTAAATCTAGTAGATATTTCTATTCTTCTGTTTACATTCCTAAGATCGCTGATGAGTTTCTATTTTCATTCCAGGGCTGCTGATAATCAGGTACATGAATCTCTTTGGCTTGCATGTTGGAGAAGTCACCGTTAATCGCCATCCTACTGCAAAGATTTTTGGAATTGGGTTCATTACTTTATATCTAGTTTGTTTTCCATTCATCTGTGTTTGCTTCACCATCCATCTTTATTTGGCAAAGTAGACTCTACTGTTGGAAGAACCTGTCCTTGTAATCTGTCCAGATGGTGACGGATTTATATTTACGTCTGACAAAAGTACATCATATGCATTTTATAAAAATATGTGGAAATTTATCCGTTTTTTAATGACTATTTTTTGACAAAATTGTAAATGACTAAATATGCCTATCAATACTACAGCATTGCTCTAATTTTAAATATGAATAACCTGAATGGACTCTATGATATTTTCTTTTAACATATTACATAAAATTAATGGAGACTTTTTGTTTGTGGCAAATTTTCTAAATAACCAAGCACATTAAAGAATTGCTCTGGTTTTTCTTTCAGTTATTTGTGGCTACTTGTTCACCTGCTCGCGATAGTAGTTCTAGTTACGTTGCTTGGGGTCATTCCACACTTGTTGGACCGGTAAGTGGAAACCCAAAGTTGAAATACATTTTGAAAGTACTTGTTGAAGTCCATTGCTATTGATGTTCAGCGGATCACGCTTGACATCTTTGATCTTTTGGAGTTGTCTTTTTCTTCCAAAATATCAGAATCTACCGTGCCTAAATTGTCAAAAGGTTTGAAACTAACACATTGTTGCTTGTCTTTTTCCCATTCGGCTGACAGTTCGGAGAAGTGATTGCAACCACCGAGCATGAGGAGGCAATCATTGTTGATGAGATTGATTATTCATTAATTGAGCTTAGAAGGTAGTTGATTCTCTGAGATGTTTATTATTTTTTAAGTGATGGTTATCAGAATCATAAGATTTACTATTCAGATTTTGTCCCTAACCTGATTAAAGCATGAGAGAGTTCAGATTTTATCAAGGTGAATTAGATTGAAGCATAAAATAATTTGAGTTTCATTAATGTGAATTATTTAACTTGCATTCACAAATCAACCAAACACAAGTTAACAACGATTACTCTCTGGCATTTCTTTTTAGACAATCTTTTAACTTTCAGGCACCTTGCGATAGCTTTGAAAGTTATGCCTCCTCATATGCTGTTTTATATCTTATACTCAATGCAGGTCAAACCTTCCACTTGAAAAGCAACGTCGTGGGGATCTGTATCAGTTGGTAGATGTCCAGAGGCTGAATTCTGAGTAGACAAAAAGGTGGGCATGGCTGTTTCACTGGTGAATTACTCACCATGTCCTTGTCAATGCTGAGAAATGCTTCAATCAGATGAGCTGTCTGTTTGGACTTTTGTGAGGGCATTTAATGGATCCTATAAAATATCTAGTGCCCTTTCATACCTAGAATCTGGAAGGCTTATCTGTCCATGGATCGATGTTGTATTCAACACTGTATTCAATAATGTTGCGATCATTGAGCAATTTCTTTACTAAATGGTAGTGTCTTTATCACGATGATACCTGTAGATTTTCATTATCGCAGGAAAATGTCCGTATGGTCCATTATGAGATTGAGTCTTGGCATAGTGATAAGATTGCTCCATTATGATCTCAAAGCTATAAGTTCGAAACATGAAAATAGTCTCTCTCTCTTTCTCTTTCTCCATGATGCACTGTATGCGTCCGACTCTTCTCAGATCTTACAATAACAGGAGCCTTGTATCAAGGAGTAATTCTCAAAAGGAAGGGCAGTAGAATCTGAAATAGTTTTTGTGAGATCGACAAGGGAGAACACTACTTATTAGCTGAACACTACTTATTTAGCGGTTTAGTTAGGATCCAACACCACCCCCCATGTATCATACTGTTCTCAAGTGATCTCAATTTCTTCATCCCTCCACCCCCACCGCACCTGTCCAAGCCTGTGAATACTATTGGAGTCCGGATTCAGATTCAACGCAAGACGTGACTTTGCATGGGTTGGGCTAAATGGGCTCTTGTTGGTGAGAGGAGCACAGACAGCCACTCTGTTTGCAGCCATGGAGGTTGTAACGTGCCAACAGTTAAGTTGCATATCTCTGTTATTGAAACCTAGGCGGTAGGCATATCAAATCTGATGGCCATTTCACTCTAAACGTCCCTGCCCACTTCTCAGGGGATTCACAATCTATGTCAAGACGTAGGATTAGAGTGCTCGCTGGACCCAAGCCTGAATCCTTTTCAGTTCTCGAAATAGTTTAGATGGTTCTGCTGTTCATCTTGGTAACATGAATCAATTGCAGGGTGAAACGTATCATCATGAGAACCAAAGCCCTGACACCTGTCTCTCCTAAAAGGTATATAAGTTTCCGAGAAATAAGATGCCCATAGACTGAGTTGCTAATGATTTGAAAGACATATCTGAACGTTATGGTTGGCTAGCAAGCCAAGCATGTGAGAAAAGGAGCAGTTCGAGCCACATCCTCTGCCACCCTCATGTAGCTTTGCCTCCAGATCGGCATACAAGAGAAATAGTAATCCAAAAAGCCATCCACCCAACAAACCACTTCCTTGTGAAAACATCACATAGGAGAGAATCCCATTTAAAGCACAGCAGAGAGACCTACAAGCAATGGAACAACACTTTATTTTGTGACGCAGTTTACAAACCGGGGACTCACTTCACGGGATTTTTGCACCTCTAAACCCAGTTGAAGTAAAGTAGAGAGAGAATAGAGAGAGTAATGGATGAGTTAAAGCGTGGTGAGATGCACGTGGGTGAGCTCACGCGTGGCAGACAGTGTCAGAGGGATTGCAGACACTGTCCTTGTGGCAATGAGATTTTTTTTTTTTTTTTTTTGGTTTGGGTAATGTTAAAGTACGTGTTATGAGTTGGGGAACATGACAAGTCACTCTCACCGCAGGTGTATCGGATCCGATCCCCGATCCTTTCCTTCCGGCTTCTTTCCTTTCCCACCTTTGATGGTGTTTCGGTCGCAAGAAAAGAAAAGAAAGGCAGGACTGGAAACAAAAGAAGCAAAACTTCTCCTCCCATCTCTCTCTTTTTTTTTTCTTCCTCGGGATCGCCAATTCCTGTCTTATTCTGTGGCTTTTGTCACCTCATGCACTTTTTTTTCTTTATATTTTCTTTTCTTTTCTTTTCCTCTCTTCCTCGCCTTCATTCCACGTGTCTTCCTCTGCCATGAAACTTTATATGTATGCTAGACTACAATTTAGCAAGTGTATAGCATGTTAATATAGTCATCTCAAGTTCTTTGTGTTAAATCAAGTATGATGGTGAACTTTACAATCATATAGGACCGATAAATTTATTAGTAAGACATATCGAACAAACTTACTTGAGGCTGGGTTCAATGGAATGTTAGCTAGACTTTGATTTTGTATATGGATATGCTAGAATTTAAGTAGACGGACAAGTCCGTATGGGTGACCCAAAATAATGTTGTAGATATGATCATGGGGAAATATGAGATGAATAATGATAAAAATATTAGGATTACCTGCTTGTTTTGATGATGCATGGGTAGTGGATCTCCTTAGATGTAAAAGTTTCAAGATATTAATCCTGATTCTTTATGCTGTTAGCCCGTTGTTTTATTGGCTTAGCATCGTTCTTGTTAAGTTCTTGCGAAGAAAATTCATTTCTTGAGTTTTGCATAAGGAATCATATTGCAGAGTACTTTGGTAATTATTTTATTCAAAATTTTTTTTCTTTAACAAAAACAAATGGCAGGATCAATGTTGTACATGCTCATCTGCACAAAATACAATTTATATGTTGCAATGATGATGACTATTGCATCGAGTGCTAATTGCAGTATGAAACAACAAGTTCTCTCAAATTATGCAATTTTAAGTTCATGGACGATAGCTCTTATGGTTCGACTATGTAGTGTAAAAACCTATCTTGTAATTAAGAACTATACTCATGTAAGCTACATGAATATTTCAAGAGTAATGAATATTTAATAAATAACTATATAATTCCATTAATTTGATGATTAATAATCTTTACAATCATTTTTTGTAACATATACAAATGTATAAGCAAGCTTTATGTTTGATAAATATAGTTCTGATCTAATTTATATTTCTTTGTATTTTCTCAAAAAATATATATATATAATTACTAAAGAAAAAAATAAAAAAAGATATCCATAGATATCAGAGTCATCATCAAATTATCCTGTCATTAATCATTGCAGTCGGAGATCGATGTCAAGGGAAAACTCTGATGCAGTTCTACCATTTTGCAAGCACCATATGATGCAACTACGTATGCGGGTAGAGTGGAGCTAGCGAGAACGCCAAAGCTTTTTTCTTTGCAATATAGACCGCATGCACATGCTAAGCCAGCAGTCTAAATAACTCTTATCATCAAATATGACAGAGATGATTGATTGCTCTCTTATCATAATATACCAAACTCTGTTTTTCTTATTTTATTTCCACCAAAAAAAAGAAAAAAGTCTTGTAGTACATCTCTGCACGTTTCATTCTAACAACTTCTGAGTGTTTCCATCTGACATTTCTCAGCCTGCATTGCCTGGTTACTTCCCTAGCTTTGGTACTTAGATGATGAAGTCCAATTAGATGTCAGCTTCGTGGAGCACAAAAAAAGAACACGTCCTTCTAGGCCTCTCACTTCATCAGCTAATCTTTGACTCTAGCTCTTGGGTTGTGACATGCTGATGTGGATGATGCACTTAGAAATTTGGACAACATCCTACATTGGCTGCTCAATGTCTAGCCCTAGGTTTGGTAGGTTGAGCTTTCTAGTCCGTGAACTTTTTTGTTCTGTTTTTAAGAGTTTTTGTGTTCGAATTCTGAGAGGAAGTGCAATTTCTTTTTGGCAGAAGAGAGGGGGAGAGAGCAGTTGCACAGAGTTCGATAAGAATAATTCTAAGTGGTGGTAGTCTGATCACTGTTTCTTCTTTGAAAAACTAGCATGCTTCTGGGAAAAATTTTACATGGGCTACAAGATATTTTGAGCGACGTGCTGTCCTGTCCTAGAATTGCACCCTCTAAATAATGCAGTCTTTGCCATTTTTAAGATAAACAATGAGCAAATCACCCTCATTTCGTTTACAAATCACGATATTAAATGTTAACAAGAAAGGAAAAGATATATAAAAGCCCTAGCACATGAAGACACCAACAGCCCGTATCCATCCTAGATGCTTCTTTGTACCATGCATGACATAGTTGACGTTGCAAGGTTTAAATTACAAGTTGCTATATATTATATTACAATGGCCATCATAATAGTTTCAAAAGGATCTTGTTATAATGGCATTATTATTTAATAAAAAGTATCGGCTGCGTGTTGAAATTAGTTCCCATTATTTTCAACAGAATTGTTAAGGCGTAAGCATTGTATTTTATTAAGATTGTTCGTATCTTCAATAACAATAATAATAATAATAATAAAGTTGACTGAATAACAAGATCTATCTTGTAGAATTCTACAACAATTTTTCTGAACCGATTATTTAATATTTTATTTATTGATCCCCAAGGATGTATTTACACTCGAATACTGTAATTTATTCATTTTACCAAAAAAGGTATCGTATTTTGAAAATTTAAATATTATCCCCATATAATAAAGGCTACAACCATTATTAATATTTTATCATCCAAAAAAAAATATAATATATTTTAATATCAAAACTCCAGATTATCTAGGAAAAATTTATACACTTACTAAGTAATCTTAAGCAAAAAAACTTTATTATTTTCTTTTTCAAATACATCCTGCATATTGGATAGTTGTATATGTTGTTGATTACATGAAATCTACTATTAAATGTTTTATTTTTAAATACAAATAGATATATTTATTTTAGATTAATTTATTTAAAAATGGCCGCAACGGAAATAAAAAAAATAAAAATAAACATAAAAAACAACCACTTCACAAGGAGTTGATAACTACTTTGGTGACACCTTTTTATGTCACTGAAAGTGAAACCTCTATGTGTCAGGAAACAGCTCAAGGGTCAAGAGACAAAGTTTTTTTTTTTTTTTTTTTTTTTCTGAGTTACAACTTACTCCCATAAGAATATGCAAATATATTCCAACCCCATCCTTTGGTCCTCCACTGATCTCAGCCATTTAGGGTCACTGGGGGAATGGACGAAACAAAAGGACGGTGGGACCATCAGACGCTCGCTGCTGGACGCGGCGTGATGCTGCTGGAAAACCACGTCGTACGTGCTCACGTGCCACCCGTGGACGTGGACGACGGCATCGCGGACCACGCGGGGGTCCGGCCACCAGCGCCGCTCGTACCAACCAAATCCCTGTCACACCTACCCCCTAGAGTTGCCGCTTAATTTATTAAATACCATGCCTATGCTATTGGCTCAATGTTTCATCTCCTAACATAGCGCTCGAAAATATTAAAGATCACCTGCCACATCATCGCACAATTTATCGAATGTAATGATTTGAGCAGTAAAAAAAAGACCGAGCAATATTTAACTTGATCCAATTGATTGATAAATTGTTGATTTTGGATTGAAATTTTTGATCAATTTAAGAAAAGAATTAGATTCAGATTAATCAATTTTTGATCTCTTCACCTTGTATTCGATCTAATTTGTATTCAGTTTGACATGATCTATAGATGATTGATTGCATTACTCCTAAATGCTTTTAGTTTTGTTAATTTTTGTCCATTCTGATGAAAAAAAAAAAGAACTATGATGTTTGGTTACACAATAAGTCCGAGACAACTTTGTAAGATGCTTAGCTAGCATGGCCAACTTGCATGCCTCAATTTAACCATTTTGAATATGGCATGTGGGAAGAAGTCAGGAGGGTTTGGAGACATAATGTGAACGTTGTGACAAAGCAGTTCAAATCCCATGCAATGCCACCATGTGCAAGCATGATGCTAATGCAGCTATGGTTTGACCAATTGTGCCACAATCTCATGCATGCGCCGTGCCTTCTTTGCTAAATGATTAGTCGCTTTTTTGCATCAATAACGGCGTCTAGATGTTTTCAGGTAAAATCGTTATGTGGTAAAAAAAAATTTGATTGTTTGCTGGAGTATCCTACAATAGACTCGAGAAGTGATTTTGAATAAATTTATTTATTTTATTTTCGATGATGATTTGTAAGAGAGATATTATATCATGTATCGTATATATCACATGGTGGTGCATTACATCAATCATGTATCATACTCTCATGTTAGATTACTCCACTGCCATCTCATTTTGGTTTGCTCGTGGTATACCACTAATATGGTACGTAACGTGCAGGATATAATATTTCTAAGAAAAGCTTTAGAGCATATCATTATCACCGCCCTAAAGACTATACAAGTACAATGGCTTTTGTTATATTAATTTTTTTTTGTTAATTCTTTAATTAAAGGTAATGAGAAAGAAATGATTTAAATCAAAGGTAGGAAATACGGAATAAGTGTAATGAAACATTGTTTCCTGTCCTTGCTACTAATAAAAGAAAGCTTGGAGATGCTATCCAAGCTCTAATATGGGGACCATGTACATCCATCTCTACTCTAATATTTTAAATGACAAAGGCTTTGAAACCAGGTTCTAAGTTGGAACTGGCCTTTTCTTTTTGTGTAGCTGAACTTTAAAAACTAGTTTTTTATTCAATTATTACCAGAAAATCACCAAAAGGTGGATTATATGCACCATTTTGTTTCTTCAATTCCATAAGTCATTATTCTTCCTTTCTCTCAAAGAATCTTCACCCAACCTCACTCTTAAAAATAACATCCTCTCTAAAAGCAATCTCGAACGTATTACCCAAATTAAAAATAATGAATAGGATTTCGCACATGCAAAATACTAGTTTGATTAAACCACAAAGTCTATATAATGAAAAGAGAACTTTCGTTTAACCAAAAAAAAAAAAAAAATTTTTTTTGAAGCAAAATAGATACCCTAAATGGACTTCACAGGCTTTTGCGTTTTGCATTAGATCTAACAAGTAGCTTCATATTTTCATAGACAAAGGGAATGTGGTGTCACCTATAGCTAGCCTATCATTAATTAAGGATAATAATTAATTATATTGTAAGACTAGTGTTGTAATTGAATCAGTCGGACCAGCATCTTTGAATAGGCCAAGGCTATCTCAGATCAAAAAGTTGGATCCAAACTCAATCTTATTATGGGTTTAATTGCACGTTAGGGTTAACTAGGCCCGAACCACATCTATCATCTTCCTCTATTCTTCATTCGGTGCGGTGAACTTGGGTCAGGCAATTTGCTGAACATGAAATATAATTGGCAGCGAGGAGCTTTGTTTGGGCAAAAAATTTATTGCATATCATGTGCTATTAAAAAAAAAAAAAACTCCAAACAACTAAAATAATCAATGCTCTTTAGATTAGGCTCAATGTTTATAGCCACCATATAATCCCATTTCCCTAATATGCCATTCCAGCAAAAAATAGTTATTTGAACTTGACAATAGTAAATCAAGTACCATATCCATATCGCTTTTGGTTGATAGATACAAATACAGAAAAAGATCTAGTACGGACAATATGAATATAAATATAGATATAAATTTAAAAAAAAATTAAAGTTTATAAATCATTAGATCAGAAATAACAATATATAAAAGATAAATTAACTTATAGAAGTGTCAACACTATTATTTATTTTTCTTTAAAATAAAAAAAATATATAAAATTAAATGTAATTATAAATATGATCAGAATGTTATTTGTCCATATTCATATCCACTTTTCATTAATGACTGCGAATATGGAGGGAGATATTGTTCAGATTTTATAATTTATATCCATATTCGGATAGATTCAAATACTAAATAGGAATTAGATGAATATTACCTAGTCCATTCTCACCTTTGGTATAGAATGGATTGCTTTTTGCATATTCTTTTCAAGTTGTATTATTCTCTCCATAAGCTTTTCCTTCCATATGCTTTATCATTCAATTCCATGATCGATGTTTTAAATATTTAAACTAATTTTGTTTGCAGCGATATTTGAGCATAGGCAAGGACAAACCATAAAAACTTTGATTTACCTTATAATAGTTTTCATTGTTCCAGTGAATCAAGTGGATTTCCCTTTCTTTTCAAGAAATCAAGGAAAAGCCCACACTAGGGTATTGACTAGTGTTTGCCATGGCCTATCATCTAGTTTTCAAAACATATGAAATTGTGGAAGATGAAAAAAAAAAAAAAAATCAACTTATTACCATGGATGATAGCATGTGGTTATGGCAGTGTTGATTGGCAATATGTTTTATTCAAGCCTAGTTAATTGTGAACATATGATTACCAACTATGGCTATTCTAGTGATAAACTCAGACTAGGCTGAGGCATTAGCTTAAGTGAGATGTCATGCCGCCCGTTGGATGAGTACCCCAAGGCGTATGGGCTTCAAGAGGTTGGAAGCTGTGAGAGTAGGTCCAGTTAGCATTGGCTCCTGTCAGCTGATATAGGTTAACTTTACTGTCGTCAGTTTGACTACTAGTAGTCTTTCTTGGTCTTATCACAACTAGCTCTCATACTTTTGGTCGAGGCAGTGATGGCTTGGGCCCTGTAGCAAGTCCCTAATCCTCCAATAACTATGTTTAAGAAGTAGATACCACTTTATTCCATGTCTCTTTCGTACTTATGAACATAATTATATATTAATCATTCTTTAGAGTAAATTATTCGATAACGGGACATAGTTCGACATGTAGTTATCATATATTAATAGCTAAAGAAGAGTCTATAGCTATTAATACCCCCAAAAGGCCCTCCTAATGTAGTGTTTATAGGTTATTTTAGGAGTAATCATACAAGATAGAGAAGTGGGTCAGTAAAAATTTTCTTAGCCAATGCAGTAAGACTTTCAGTACTGATGCCAACCAGTGCCTTAAATTTATATTATTGAATGCAAGTTCCCCACTTCACCAGTACCGTACGTGGGCTAGAGAGCATAACACATAAAATTAATCTCATGAAAGAACCTTTTCATGTGGGGGGACCATATTCCCTTTTTCCTCTTTAAGAACCTTAACCATGATATTTATGTCAATAGATAGACAAGTAGGGATAGATTCTCATTTAAAGATTTGGAGGACGGCAAGCAATATTATAATGAATAGAGGGTGCATATACTTCTTGTTGTGTATTTGGGTCATTCCATTGTTCAACTTATTTGCATCAATTAATCCTCACTTGTATTTGGCCATCTCCATCTCAAGTCCACATCCCAATTGCCAAATGCCAATTTTATTAGGTTCAGGGCAGGGGCCCTTGAGACCAATACTGAAGAGAAGAGAGAATTTTCAACATGATGCTTCGGTTGAGTCTTAATATTTCACATTCATCCCATGCTTATAATTGCATCATTTTCATTTACATGTCCACTGTATGTATGACAAGTGGTTCGAAACAAGTTGCGCGGTTAATCTAGGTCGAGTGTTATGAACTCATTTTGGTTTCTTTTTTGTTACGATTTTACTCATCCCATGACAAAATAATGAATTGGCATCAAAAGAAGCTCGAGTTTGAGTCTATGTTGTCCCAATAGAGAAAAACAACAATGAGGGTTGTATACTTGTATGTAAATTATTCTAATAAATCTACCATAAGAAAAAAATGGATGTAGTTTCTAATAAATGTAGTTTGAGTCTATGTTTTTGTTTATGTTCGAGATATTTTGCTTACCATCATTCTATGGTTTGTATCTTGCTTATAAACATTTGATCAATTTCAGTTCTACATTTTCAGCACAAGCATTTACTAAATAATTTGTTACACCATTCACTCAAAAGGTGCAAAGTATCTTACAAAAAGGGTTAGTATAAGCCCCGTATGGACCAGAATCTGAGTTGATTATGAGCACACATCTTGTACCAATAACCTAATAAAAACACAACGGCTTGTATAAGTGCAAGGTCTCTCTCTCTCTCTCTCTCTATATATATATATATATTTGGTTCATCAAGGTCTATATTTAAACTATTCTTGGTCAGATTTGTTCTCTATATCACAGCCACAGTTTTCTTCTTATTTTTGGTCATTAACCACACTTTTCTTTAGCTGGTTAGCTTGGCTTCTGCTTGGTGAGACATAGAAGCGAAATCTTGTTGATATATAGGTCAAGTTTTTGGGTTTGATCCACTTTATAGAACCATTCTGACCAAATAAACCAAAGAACGAAGCATGATGTTAGCCATCAACTTCCATGCTTTTATTTTTTATTTTTACACCCCTTGCTAAAAGCACTGGAATCAATTGATGGGATGACTGGATTTCGTTGCCCAGGTTGGATTGAGCTATCTCCTTCTTTTTGACTGAAGGTCACAAAAGCTGCAAAGGGAGAAGAAAAGAGATTATCTCTTCATATAAATTAGACTCGGATGGGTTCACATAAAAAGAGGATAAACTTTGGATTTTGTGTATAATATCACAATGATGACTGTGACGCCATGCCATTAGCAAGGGCCCATGTACAAAGAGAAGTAAAAAATAAGAGGTTTACCTATTGGCAGCTCATCCCACTGGACTCTTTGGTCAATGCAGCTTACCCTGCCAATCACAGCCATAACAGATGCAGTCAGGAGTTGAAGCTTGATTTATTTTGGTTCCTTGGTTGCCTTTTGGTTCTCTTTTTGTTTTGTTTTGTTTCAAGGGTCTCTGTGGACTACTTTCATGAGAACAGGCATCTTAAGTGTGATTTCTGGTAGTCTCAATTGCAATTGGAAATCATTTTTTTTAACATTTTAACTGGGGCTATGGCTCCCAATGTTGAGAAAAGCAGGGAGTTACAAGTAAAGTTTTCTCCCTTTTATGTTAGCCATGACATGAAGTTGTGCTGGCTACCATTTTAGGGGATAATGATCATGCTGCCTTGAAGCCTAAGAGCTATGCTTTCACTAAAGATTTTGGTTAGCACCTCAGATACAGGAGAATATAATCTAAGCAGAGGCAATGATGAATGATGGTAGTTGTAGTTGGAGAGAAGTTACCAATCCGAGTTTCTAACCGTGAGATGCAGAGAGCTAATTTTGAAGTGGATAATTCTACTTGAGACATGAGAGTGCACGAGGGTGCACTTGTTTGGTAGCCTGCAACCGGACAATAGGCGGCAGGACGAGCTGCAGACCCCTGCAAGCTTGGACCATTTTTGTTGCGGCTCATACTGCAAGCACTCGAGACCCTTTTGATCGAGGCCCCCTCCGTGCCATGACATTTCCTCCTCCCTCGCTTGGCTCCCCCACCAACATCACCACCATCTCCCCCTTCCCGCCCACTCACCCTGCAAGCCATGCCCACCCCTAGGCCATTGCTGCCTCCACATCCTCACTCCCTAAACTCCTACCCCCACCTTGGCTTTGATCTCTCGACTTCGACCCTGTACTTTGACCTAGATTGCTTGACTCAAAACCCTGCTACTACCTGGGACCTTACTTTGACAAACTAGCTAGATTGAGTTCCTTGGTTCCTATGAGTGCCCAGAACCTATCCAGAATAGTCGGTATGAGACTGAATACACGTTTGGACAATCCCTAACATACCCTTCCAATTTAAGCGTTCTTATCCGACTAAAGATCTAAATCCACTCAAATCTAACTATGAGTACCACAAATTTAATAATAAATATTATGAGTAGTCCAAACAAACATATACTCTAGTGTCCTTTCGTTCACATAGATCCTGAGCCAAATTCGTTCAGATCCTAAGTATCACAATCTATGACCTTACACAAAAAAGTTAGATGAAAAGTATTATTTAAGTTTTCTGATTTTGTATATGTATTTAAGATGTATCCAATACATAATCAATGTGAAACTAATTGTATGTCTGCATGGATCTTAATAATTCTACCTCCATCTTGATCTTCTTAAATCAGTAAAATTTTGACATAGTCGAGGGTGAATCACCGTGGATTTTGCTAACATCGATCTTTTGGGTGGTAAGGGCTAATGGAGGGAGTCGATAAGTCTCCCCTCCATAACTCCTCATTGTTCAACCAAATAAGGGATGCGGACAGCAATGCAACCCAAGTTCTAGTATAATTTGAGCTGTAATTCAAGATCACCTGCAAGATTCCAAACAACCCTAAATGTTATCTTAGTTACCACGTGCTTAGTAGTTGCAAATTTTTGAGCAATTTTTTTCTATCAACAATTTACACAAACAACAAAAAGTGATGATTGACCATGGGTCCCTCTCAACTTCCAAGTGAGATTACATTTTGCTAGTCTTGGTAACAATCTTGCAAGGTAAAATTTTTCTCCACGATACCTCACTGGACTGAGAATTCTTCTTACTGAGCTAAGCGACAAGAACCATCATTTTCCATCCTTATCGCCATTGCTTTTCAAGGATCATCTAACAGGTAGCGACTACAAGTAGCTATCTCAACTTAACCCTTGAAGACGATGGTAAAGGTACATGCATGGACAAAAACAGAGCACCTACAAGATCCGCGCATCGCACATTCTATTCTATGGTGCAAGGCCCGCACTAATCATCTGGTAAACCTATTCCAACCTGTGTGTTATATTATGCACATGAGACTCGTGTGCACTAAAACCACTCTCTTTCTTTTAGCTTTCAATCCTTCCATCAGCAGTTTCAGGTCTACTCTCCAGTGAGGAATTGAAGTTAACCAGTACCCACCCATAGAGAACCAGTGTTAAGCTTTGGAACAGTAAAAGAATCACATCCCTTTCTTCCAAGTGTTTTCTTTAATCATTCTTTTCATCCAAGCAGCAAGACAACAAAGCGCGTGCGACTCTCCCTTTCTTTAGTATCTATCTCCAGATGCCTTGCTTAAGCTTTCTCCCTCATTAGCATTAATCTCCCTTCTAATTCCCTCCACCAAAAATAAATATATAAATAAGAAAATAGATGCAAAAGAAATCATTCCTAACCCCCACCCCCGAAATATAAACACGCTCGTCTTTATTTTTTTTCCTGTTTAACCGCAGAACCAGTAATTAACACCAAAAGAAAAACACTTAATTTCCCCAGGAAAATTACATGCCTCTTTTTGTCCCTCCATCACATTTTTTTTCTTTTTTCTTTTTTTTTTAAAAATAATTACAAGAAGAAACCGTGGGAAATGGCGCGATTGGTGCCAAGATGAGTGGTCTCGTACACCGGAAGTTCATCCCTGTACCCTCGCCCTCCGATCGCCGTCAGATTCTCCAACTCGAACAGATCTGAGCTCGAATCGCTCCCCTCCTCGTCCTCCTCTTCCTCGAACCCTCGGAGAAGCTCCTCCACCCTCTTCTTCGCCATCGCTGCCGCCTCCGGCGGCCGCCGTGCCACCGCCGCCGAATCGCCGTCGTACAGGCACTTCTGCCCGCACGGCCGGCAGTCCTCGTCCACGATCACGCTCACCGGGTAGAACCTCACGGACCTCTTCACACCCTCCCCGGCCGCCAGCGGCGGCCGCCCCCTCGACGACGGCGTCTTGCTCAGGCACGACCGCGAGTACGATGTCGCCGTCGAGCACGCCGACTCCTCCCCTCCTCTTACGCCGACGCCGCCGTAAGCGGCCACGGTGGCGGCGGATTTTGACTTCCTCGAGTTGCCGGTGGCGGTGAAGAGGGAGTTGAGGAAGCTGGCGAGGCGCGCTCCAGGGGATGCCGGCGCCTTGGCCTTCCTCAGATCCCGAAACTTGCTCCGGATCGAGCTCGACTTCTTCTTCTCCTGGTGGTGGTGAGCCGAGGGCGACCCCACTGCTGGCGGCTGGGGAGGCGGGGGGTTCGAGCGGGCCCTCTCGGACCGGTAAAGAAGACCGCCGGTCCGGATCGGCCGGAGCCCGGCAGGGCGAGGCACCGACTCGGCCTCGGAGGACGAGAACCCGCCGTAACTGGAGCAGTCGGAGGAGCTGGAAGTCGAGTTCACCGGGAAGCCGGGGCGGTTCTCGGGCTTGCGAAGTCGGGTCACCGCCCTTTCGCTCACCGCCGCGGACCTTCTCCTTTCCGCGGGCCACTGGTCGGTGAAGCTCTGCTGCTTCTTTGCTGCGGCCAGGACGGGGCCGTCTCGGCGGTCGAGTGCTCCGCCGGTGCGGTGCTCCCTCGCGGCTCCGCTGTCGGCCTCGTCGATGGACCGGTAGATGGCGTCGAGGAGAGTGGAGGAGAAGGACGGGTGGTCGTTACCGCGCCGCACTGGCGGCTTCGCCCACCTCTCCATTCCCACGAAAAAACAGAAAAACACGATAAAAAAGGAAAAATGGTTTTTTTGACTGTTTATTTCTCTATTACCTCCAAGAAAATTAGAGAAATTAGATTTTTTTTTTTCTGGCAGGAGCGAAGAGGAGAGCAGAAGGAGAGTTTGGAGAGCGAGCAGGAACGAGAGAGAGAGAGAGAGAAAGAGAGAGGGGAATGTGGAGGAGGTGGAGGGGGTTGGTCTCCCTTTTTAGCTCTCACGCGCGAGGCTGGACGCTGATGTGGCATTTCTTGCTGTTCTTTACGTGGTGGGCCCCGGATGATGTCGTCCGTCTGATTGTCTCGGATCTGCGGCTGATGGCGGTGTGGGTGTTCCTGTGGGTCCCTTCCATCATGCGGCTCGTCTCGGATTGTCGCCCTCCCTACCTCAGGTACGCTTCATCCCTTCACTGTTATCATACTCCGTAACAGAACTGACGGTCGGTATTTATCCCAATCGTAAGATAATTGTTATCAATTATTTTAGTAACTACAACATCAATGACGGCCGTCAATTTAGGCGTGGCGTACGTATATGGATCCGGTCACCGTAGGGTGAATTTGGAAAGGAATTTGGTGATAAAAATTAAAAGGTGGGTTGATACAGACGGGACTTTGGGGGGTCGTGAGACGGGGAGGCACAAAGTTCATTCCTCGAATGACCCTACCTGCTATTTTTCTACGTATCCCAATAAAATAACGGGAATTTTAGAAGGAAAGAAGCGTACCCAAATGGAAAGGGAGGGGGGAGGAGGTTCTTTTGCTATTTCCACGATTTTTTGCAAGCTTTTGGGGAATATGATAACGAGGGGGAGTATTTTAAGTAATATTTACCACTGGGACCATTGTACACGGTTAGAGAGAGAAAAAAGAGAGAGAAAGGGGCAAGTGAGTTGGTGGAGGGGGGAGCGCAGGCGCACGGGGATTCCAAGCTTTGCTTTTATTATGGTTAAGTATGGATGCCCAGCTGTCCTTTTCAAGCAAGGAATGCTCGTGCCCCCGTGCTGGTGGCTTCGATTCTGTCTCCAATTTTGCTTATTTATGTGGAAGTGGTATGATGGAGAATGTGGGTTTTGAGTTTGGTATAAATTGGAAAATGGAAGTTTTCAATGCGCCAATAAATGCAAACAAAATTGGTACCATGAAATCTCTATCATGTAGGAGAAATTATTTCCTACATTACATGCTGATCCTATCACTCATTTTTGTAGTGATGCATGCTTAATAAATAGAGTTTATAAAAACAAGCTGTACATGATCACGTGATATATGCATTGTAGGAAATAATTTTTCATGTATTGCGGTCAATCGCCTCATCGTCTGATCGTCGGAAACGAGCATCTGCAAAAAGAGAAGTCCACACTGATCGGAGGCGGCTCCGGCGGGGACCCTCCGACGGTCAAATCAGAGAGGTGACTGGGCAACAGTGAAATGAAGACAGAGAGCTCAATCGAGAGAGAGAGAGCCTGTGGATTCGAAGTCGAAAAGTGGAGAGATCCCTTGCACTGTTGCCTTCCCCGATTTATATAGTGGAGCACGGTATGGCGCCGTCATTAATGGCGCGGACAATTGAGGAATTGTCAACTCACTGTAGACTGTCAGAGTCACCGTAAAAGTGTCATGTCACCGTGGGGCTGTCAAATCACTAGGGTTGACAACGTCCTAGGCGGGACAATGCTCCTAGATGGCCGTGCCGCATGTCGCTGTCAGGGCTGACAGGCTCTGGCGGCTGTACGGCGATCGGAGGAGTCGACCGACCCTAGATCGGTGGCCAGCTGTGTGGCGCCGGGTGGAGATTCGGGCCCCTCCGATGGTCAGCCGGGCATGTTGCGAGAGTCGGCCATCAGACTTCCTGGTTCAGTCGGTCGGAGGAGTGGAAAAGGTCTGTCCGACCGACATATCCTCCGTCGGTAAAGGGCCGTTAATCGGTCGGTGATGGCGTTCGATCGATCGGTCGGTCGGCCAGTCGGTCGGTCGGTCGGTCGGCCAGTCGGTCGGTCGGTCGGCCAGTCGGTCGATCGGTCGGCCAGTCGGTCGGTCGGTCGGTCGGTCGGCCAGTCGGCCGGTCGGTCGGTCGGTCGGCCAGTCGGTAGGCCGGTCGGTCCGATTATAAGTCGGCACGAGCGGGGTCGGTCGGGGTCGTCCGTCGGAGTCGTCCGTCGGAGTCGGTCGGGGTCGTCCGTCGGAGTCGGTCGGGGTCGTCCGTCGGAGTCGGTCGTCCGTCGGGGTCGGGGTCGTCCGTCGGGGTCGTCGGTCGGTATATCCCAACAGTTGCCCCCCCCACTCCTGAGCCCGATGTCGTGTTGGCTCGCGTGAACACGTGGGCGACGGCTTCGGACGAAAGGAGTAATTTTTCGTCTTTTCTTGCCCCGACTCTGGCGATCACATCAACGAACGATCCAATATCGGTCGTCCCGACTGTAGGTCGAGCATGCACGTCGGGTCGGAGGTCGGCCAACCTCCGAACGTTGCTCGTCGACACGATCATTCCGCAGAATCTGATAGTCGAGTAGCATCCGACGTATTCGGATAGGATAACGATGGCAAGTCAAATATCCATTGTCCGGCCCTTGGTCGGACGTATGCGTCGGGATGTATGATAAACGGTGGCAAGCCGAATATCCTTCGATCGGTCGTGACCAGATCGGTATGTCGCGAATACGACTGCGGTCGTCTTGGCATTTTGCCTTTCTTAGTTGAAGCTAAGTCGGCAAGTTAGCCAGCCGCATTAATCGAAACCCTTTGCCTTCAGAGGTGGGGGCCGTCGTAGATATTCCGCTCCTTCGATCTTCATCGTAGAATTCGATATGTCCTCGACGATCGAGACGTAGATTGAGCAATTGGTTCGACGATTCGTCGATCAGACCGACGACGGAGTCATAGATTCGGCGATCGGCAATCGAGCCATGTTGGTCGGGGCCTTTTGCCTTCAAAGGCTGAGGCTGTCGATTTCGACGATCGGTGATCGAGCCGTTGATTCGGCGATCGATGATCGAGCCGTTGATTCGGCGATCGGCAATCGAGCCATGTTGGTCGGGGCCTTTTGCCTTCAAAGGCTGAGGCCGTCGATTTCGGCGATCGATGATCGAGCCGTTGATTCGACGATCGACGATCGAGCCGTTGATTCGACGATCGACGATCGAGCCGTTGATTCGACGATCGACAATCGAGCCATGTTGGTCGGGGCCTTTTGCCTTCAAAGGCTGAGGCCATCGATTTCGACGATCGATGATCGAGCCGTTGATTCGGCGATCGACGATCGAGCCGTTGATTCAGCGATCGACAATCGAGCCATGTTGGTCGGGGCCTTTTGCCTTCAAAGGCTGAGGCCGTCAATTTCGGCGATCGGTGATCGAGCCGTTGATTCGGCGATCGACGATCGGTCATGTTGGTCGGGGCCTTTTGCCTTCAGAGGTCGAGGTCGTCGGTTCAACGATCGATGATCAAGTCATGTTGGTCGGGGCCATCGGTTCGACGATCGATGATCGAGTCATGTTGGTCAGGGCCTTTTGCCTTCAGAGGCCGAGGCCGTCGGTTCGACGATCGGTGATCGAGCCGTTGATTCGGCGATCGACGATCGACCGTGTTGGTCGGGGCCTTTTGCCTTCAGAGGCCGAGGTCGTCGTAGATTCTCCGCTCCTTCGATCTCTATCAGGATCTGCGCACGAGGAGCGGGGAGAGGGGTGTAGGAGTCATACCTGCGATGCATCGGTCTCGGACTCCATTGTCGGGGCAAGACCCATCTATCGGTGGAGGGCCTGCTGGGTTCAGCATGGGCCCGACCTTTCTTCCATTTTTCTTTTCGGCCCGTGCCTTAAGTCAGGCGCCGGTCGGAAGCTCCTTCGTCCGCGCGCATGTACTTGTACGCGCGCTCCAGCAGTTCGGCGTATGTTCGGAGGAGGGTTTTGTCCAGGGAGTAGGTGAACCGGGATGCCCTCAGCCCCCGCTTCATGACTGAGATAGCCATGTCTTCGTTGAGGTCTCGGACCTCAAGCGTGGCCATGTTGAATCATGCCTCGAAGTGTCGGAGCGTCTCATTTTTTCCCTGTTTAAGGGAGAAAAGGCTGTCCGACGTTCGCGGCGGCTTCCGGCTGGTGCTGAAATGGACCACGAAGGAGTGCTCGAGCTGCCCGAAGGAGTGGATACTTTTCGATCGGAGACCGGAGTACCAGGCCCTGGCAGCCTTGCGGAGTGTGGCGGGGAAGCCGATGCAAAGGAGAGCGTCGGTTGCCCCTTGAATCGTCATGAGAGCTTTGTAGCTTTCCAGATGGTCGATTGGGTCGGTGGAGCCGTCGTAAGACTCCACGTGCGACATCTTGAACCGACTGGGGATCGGTTCGTCGAGGATGAGTCGGGAGAGAGGTTGGGCGGTCTGGAAGTCGACGTCGTTTGAAGACTTCTGCCCGTCCACCTGCAACTGCGCAAGCCGACGGTCGATTTCCTCGAACCTGCGCTCGTAGTCGTCTGTCCGTCGGTGCTGGGAAACCCCAGGAGTGGAGTCTCCGGAAGATTCCGACAGGGAGGCGGACGGCGTTCGCGGTCGCTTCTCCTTCCTCGCCCGTTCCAGCAGGAAAGGAGAGGGCTGCTGGGACCGTCGGTCATCGCGCCATGGCCGTCCCTCCTCCTCTCCGTGGGAGCACTGTTGCGGGCGCTCGCACGGAGCCGACGGGGATCGACGCGGGCGTCGGCGGCTGCTCCTGGAGGGTATCGGACGGGCCGCCGGTTGTTGCTGGAGGCTCTTGACCACGTCCGTCAGTACAGTCATCTGCCGTACGATGGTCGCGATCTGCGCCTCCGTGGTTACCGCGGGGTGTGGAGAGCTGGGCTCCGCCGCTGAGGGTGGCGGGGAGGCCTCTTCCCGGCGGGAAGAGCGCCTTGCCGACCCGGTGACCCTCGATCGTTGGGCTCTTGTCTTCGTCATCGCATCCCCCCTACCTGGCGCGCCAATCTGTTGCGGCCAATCGCCTCGTCGTCTGGTCGTCGAGAACGAGCACCTGCAAAAAGGGAAGTCCACACTGACCGGAGGCGGCTCCGGCGGGGACCCTCCGACGGTCAAGTCAGAGAGGTGACTGGGCAACAGTGAAATGAAGACAGAGAGCTCAATCGAGAGAGAGAGAGAGAGAGAGAGCCTGTGGATTCGAAGTCGAGAAGTGGAGAGATCCCTTGCACTGTTGCCTTCCCCGATTTATATAGTGGAGCACGGTATGGCGCCGTCATTAATGGCGCGGACAATTGAGGAATTGTCAACTCACTGTAGACTGTCAGAGTCGCCGTAAAAGTGTCATGTCGCCGTGGGGCTGTCAAATCACTAGGGTTGACAACGCCCTAGGCGGGACAATGCTCCTAGGTGGCCGTGCCGCATGTCGCTGTGAGGGCTGACAGGCTCTGACGGCTGTACGGCGATCGGAGGAGTCGACCGACCCTAGGTCGGTGGCCAGCTGTGTGGCGCCGGGTGGAGATTCGGGCCCCTCCGATGGTCAGCCGGGCATGTTGCGAGAGTCGGCCATCAGACTTCCTGGTTCAGTCGGTCGGGAGAGTGGAAAAGGTCTGTCCGACCGACATATTCTCCGTCGGTAAAGGGCCGTTAATCGGTCGGTGATGGCGTTCGGTCGATCGGTCGGTCGGCCAGTCGGTCGGTCGGCCAGTCGGCCGGTCGGTCGGTCGGCCAGTCGGTAGGCCGGTCGGTCCGATTATAAGTTGGCACGAGCGGGGTCGGTCGGGGTCGTCCGTCGGAGTGGTCCGTCGGGGTCGTCGGTCGGAGTCTGTCGGGGTCGTCCGTCGGAGTCTGTCGGGGTCGTCCGTCGGGGTCGTCCGTCGGAGTCGGTCGGGGTCGTCCGTCGGGGTCGTCCGTCGGAGTCGGTCGTCCGTCGGGGTCGGGGTCGTCCGTCGGGGTCGTCGGTCGGTATATCCCAACATCATGATATACATTTAATGCATGTGTTGAAATAATTAGCAATCACAGCTTGAAAATTTTAATGATTTACTTATATGATATTTCTAAATATCAATATTTTTTTTAATATATAAATATGATTTTTTAATGCTAGATCGCTAGATGAATGTGCAGTTTCCATCTAGTATCTTTAACCTCCCAAACCTTGCTAAAGGCAAAATTTGATGAACAAGGTGCTCCACTCGCAAGTTATTTTTGCTCTTATAATCTGTGGCTTTTAACTCAATTAGTTGGGTGGCAATTAGTTTTAAACTAGAATATTTGCTTTGGTTTTAGAATAGTGAAACCATTGACATGAAGAGATGCTTAGTTGTAATTAAATTTTATCTTATGAGATGTGTGAAAGCCTCTGAAAGCTTCGATGTCATTGAAATGTGCCTGATAATATCAACCATCAAAGTCTCCAAGGAGAGAAAGAATGACTGATCAGATCAACATAGAATGTAATTAATCTCTTGAGTGTCAAACTAGTGATATATTAGAATCATGTTACCTATGAGCCGGCTCAGGTTGTCCGAACAGTTATATTACTCAATGACTGTAACTTAAGATACTAATATAAAAGCTTATTAATGATAATAAATTACCTAGTAGAAATGACACATTTTGTTCATCCTAATTTTTTCTTCTTTTAAAAAGGATACGTACGTATCTCATATTTCTCAAAAAATAACACATATCTTATTTCTTAGCAGTGCTGATATCGATCGCCGAATCAATATTATCATGTTCCTCACGATATCAAGACTAGTTCTAGATCATATGGCAGAATTAGCTAAACAATTATTCCACTTAATAATTATTAGTTCTTTAATCTTTATTGTTGTCTGGTTTTGGAAGTGTCCATTTGGTTGCTTGCAACTGTTAAGCAACCATGTCTAGTTGGATTGCTGATTTAGCGGGAAGCTTTTGCTTGCGTGTGACTAGTTTAAGGGATCACACATGGGGGCAAAAAGGTGACATGGCCTTAGACGGGTCAGAGAAATATGGTAGGTGATGCACTAATCATTTGCCCTCGTGGCTCCTCCTTCTAGGCTTTTGGAGAGTAGGGTGGTCCTCTGAGATTTTAAATTGGAGCCAAGGAAGTTTCCGAAGCCTAGGAAGCATGCTCTGTCCTCACTAGATTTAATAAATAATAAGACATGGGAGAGAGGAATGTGTGAGATTAAAGCAACAGAAGAAAGGAAAGCTACGGAAAAGAAAAGCAGAGCCAGTGGGTACTGTTCCCCTTCTGTTCTCACCGCCAAGTTACTTCAAATTCTTGTCCACAAAAGCGTGGTAATGGTTGGCCTGTTCTTCCTTTGAAGCTTTTTTAAAAAAAAAAAAAAAAAGGAGAGTAGTTTCTATCCAGGAGCAGGACTTTTGAAGAATGTGATTTATAAGAAAAGGTTCTTCAGTACCACAATTTGATGAGTTTAGAAATCCATAGTGTCTTTCTTGCTGCATTGATCTTCTTCATTGGAGGTCACGTATCATGCTCCTTGTGAAGAAATGAATCAGTGTAAGGAAGAAAAATTAGAAAAACCCAGTTGTAGATATGGCGCTTCTTGAGATGAAGAAAGAACCTATGGAGGATGCGGTGCTTGGATTAGATAATGAAGGTCATGTCATTGACATGTGCTCTGACCCCATGAGATTTGGGAATACATAAGACAGGCCTTCTAGTTTGGTTACAATATTAAGCATGCAATATTTCTTTAAAAATGAAGTGGAGAGTTTTGTTTTGCGTTCCAATTCTAGTACAGTTCATGAAGATGATCAGTGGCACGAAAGAAGTTCCGGAATATACTACGAGATGATTATAAGAGGGTATTGAAAATTTAGTGACAGATCGTTTAGCTCACTTCGGTCACAAAACTCATCACTTTGACATTTAGGATGTATTTAGTTTGTGATCAGAATCGAAATAGGTGAAAATAAAAATCAGAATGGATTGAAACGGTCACATCCCATGATGTGTTTGATTTGTGATTAAAATCGGAACAAGATTTGAATATTAAAAGATAGTCGGGATTGGTTTATAAGGGGTTGGAATACTTTTATTCCCTCAATAGGGATAGGATCATTTCCAATCAAACGGCTAGAATGAAAATCATTCATAATTGTATTCCAAAGCTCAACTTCCTTCAACCAAATATACCTTATTACTTCTATTTACATAATATGAAATTTAGGACACCAGAAACCTCTTAAGTATTATTTGATTCGCCATGTTATCCAAATATATAAACTGATCATACTAAAAACAACACAATCCATGGATCAGATTCATGCACGGTCTATTTTTTCCTGCTTTATCATCTTGCACGGGACGTTCTCGGTCATTTTGATTTATAAATTTTCCTGTCTTGATTGGCCCGTGAGCTTTACTAATGTAATTATGGATCAATACCTAAGCAAGGTGTTTTTCTTAAGGTAGGGTTCCACATTGCCTTGAAAAAGACGGATAAAGCCTGAGGTAATTTCATTAAGTCATTTGGACTTATCATCACTATGCAGCCCTCTAACGTATCCCAAAAGGCCCACTTAGAATCTTTGGAAGATCTCGATCATTTTGGCAACAGTGGTAGAGTGAGTGGTGGGTGGGAACACATCGAGCCCCCTTGCTTCATGCTTTTGGCTCCATGTAGTGGGGAGGCCGTGCACGTCGAGTGGATTTTGAAGTTTTAAGCCACAAGGATCTGAACCACCCTATAAGAAGGAATATCGTACACCTATCGTTGACATTGAGCGAAGTAAGACATTTGTGTTGGAAAAAAAAAGATTAAAAAAAAAAGATAAATGGAAAAGTTTCCAAAATTTCATAGTTTGATTTGGTTTTGATTGATTCATGAGACTGCAGTAAAAATTTGTAGGGCGAGATAATTTATGTTTCCACTTTGAAGTGCTTTTTACCAAGAATACACAGGCTTTCTGAGCAAAAGAATACATAGGTCTCACATAGCATTTTAGAGAGTACTAAAGCTAAAGTTCAGATGTTTAAAAAGGAAGAAAAATAAATTAAAGACGCTAGAGAAGCATTAGCAAAACTTTAATCTGAATCTGAATCATTTTCTCTTCATATTTTGTCAGATCATGCGGTAGGTAATGATGATTATTAACGGGAAAAAGGGAAAAAAAACAGAGGGGAAGAAAAGATAACCAAGTTGACGTTAACTAGGATGGGTTTGAGCAAATGTGCATATGGCTGATTGCTTGTGGGTTCCTTGGCAGCCAGTAGGAAATTGGTGTAGGCTAGGATGCAACAGCAGATGGTGTGTTGTGGACCACTAATCCTGCAGTATATATACCGCCAGTGATCGATAACAATGTAATAGGCATAGATGAATTAACGCGATCAAAGTTTAAATTTCTCTCCTCCGTATCAAAGTCCACAGGCTCCCAAATAAAAATTGTGAACCGGCAGTTGGACTTGGAGCTAAGATGGTCAAGGTCGACGAGCTAATGGCCCTCTGAGAACCTGAAGGGTTCCGGTCTTATCTTTCATGTTTTTTGTTTTTTTTTCGTAACTTCAACCATTGGATTGCAATTTGCATAATTTTGAAAGCCCGCCAACCTCTTCTTTCCATCTATCAACATAGATCACGAAGTAAACATTGTGGTTTTAAAATTGTATAAAGTATGATCCAATGGTTCATGTTGCAGAAGATGCATCGCGCAACTGAATTTGGATGGACCACAAAATTCACTACACCCACGGACTATGGTATATGTTTGGTATGTGGTTGCCATATATATATATATATGGTCTTTTATGTTGTAAGACTCTTCATTTATCCATCTATCTAACTCACCGATCGACGAGACTAAATCTTAAATTTTATATTATTTGATGAGCAGATGTACATACCATGGGGCTATTTGACCATAATTAGTTTATATTTTTACTGTAGAAACAAAATCATACCAAAATTCTGTTGTAACTTAAAGTTCAAAGTTTCAAATTTCTTAATAAATTTTCAGTTATATTTGATTTATGATTTCAATTTCATTTTATTTAATTGCATATTATAAGAATCATAAATATTTTATGGTTACATAATAATAATAACAAAGGCTTTTACTACCTATATAAGGAGCTATTTTGTTAGAATTACAATCATTTATCTTTCAAGAAATTAAAAACCATACTAGTATACTCACTTTTTATGTTGAGGGCACAAAGATGGGTCTTGATCTATCTAATCTCTCTAGTGTTAAACACAGATCGGATCGGGTCGGGACGGATTGAGAGAAAAATTTGATCCGATCAAACCCAATCAGATTGAAGAAAATCCAACTCGCTGCCGACTGTTTATCGAATATAAACCATTTGAAACCGAAGTTAATGATTTGTAGCGGATTTGGATGGGTTGTGTCAGTTTGAACTTCAATGTTGATCCAATATTGATTTTAAAAATCATAAACCAATGCACCGATCAATTCATATAGAAATTAGGATATAACAATTTCATAACATCTATAAGTTAGTACATAATATGTCATAATTATCAATTTTCAATTCTTCAAATAGTTTAAGTATTAAAAATACTATATCGGTTGGTTGAGTTCGATTTTATACGGGTTAAAAATGTAGAAACCGAATCCGACTGTAATTAATCGAATTTTTTATGAATTTTGATTCAAATTCGATTTCATACAGGCTGGATTGGGTGGATTTCTTCGAATTTTGATTATTTGCTCAGCCCTAAGTCTCCCTGTGGACGTGCACATAGCTAGAGGCGACGCTGAGAGCTATTTGGGGTTTTATTTTAGAGTCATAGTAGGCCATTAGTACTCGCATGTAGGGAGACCATCACGTCTTTAGGACAGCTAGCGATTTCTTCGTAACTCTCCCAAAAGGTCATATTTGCTCCAAAGCTTGATTTTTGATTTGGCTAATTATTTTCTAAACTTTTTTGCAAAATCTGTTGAGTTTAAATTTATACACTGTTTAATTTAGCAAATTCTATCCCCACTAGCTTGGTTCCCCGCTTCTTATGCTGTGAAACTGTTTACTCTTTCTAACATGACCCTACGTTATCACATTCATATATTGGACCATCTAAACTGAACACTAAGTAGCCACTTGTGATGGGGCATACCATCCAACATTCGTCTTGTCAATGGGGACTTGAAACGACCAGCTAGACCTAATGGTTAAAGCCTATGATAGAGCCAATTCCTTCATGCATTCTCTTTTCTTAGTAGGCCATGCAGGGATGCAAGCTTTTTACGACTAATCAGATGGAAACACATGGTCCCCAAAATCAAAGTGAGTTAGGTTGGCGAAATTAGATTTATTTCATCAAAATATTTATCTATGCATTCATGCATGCATGCATGTGCCTGTCGTTGCATGGCCAAGGAAGAAAGGGCTAGGAAGGGAGGAGAAAAACTGTATAGGCATTGCATTCTATCTACGATTAGCCCAATCGAAAGATAAAAGAAAATGAATATAACTATGCTATGCAACAAGCGTAACACAAACATAGCTATGATTAAACATTGGCATAGTTTGAGATATTAATTTCATTACTTTTTAGTAGTAATTATGTCGAATTCCTCTGACCGGGTAGCAGCATACCCCCTCAATCTATCATACTAGGGCGATCCGAGAAGAAGGATTTGGGTCGGGTACAATTTCTAAAACAAGAAATACTATTGTTATATTATATAAAGTTCACCTATAAAGTTATACTCAAATACTAAAAGGCATTGTTGAAATCTAAAACAGACATTAATGTTGTTAGTGTTTATCTCTCAAACTAATGTTGTTAATTCTATCTTTGTATTCGAAAGATAATATATTCTAACCATTACGAACACAATGACAGAATAACTTAAATGTCTTACCTCAAAGAAAATCCACATAATTTTTATCTAATAATTTTGTAATGATCCAAAATAGTTTCAAAGATGTGCCTATGGCTTTTGTGACATTTTAATGCTGTATATATAACTATATGGTCATGATATATGTAGCTGATCACGTACATATCTCCAAATGAACCGGGTGACTCAACAACTCAGGCACATCTTACTCTTGAATGTGTGCAATGAATCTTGACACACGTTTGAAGGTACCCCTCAAATGACGAGCCAAGCTCATCCAGTCTATAGCTCAATCAACCTCGGCTTATTTGCAACCCTAACTTTTTAAACATCGGTGCCCCAAGAATGATAACTAAGCAACTTAATTATCTTTTACGCAAATCTAAATGTTCCAGTGGGTGGACAAAAGGAAGATCATGTACCCAAGAATGCTCCGGAAGCCTCGACCCACCACCTCTCGATCCATGCATGGTGCGGCACCCGCTCTTCCACGTGACATGCAGAGCCATGGGACACACGTGTGGTACCACTAGGCCCAACCCCTTAGTCTTAGGTCAGTATTCCTGGCCGGTGGGTGCTCTCAATCCAACCGGACCCATCTGTTCTAGCTAGCTTTATTGGCAGAAGAGAGAGACGTGGATAAAGAAGTGATGGAAAGGGACACCTCCCTCTCCCTCTCTCTCTTTCTCGGCTCTCTCTGGCTTTCTTTTCCTTAAACTAAAGTGTACTGTTTTGGGAGCAGAGAAAGGGAAAGAGAAAGAAAGAGGAGGGGTGACAAAGAAGCAGGAGAGGCAGACAGAGGAGCAGATGGGCGATCCCGAGGAATAATGAGAAGGCAAAGCTGGAAAAAGAGTTCCCCTCCTGGCCTCCCTCTTCTTTTATCCTTCTTCTTTACTTTTGTTCTGTTCGCAGAGCTCCGAAAGCATAGCGAGTAGTAGACAAGGAAATGGACGGGAAACGGATCCGAGACACCAACCCACCAGGTGCTGTACGTTGGTCATCCATCTCTTTCCTAAGTACTCATATATTTTCCATTCCAATCCAATTGTGAACGTATTATTATTTGCATTAAACTTTGCGATGTCTGACACTGCCTGCCACGCGTGAACTTACTCCACGTGCACTTCGCTTCCCTTTATTCTCTCTCCCCGTCTGTGTCCTTCGTTGCATGCTTTAGTTTAGCATTTGAGTCGTTGATTTGGATCTATAGAGTTTAGAACCCGAATGGTGCATTATTCTTCTTTATCATTTTATGTAGCTTTGGGGCAGGTTTAATTTGCTTCTGAATCCCAGCTGCAGTTGTTCATACCAGCTGCCTCATTTCGCACCGCCACCTTCTTTAATCAGCAGCCATCTATACTTCTATTATGATCACTCATGATGATGATCTATACTTCTTCAGATTATCCTCCCATTAAACGCAAATGTCTAAGTAGATGGGCTGATGTGCAAGAACTTGGGGTTAACTTGCAGCAAGTTACACCTAATTGTGATGCCCTGAAACCATTGCTGGCTAATATATATGGACTCTTATATTGGATAAAGAAATTCAAAAACACATACTTGGCAAACATATTATATATAAATAGTAGATTTATTTGCATGTGTGTATGTATGTATGCATAAATTAGGTTCGGATCGATCGGATTTGGCTCCAAATCCGATCAAGTTACTATCCAACCTGCACCGATCGCTATGCAATAAACCAAAAAAATTAATGGCCACTTTTTCATCTATTTTGATTTTTTAAAAAAATAAAATAGGCTATTGATGTCGATAGGATGGGATATGGAAGCTCACTTGCGCTAAATAGTAGGATCGATTTTGTGTTTATTCTAAAATTTTTTTATTTATTGCCACATAGTTTGCATTTATTCTGAGACACTTCTATTTATTCTCTTTTTATTTATTTCGAATTCATTTGTGTTTATTTTTCAAAGATTTGTGTTTATCCTATAAAATTTTGTGTCTATCCCATTCGAAATTTATATTTATCCTCTATTATTTGTATTTGTTGCGGGAGAGATATCAAGTAATCGGTCCCATCCAAAGTTTATGTTTATCCTCTATAGTTTATATTTATTCTAAAGATTTGATCCATTATTAATATGGATGGAGGACAAGTCATGTTACGTCTTTCTATAATAAATAAAAATTATAGGAAAGATAAACATAAATTTTAGATAAAATAAATATAAATTTTTTCAAAATAAATATAAATCTTTCTTAAATAAATATAAATAAATTTAAAATAAATATAAATACTTTATAATAAATATTTATAGAATAAATAAAAATATTTTAAAATAAACACAAACTCGACTCCCAATTTTTTACGTATATGAGCTTCCATCTCATCTATATTAATGATGCATGGGTGTCCATCACATTCATATTAATGATCTATATTTTTATATTTTTTAATTTAAATAAATAAAAAATAGTCATTAGTTTTTTGATTTATTGTATGGAGATCTATATAGATCGTAAAAAATTTGATTGGGTTTGGAGTTAAATACGATTGACTGGAGGTTAGTTTATCTCTTTATATATATATCTTTATAAAATATTATTTATAATTTTAAAATATCTAAATAATATTATATTTTTGAATATTATATATATATATATATATTTAGCACAGCACTAAGGAAGTATAATTTAGAATATCTAAAAATAAAAGGATTAAGGAGCTTGATATATATTATTGATTCTTTACCTATCATTTTAAGATTCCTTCCACCCCCTCCCCCCTCAAAACATTAAAAAAAAAGAAAAAAAAAGAAAAGAAAGAAAGAAAATGACTTTACGCCATAATAGAAATCATTGCATTTAAAGCACGAAGCCGTATCAGGTGGGCTATGTACTCTAAAGTTCTACTTGATGCGACACATCTGATGAGGCTTTGGCGCTCTTACCAACCAGCGAGCCTTGACACGATTTTCTTTCATTAAAACAGCCTCGACATGAGTTAACCTGTCTGAGAAGAAGCTTTGCCGTTCTAATTAGTTGGGCCACGAACGTCGTGCATGGGTCCTGTACGTCCACGAGAACGACGGGAACGAGCTGTCTTCCTGCAACCAAGGCTAATTAATGTACTGAACAAACGCTGTTCTCTAGTGGCCCTGACATGATATTGTTGCTAGATTATCTACAAAATTACAAGATCTTTTTCCTTGTTGGGCCAATCACCATGTGAGCTTAAGGCCACTATGTTTCAGAAGACAGGGCCCAGATCTTCTCTTCTCATTGTTAATCTATGGGACTCTCAAGGCATCTTCAGGTAGTAAATCTGGGGATCCAATCACTTCAAAAAATTATCGATGCATATGGCTAAAGATAAACACAGATTTTTTGATGCAAAGCATACCATATTGAAGCTTCCTCTTCTAGCAGCTAAATTACTTCTTAATGGCCTTTCTTTTTTTTTTTTTGGGACAATACTTCTTAATGGCTTGCTCGGGTTAATTAGCCATATTAATCCTTCCCATTCATCTTTAATGGAGCTCCCACTATTACTACTTAAGTCTATATAAAACCCACTTTTCCACTCTGGATTTAATTCTTAAAAAAAAAAAAAAACCTCCATTATTATCACTTTTTCAGATCCTTTTATAGCAATTGCCTTTAAACAAAATGTTGGTCTGTTGTTTTGAAATTCATAATATCAAGATGATCATTCTCATTGTCTTGGTTTGCTTAGAAAGGTTATTGAGCTTCAGTGGCCATAATTAACAATTATTTCAACATGCTTTCCAATTTAAAGATCGGAATAAGTAAACTAACCTACCAGGAAAATGGGAGCAAGTTGTGGTGACATAGAAGCAAATACTGTTTAGATTATGTTTGGATATGACAACTATGGGTGTTGAAAGTAGAAGTTTATTTAGAGAGTTGTTATGGAAGGGGATGTAGCTCAGATGGTAGAGCGCTCGCTTAGCATGCGAGAGGTACGGGGATCGATACCCCGCATCTCCATATTTTTTTAATTTTTTTTCTGTTTTACTTCACTCGTTCCTATTTTTAGCTTCATTGACATGATTGTTAATAACTGCATGACTGTTAACAACAGGAATATAAGAAGGGAAGAACATGGATAATTCTACTCTACATCGCAACTTTACTCTTAAACTCTTAAGCTTCCCAGTTGGACTGGAGTGATGGAATTTAACTTGTCTTCAATAAACAGCAGCATTCTTCTTTCTACTCTAGCCCCCTCTTTAAGCCACATACCCCTTGAAGGAGGGGTAGCAAAAGCTAAGATACAGCCGAATCCTCCAATCTCAACTGATTTCCCCCCAACATTTTGGCCAGCATTTTTTTTTTTTTTTTTTAAATGTAAGCAGAAAGTTTCATGACTCTTCTTTAAAAATCTGCATGTCGACAAGTAGCAGGTGGAATTGGTTTCCGTTTAAATACAACTCCAAGCAGTGGTATCTAGAAGACATTATGGACAAGTGACACCCAAATTTTCCTAAAAGCTTGCTGGTGATATATACATTATAACAATCACTGTCCACAAAGAGAATACTATTTCCTTTGTATAAGCCCCCGTAGCCTCGAGAACCAAAAATTGTGGCCCAACAAATTCTTTGTTGGATTTGATTACTGACATGATTTAATTATCACCTAATCAGATTTAACTCTTTGGATCAATCATATGTCCTGAATCAATTACAGTGAACTCAATTAATTAAAGAGTCATATCTCTGACAAGACAAGTGTAGATATAAATAGAGGTGGCCTAAATCCTTTTCTTCAACTCTCAGGAGGACATGATAATTTCCATCGATCGTTCATGTTAAGAAGGAGGATGAGGAGAGAAAAAACTAGCCATTTGCGAAAAAAATCAGATGCTCTGCGGACTACGTAATCATCGTATTGGCGAGACGATGGCGCAAGATATGATTTATTTATTATTTTGATTTTTATACGAATATCGAAGCACGATTCAGGTATAAAAGAATTAATTATTTAACATATGGTATCAGAGCTCCGGTTTCATGCTTCATATTCATGTAAAAATTTATGGATTATTTTTAAAATATTAAAATTATATTTTTATATTTTTTAAAATAAAACAAGATTTAAAAAATTAAATAATATTTTTTAAATTTTTTAAAAAATAAAAAAAAAAAATTTGTGATGGCCATAGAGACCCACATGTGCGGTCCGACAAATGGGGTAGCGACCATGGCCGCTGCCGTGCCGGCGACGATGGCTCGTCGAGGGTGAAGGGGGAGCTCCTGCTCCCAGTGGCGGCGAGAGCCACCGCCGCACACGATATCTCCGTGCGGTCGCAAAAAATTGCAGTTTTTGTTGTGGCTGCAGGTCTTCCGTAGCACTTCGATGAGGGCGGCAGTCTGCCTCCCTCCCTGCTTCTTGTCTCCAGTGGCTGGGGTGGATAAGGGCGGCGCTTGGCTACCCGTATGGTGCAGAAGAAGCCCTTAGGGCTTCTTGCAATCACGGGTGGCAAAAGAGAGTTTGGGTTATCAGGTTTCGAGTCTTAACAGATCCAGATACGAACTCATAATGGCCTATCAGGTTTCAGATTTTTGGGTTTGATCCATTAGGGTTTTGGATCAGATCCAAACACGTTAATTTGAGCTTTATTTAAAATTATTTTACAAATAAACCCCTAAAAATAGTTTATTACAGAAAGATCCCTGTAGTTTTGACTTATTTTAAAATAACTGTTTCACAGGAAAGCCCCTTTCTTGTCTGGGATTTATGATTGAGTCCTCTAATATTAAGCTTTTTGATAAAATCGCTGTATCTTATTTGTTTTATATCGATTTGAGCATTTTTTGAACCATTGGACTCATGATGGTTTGAAAAATATTTTGATTCTATTCCCATGCATAATAGAATATTTAAATAATTTATATATTATTTATTTGATAATTTTATTTACTATTGCAATATTCAAGTGTATTTTCGCGTAGCCGCAAATGGTCTAGAGCACTCTATGGATTTTTGATAGCTGAGTCATCGAGGGCTAATAGTGTGTGCAAGAGGAAAAGAGATTGAAACAGAAAGGGATCCCAGTTGTTCATGTGATTTCACAGGAGCGTCCTAAAAGAAAGAAAGTAAAGAAATAAAATAAAGGATCCAACAATCTACGAAAAAAGTTCTCACAAATTGAAATATTTCTTCTGTAATAAAGAGGGACATATCAAGAAGAATTGTAAGAAAAAAAGAAATAGTTCGAAAAGAAAGATATTTCCTTATTACTTGTTTGTTTTGAAACTAATTCCATTGATATTCCTTCTAATATTTGGTGGATTGATTCGGATGCTGCAATTCATATTTTCAATTTATTGTAGAAATTTCTTTCAAACCGGAAGTCAAATGATAGAGAGCGGTAGATCTCTATGAAAAATTGGATGAAGTCTAAGATCATTTCAGTTGGGACCTACAGACTTATTACAGATACCAAATTTCAATTAGATCTGCATGATGTCTTTTATGTTCTTTCAGTATTTAAAATTTTAATTTATTTATCAATACTTCATTTAGAAAGTTTTTCATTTGCTTTTGTAAATTCAAATTTTAAATTAATAAAAAATTTTATTTTGGTTGGTATTAGAACATTGTGCAATTGATTATATAAAATGAATTTGGATTCTTCTTTTGAACAACCTTTACTTGTTTTGAATATCAATGTCGGAATGAAACATGATATTGTCAATGAAAGTTTTTCAATATTGTGGCATAGGCGATTAGGTCGCATATCAAAAGAAAGGATGATTAAATTGGTTAAGGAAGGTGTTTTATCAAATCTAATTTAATGATTTTGATATGTGCATCGATTGCATTAAAGAAAAATAACTTAAAAGACATAAAAAGAATATCGTTAGAAGTCAAGGACTCTTAGAATTGATACATACCGATATTTGTGGATATTTTATACTTTATTTTGGAGGGCAAAAATATTTCATCATCTTTATTGATAATCTCTCACGTTATAATTATATTTTTCTGTTGCATGAAAAGTTTGAAGCTCTAAAAGCCTTTAAGGTGTACAAAGCTGAAATAAAAAATCAATTGGATAGAAAAATTAAGGTTGTGGTATCTAATAGGGATGGTGAATACTATAATAGATATGATGAATCTAATCATAATTTTGGATCTTTTGCCAAATTTTTTGAACAGTATGACATTATAATATAGTATACTATATCAAAAAATCTCCAACAAAATAGTGTGGTTGAAAGGCGTAATCGCACTTTGATTGGTAATTCCTTATTATCCTTGAAGTTATAGGGAGAAGCCTTGAAAATCGCTATGTATATCCTAAATTGGGTACCTAGTAAGGCCGTTCCTAAAACTCTTTTTGAGTTATGGACGACTAGGAAACTAAGTTTAGGGTATTTACACGTTGTCCTGCAGAGACTTGACTATATAATCCATAAGAAAAGAAATTGGATTCCAAAAATGCTAGTTGTTATTTTATAGGATATCCAAAAAGGTCACAGCGCTTTAGATTTTATTGTCCATCACACACCATTAGAATTGTTGAAACTAGAACTGCTAGATTCATTAAGGATGGTAAAAACAGTGGGAGTGGTGAATTGCGTAATGCGATATTACAAAAAATAAGAGAATCTCTTTCTATTACAGTAATACCTAAAGATTTTTCACATGAACCTATTCAACATGAAATTGTGGAACATCAACAGGTGATTGATACACCACTTTCTGAATAGACCGTCAATGAACCTGATCCGATTGAAAATAATCATAATAATGATACTGAATCTGAAATATTACGGAGATCTGCTAGAATTAGAAGATCGGCTATTTCAGATGATTATGTTGTTTACTTACAAGAATGTGATTATGATATTAGGATGAAGGATGATTCAGTCTCATTTAAAGATGCCATGAATAGCGATGATTCTGAACTTTGGTTAGATACCATGAAAGATGAGATAGAATCTATGATTAAAATCAAGTCTGAAAATTTATCGAATTATCTGAAGAATTTAAGCCTATAGGTTGTAAATAAATTTTTAAGACCAAACATGATTCCAAAGGTAATATCGAAAGATATAAAGCTAAACTTATAGCAAAGAGATTCACTTAAAAGGAAGACATTGATTATCATGAAATTTTTTCTCCTGTTTCTAGAAAAGATTCATTCATAATTATTATGGCATTAGTAGCTTATTTTGATTTAAAGCTATATCAAATGGATGTCAAGACTGTGTTCTTGAATAAGGATTTAAATGAAAAGATGTATATGGAACAGCTTGAAGATTTTTAGTGCAACAAAATAAAAAACTAATATATAAATTAAAAAAAATTATATATGATTTTAAATAAGCTTTCAAGTAATGGTACTTAAAGTTTAATCATATATATTATTGCTTCCTTCAGATTTAAGAAAAATATTGTTGATCAATATATATATATATGAAGGAGAGTGGGAGTAAGTTCATATTTTTGATTCTATATGTAGATGATATCTTACTAGCCAGCAGTGATTTGGGTCTCTTGCATGAAACTAAAAAAAAAAAATTTCAAATATTTTGATATAAAAGATATTAAAGATATTTATTATGTTCTTGTTATAGAAATCCATCGTGATAGGAATAAGACATTACTTGGTTTATCTCAGAGAAATTATATTACTAGGATTGTAAAAAGTTTTGGAATGTCAAGCTGCTCATCAAGTGAAGTGCCAATTGTTAAGGATAATAAATTTAGTAAATTTCAATATCTCAAAAATGAGATTGAAAGAAATCAAATGAAGGATATACCCTATGCATTTGTAGTGGATAGTTTGATGTATGCTCAACTATCTACTCATCTTGATATCAATTTTGCTTTAGGAGTGCTTAGTAGATATCAGTGTGATCCACATATGGATCACTAAAAAGCTGCCAAGAAGGTGATGCGGTATCTTAAAGGAACTAAAGACTACATGCTCACTTATAAGATGACTGATTTGTTGGAGGTGATCGATTATTCAGGTGCAGATTATGCTGGTTGCCTCGATAGTAGAAAGTCTATATCAGGTTACATCTTCCTATTGGGTGGTGGAGCAATTTCATAGAGGAACATAAAACAACGCATTATTACCTGCTCTACTATGGAAGATGAATATATAAGTTGTTACGAGGCTTCCTCACATACTCTATGGTTGAGAAAATTCATCTTAGGGCTCGGAGTTATGGATTCTATTTCTAAGCCACTAAGAATTTATTGCGACAATTCTGCTGTAATTTTTTTCTCTAAGAATAGCAAGATAACCAATGCAAACAAGCACATTGATGTTATGTTTTCTTACTGTGAATGAGAGAATTAGTAGTCATCAGATGTCTATTGATTTTAGTGATACTGCTTGTATAATAGCGACCCTTTGACGAAAGGTTTAGTGCCCAAAGTTTTCAAAAAGCATGTAAAAGTTATGGGCATTTGTCATTGAAATATTTAATTTGTAATAGACACTTATTTTGAGATCTCTTAATGGTTTGATCACAGCTATTACTTCTGTTTAATTATTGTTTGTATATATTATGGTTGACTTTTATCAAAAATTAAAATAAACAGAAGTATCATTCATATAACATAATAGTGGGACCATTATCATAGGCATTATGGTTTTTGATAGCCTATGTATTCCAGTATATAAGATTAGGTTAAGTGAGAATTATTGATGTCATAATATATGGAAGGAAATATGTCAATTGAGATGTATAACTGTCATGATTTGTATTAATGATTTTTACTTAATCAAAGTATAAAGAATCTTTCAAGGAATAGATAATTGAGCAAATTTTAAAAATGAGTGCGCACTCGTCGGATCGATTTCAAAATTTTGATTTAAGACAATTATTTTTGAAAATTAAAATATTTTTTAAAATAAAATATTTAAAAAAATTAAAAAATTATTTTTAAGTGATGATATAGGGCAAGTAGGAAAATATTGGATTTGACTCATAATATGACCTAATTATTACTTAATTAGGTTTAACTTTTTGGGTCAGCTACATGTTCTGCATTAATTACAGTGAGCCCAATTAATTAAAGTCCTATTTTTTATAAGGCTTAGATTAGAAATTCAACCCTAATTAAGATTAAGTCTTTTGATGGGACAAAACAAGTGCAGGTATAAATAAAGGTGGCCTGGTCCCTTTTTTCTAACTCTCAAGCGGATGTGACGATTCCCATCGATCGTCCGCGTTAAGAAGAAGGATGAGGAGAGAAAAGATTAGCCACCTGCGAAGGAAGACCAGACGCTCTACGGGCTACGTGATCATTGTATTGGCGAGACGATGACGTAAGGTATGATTTATTTATGATTTTGATTTTTGTATAAATATCATAGCACAATTCAGATATAAAGGAATTAAATTATCTAACATTCTTTGTCTCTCTGCTAATGTTGCAACCTGATTCGCAATTTCATTTTTTTCCTGTAGATTTTCTAATGTTCCAGAAACTAAATCTGTGTCATGAATGAGCTATGCCATGCATCGAACTTCAGTTCGGATGGTATAATCTCTTGTCACTTAGGCAAGGGGTCTAGGGTTTCATGAAATCGAACAATGTTGTAGTGAATCATTTTTTGTCAGCACAGCAGTACCAACAAGGTTAGCGACTTCTATAGCATCATATATAAAAGAGATCCAATTACCTCCAATCTTGATAACAACTATAATATTGTAATGCAAATACTCGAGAGAAAAGGAGGCAATTATTGTTATCCAGTACACTAGACAGATAGCACTATAGCAGTGCAGTGCCAATATTTGTCATGTCTAGTTATCGAAACACAGATGAATGCAAGATTGATTTACTAAAAATATTTATTGAACCATTTACCATCTAGCGTTGGTCCACCGGAAGGCCATTATCAAAGATAAAGATGAGCTGTGACTCATGATAGACCATGGAGTAGACGCTTCAATAGTGTGGCACTGTGCAAATGTGTCACTTTAACTCTTTAGTTGTCGAGTTGTGATTCATTGGGCCATGCATGGATCTCGACGACAAACACCCAAGAATGTGGGACCGGAATCTTCCTACACTCCACCCTGTTCATAATTCTCATCATCAAGTTTTCCTCACCAATGGATATTTTTGTGAGTCATCTTGAGCTTTGTTTTCCTATATCTCAAGTAAAAATCCACTGGTGTCTTGGGGATTGCTTCATTTATTTATTTATTATTATTGTTATTATTTTGTCATGTATGTCATGACACTGATCTTAAAATGAAAAACCGAAAAGGTGAGGCAGGATAGGACACTTGCTAATGGAATACATCTATCCCAAAACTTAGAAGGAAATATGTAAAGCATCCTCACATGTGCATCCCGTAGCTCTTTTTTCTTGTCAAGCTGTTCGTCCGTGATTCCTTCCTCCTTCCACTAGTACACCATCCATGATCCCGTAATATACATTTGGCAAATAAGTTATCTAGCATATCTCTAAGCAAATCCATATACACAATTATCAAAATATGATGTTCATTAATTTTCGATCCATAATCACGTGATATATAGTTAGCAAATTCGTCATTTAACGATCTAATATATACCTCCAATCAAATAGATCTATAGTTTTCAAAACATATATAGTTGTTGCGGACAAGGATTCGACCGATCACGTGAGGTATTGTCCGCTCTGATCTATGGACCTCACGATTTTACCCTTTAAAAGGCATCTCACGTGGGAAGAATTTTTTTCTCTTTATAAGTGCGAGTCCCCCTTGACTCACAACCGATGTGGGACTATAAGTGCCCTCCACATTATTAGAACCATAAAAAAGCCTCCAGTCAAGGAGACTCCGATGTATACAGTCCGAGGAGTCCCACAGTCAGCCGAGACGGATCTCAGTCCCAAAGAATCGAAGCGGACCTTGACCCCTATCTGGTGCGCCATTGTTGCAGACAAGAGCTCGGTTCGTCACGTAAGATATTGTCTGCTCTGACCCATAGGCCTCACGATTTTGCCCTTTAAAAGATGCCTCACATGGGAAGGATTTTTTTCTCCTTATAAGCGCGAGTCCCCCTTGACTCACAACCGATATGGGACTATTGGTGCCCTCCACATTATTAGAACCACAACAGAGCCCTCCAATCAAGGAGGACTCTGATGTGTACAGTCCGATGAACCCCACAGTCAGTCAAGACAGACCTCAGCCCTAGAGAATCAAGGCGGATCTCGACCCCTTCTTGGTGCATCATTGTTGCGGATAAGGAATCGGCCCATCACGTGAGGTATTATCCATTCTGGTCCATGGGCTTTACGATTTTGTTCTTTAAAAGGCACTTCACGTAGAAAGAATTTTTCTCTCCTTATAAGCGCGAGTCTCCCTTGACTCACAACTGATGTGGGACTATTGGTGCTCTCCATATTATTAGAACCATAACAGAGCCCCTTAGTCAAGGAGGATCGATGTGTACAGTCCGAGGAGCCCTACAGTCAGCCGAAGCAGACCTCAATCCCCCAAAGAATCGAGGCAGACCTCGACCCCTACCTAATGCGCCATTGTTGTGGACAAGGACTCGATCCGTCATGTGAGGTATTGTCTGTTTTGGCCTATGGGCCTCACGATTTTATACTTTTAAAAGGCGCCTCACGTGGAAAGGATTTTTTCATCTTTATAAGTGCGAGTCCCTCTTGACTCACAATCGATGGAAAGATTTTTTTCTCCTTATAAGCGCGAGTCCTTCTTGACTCACAATCGATATGGGACTATTGATGTCCTCCACATTATTAGAACCACAATAGAGCCCTCCAGTTAAGAGAGACTCCGATGTGTACAGTCTGAGGAGCCCCATAGTCAGTCGAGATGAACCTCAGCCCCAAAGAATCGAGACGGATCTCGATCCTTTTTTGGTGCGTCATTGTGTGGATAAGAGTCCCACAGTCAGCCGAAGCGGACTTCAGCCCCAAGGAATCGAGACGGATCTCGACCCTTTTGGTGTGTTATTGTTACGGATAAAGACTCGGTTCGTCACGTGAGGTATTATCCGTTCTGATCTATAGGTCTCACGGTTTTATTTTTAAAAAGATGCCTCACATGGAAAGGATTTTTTTCTCCTTATAAACATGAGTTCTCCTTGACTCACAACCGATGTGAAACTATTGATACTCTTCACATTATTAAAACCATAACAATAGTATTTATAAATACACGTATAGCTCATAGCCACATGATATATACTTGGCAAATCAATCAATGCGCACCTCCAAGCAAATCAATATATAGTGTCTAAAGCATAGCGTTCATTGGTAGACAGTCCATGATTATGTGATGTATACTTGGCCAATAAGTCATCAAAATGGAGGAGAAGAAAGAAACTCGGTGACGAAGAGAAAGATCTTGTGAATGGATATATAGCAAAGGATGGACAACTCCACGAGGAAGAACCATGGGACGGGTGGCCTCATAAACAGATTGTTTGGGACGGACGGTGTGAAGATGCTTCATTTGTTACCCCTTTTTTCGTAAGGAAGATACAGGACCGATGGACTCGGTACGAGGAGTCCCATTCCACCTTGCCCCTCTAGTTTCCACTATACAATGTGGATGCATGGCAAAAAAAAAGGAAGTGGTCTCCTAAGTAATCTCCTTTGGTGCATTCATGTATCTCAAAGAGTGAATCCCTATTTCAGTCAGTGAGAAGCAACCCACTAATTATTAAAGAGAATTTTATGGAATGACATCAGGTTGTTGTGTATCCACATCATCCAATCTCATCTTGCTATTCTTTCGATATAAGAGAGTACATGATAGCCTAATATTTCAACTAAATTGAGTGGATCCCATGATAATGGGAATTCGAGAATGGCTATCCAACTACCGACCGGCACCCCGTAAGTGGACTATAAGTTCATAGCCACACAGTCACTATGCCACCCTTGTTTACTATATCTTAAAGATCATAACTTCAGTAGTAATTCATGTACTTCATCACGGGGGGGAAGGGAACAAAAAAAAAAAAAAAAAAAGACAAAAGGTTATGTGATGATGGCCAGATGAAAATGGGTGGTCTAGATTATAAATCACGAAAATTAGGACCTAAACTACCCATTCTTTAAATGACAACTTAAGTGGTAGTTAGGTATTGTATCACTTAATGCCAGTGGCCATCTCTACCGCAATACTTGATTGTTACAAGGCAATTTCAAATCAAGCTCTTGGGATAGACCAGGAACTGATAGGAGACGGTGATAATTACCCACTTTCGATCATCGAAACGTGACTAAGCCATGAAGCAAAAGGCTGCCCTTCCGAGTAACACCTCCACCAAACGAACAGCTCAAAAGCCTGGAAGGCATTTTAATCTCAGTGCTCTCTGTCCAATGGAAGCAACCATGGAGATGATTTGGCTGGACCCTCATTCCACTGGAGAGCTCAAGTTGGATCTTAGTGGAACCAATCACCTGCCCACTTCCCTGCTTCAATGTATCCAGTACAATAAGATAATTCCATGTCATTCCATTGATCTTGTACGAGTCTTTCCCGACATATTGATCGGCTTTTTCTCCTCCTGTCTACGTAGTAATAATCCTTCATCACAAGTTTCTATCGTCTTTTCTTACATTTTATCTTTGATAGTGAGATATCTGAATGCCTCATTATTTTCTTGATATTTTTAACACATTTGCAAAATTGCAGAAAAAGACCATGGTCTCAGATTCACAATATGCACGAGCCCATTCTATCTACTCTATTAAGCCCACATGCATTTGGGCTGATCTGAAAAACACCCTCCAAGTTTAGGTCTCAGTAGTTTTGTTTCTTTTTAACATGGGACTCCCTTCACAATTATATGTTTCACATTGAAGGAAATATTGCAGGATCATACTATACAACCTAAACTGGTTGCAAGTTATTCTTCTGAGATCAACAAATCTCTCCATAAAAAACTCAACCCTAGCAAATCACATTCATTGGAGATATGCTTTCTTAGTCTATTGCAGTATTGAGCCCCACCAGTTGCATGCGAGCTTGATCACAGCAAGTTTTTATAGATTTCAAGTCATATTTTCTAGCCAACTAATAATGAAAACAAGTCTTTTATCCGTTGAGAGGATAGATTATGTATGATAAATATATTTATCAGAGCTTTCTACCCAAAAAAAAAAAAAAAATTATCAGAGCCAACCTTCCCTTCGTTGGTCAATTGGAGGAGGGTAGTTATCTATTCTAAACTGATACCCTTAGGTTGCCGGTTTTTGTCTGAGATATTATTTTAAACCTGGCAGATCAGAAGAGTTCATGCGCGCGCGCGCACACGTACGCGTGTCTATATATATATATATATATATAGAGAGAGAGAGAGAGAGAGAGAGTTAGAGTAAATCAATTGACCTTCATAAACCGATCTATCTCTGTCTCACACCGACCGACATCCGACTCTGACCCACCAAACGGATAAACAATCCTGGAAGTGCTTACCGACTATATATCGGCTGAGCAAGCTGACGTTACTTTCGACCGACCAATCGAACACCCCTCACCGAATCAAGATCGTTAGGCGACCGATGTTTGGACTTTACAGACAATAAACTACTTCAGCCGTCGGTATTTCAGAGTTACTAACCGACAACCGACTCCCGACACAGTCGACCGACTCATTCAAATATATCATAACCATCACGGACGGTTATTCCACTGATACCGCGTTGTAATCCATGGGGATTAATAACCCACTACGAGATTACCGCCTTATGATTCTATGTCGCTAAATGCGGGACCATATCCGACAGTTACGATGATCTACTCTATAAAAAGAGGATAAGGCAACAAATTTCGGTAAGTTAATTTTGATACACTGAGCTCTGTCTCCGTTCTCATTCTACTGTTATCCAATCCCTTTCTGACTTAAGCATCGGAGAGTCCCCGCCGGAGATAGCTCCGATCAGTGCGGACTTCATTTTACAGATGCTCGTTTCCGACGAACAGACGATGAAGGGATTGGCAGCAACAGATTGGCACGCCAGGTAGGGAAAAAATAGCGACAAGAAGAAACTCGCAATGATGAGAATCAAAGCTCAACGATCAATGGCGACCGGCTCGGCGAGACACTCTTCCCATCGGGAAGAGGCCCCTCCCCTGCCTCCGGTAGCAGAGCCCAGTTTTTCACGTCCCGTGGTTACCACAGATGCTCAGATTGCTGTGATTGTACAACAAATGAACGTCCTCACAGAGGCAGTCAAAAGCCTCCAACAACAGCAAACCTAACCACCACAACCACCGACGGAGCAGTCAGTGGCACATTCAGCGCTTTGCAAGCATAGACGCCGTCATCCGCGACGATCCCCGTCTCCTCCATCAGAGCAGCGATCTCGGCTCTCTCAACGGGATGAACAGCGGCACTCGCGGCAATCTCGATGCTCCACCCACCATTCACGGCACCCCTCTCCTTCCCAACTAGACCGAGCAAGGAAGGAGAAGCGACCGCGAACACCGTCTGCCTCTAATTCATCAGGAGGATCAACTCCAGAGTTTCTCACCACCGACGGCTTGAAGACTACGAACGTAAGTTCGAAGAAATCGATCGCCGACTCACCCAGCTCTAGACAGATGGTCAGAAATCGTCAAATGACTTCGATTTCCATACAGCCTCTCTCCCAACTTATTTTGAATGAACCGATCCCGACTCGGTTCAAGATGCCGCATGTGGAGCCCTGTGACGGTTCCATCAACCCAATTGATCACTTCGAGAGCTACAAGGCTCTCATGACAATCTAGGGAGCAACCGACGTCCTCCTGTGCATTGGCTTTCCGGCTACACTTCGGAAAGCTGCTCGGGCCTGGTACTCTGGGCTTCGGTAGGGAAGCATCCACTCATTCGGACAGCTGGAATATTCCTTCATGGCCCATTTCAGTACCCGCCGAAGGCCGCCACGAACCTTAGATAGTCTCTTTTCAATCAAACAAGGAGAGATCGAAACACTCTGAGATTTCGTGGCTCGATTCAATGCGACTACGCTTGAGGTCAGAGACCTCAATGAAGACATGGCCATATCGGCCATGAAAAGAGGTCTGAGGGGATCCCAATTCACGTACTCATTGGATAAAATTCTTTCTCGGACATATGCTGAACTCTTAGAACGTGCGTACAAATACATGCGCGTGGACGAAGGAGCTTCTGATCGGCGCCAGACAGAAAATAAAGGTCAGAAAAAAAGTAAAAGAAGAGTGGGGCTCCAGCCGAAACAAGTAGGTCTCCATCCAATAAGCAAGCCTCACCTCGACGACGGAGTCCGAGGCCGACACATAACAGGTATAATTTCTATACCCCTCTCTCTGCTCCTCGTGCATAGATACTCATGGAGATCGAAGGGGCAGAATATCTACAACACCCTCCGTCGATGAAAGCGAGGAACCGTGATCGAAGGAAGTATTGCCGATTCCATCGAGACCATGGCCACAACACCGAATAATGCATCTAGCTTAAGAATGAAATAGAAGTTCTGATACGATGTGGCTACCTCAAAAAATATAGGAGGGAGCCGCCGACTCAACCCCCTCTCGATCGATGACCCCAAATGACTGCGGAAGCTGTGAATAACCAACTAACCGCAGGAGTCATCAACATGATCACCAGACGGCTGGACTGGGGGGCAACTTCCGACAAGGAGTCAACGAAGCGACCAAGACTCCATGATGTAATAACCTTCTCAGAGGAAGATGCTCGAAAAATTCAAACTCCCCACGATGACGCTGTTGTTGTTTCAGCAACAATAGCGAATTATGATGTAAAAAGGATATTTATTGATAATGAAAGCTCAACCGACATTCTGTTTTACTCGACCTTCTTCTGAATGAAATTGCCAATTGACCGACTCAAGAAAATCTCGACACCGTTAGTCGGCTTCACTGGAGATGCGGTCACAGTGGAAGGAGAAATCACCCTCCCCCTAACCACTGGGATTGAACCACAACAAAGCACCATTTTCATAAGCTTTACGATCATCTGAGTACCTTCGGCCTACAACGCCATACTTGAAAGATCCGGACTAAATGTCCTGAGAGCGACAGTCTCAACATACCACCTGTTGGTCCGATTCCCGACCAAAAACAGTATTGGAGAAATGTGTGGGGATCAACAACTCACCCGATGCTGTTTCACGATCTCTGCTCAGAATAATAAACTTGAGGACTCCCTGTCGGCCGATAAATTAGACCAAAGAGAGAACCAGGAAAAGGGTGAGCCAGCCGAATAATTGACTTCCATCCCGATAACAGAAAATCCCAAGCAAACATTCCGAATCGGGACACAATTGTCTGACTTGGAGCGACAACAACTAATCAAATTGCTCAAAGCCAACGTTGACATCTTTGCTTGGTCGACCATGGATATGCCCGGCATTCTCCCGAAAATAATGATCCATCGACTCAACATCAGTCTAAACATCAAGCCAGTGAGACAGAAAAAGTGATTTTTTGCTCCGAAAAGATAAAAGTCATCGATGAGAAAGTCGATAAACTACTCACAGCGAGCTTCATCAGAGAAGCCACATATCCAAACTGGCTCGCCAATGTAGTCATGGTGAAAAAGGTCAACAAAAAATAAAGGATCTGCATCGACTACACTGACCTGAATCGAGCTTGTCCGAAAGATAGCTTCCCACTGTCAAAAATCGACCAGCTGGTAGATGCAACATCGGGTCATCGACTACTGAGCTTCATGGATGTCTTTACTGGATATAATCAAATCCGCATGGTACCAAAGGATGAGGAACACATAGCTTTCGTGACCGATAAGGGCTTATACTACTACAAAGTAATGCCTTTTGGTCTAAAAAATGCTAGAGCTACCTATCAACGACTCATCAATAAAATCTTCAAAGCACAAATCGGATGAAATATGAAAATATATGTGGACGACATGCTGGTGAAAAGCACCCAAACTTCGAACCAAATTCGAGATTTAGAAGAAGCTTTCAACATGCTCCGACGACACCAAATGAGGTTAAATCCGACCCAATGTGCGTTCGGAGTGATCTCGGAGAAATTTTTTGGATTTCTTGTTTCGCAACGAGGGATCGAAGCCAACTCTAAGAAAATAAAAGCCATCATCGACATGAAGTATCCAAATATGAAGAAGAAGATATAACAACTGAATGGTAGAATCGTCGCACTCAACCGATTTATCTCTAGGTTGGCTGAAAGGTGTCTACCATTCTTCAAGATTTTGAGGCAAACGAAAGACTTCTTCTGATCAGATGAATGCCGACAAGTCTTCGAAGACTTGAAGAAGTACTTGGCTTCTCCACCTTTACTCATAAAACTAAAGATCGTAGAAATACTATATCTCTACTTGACGACATCGACAGAGGCGGTTAGCTCGGTACTCGTTCGAAAAGATGAAAATCGAATTCACCGACCCATCTACTACACCAACAAAGTACTTCACAATGTCGAAGTCCGATATTCAAGAGCGAAGAAAATGATCTACGCCCTGATTATATTGGTGCAATGGCTTCGCCCTTACTTCCAGGCACACTCCATTGTGGTCCTTATCGATCAACCATTAAAAGCAATCTTGCACCGTCCTGATACATCAGGATGAATGGTGAAGTGGAGGTGAAGCTAGGCGAATTCGACATACAATACCAACCATGACCGTCCATGAAAACACAAGTTCTAGCCGACTTCATCGCAGAATGTACAATAACCGACAATGAGTCGGAAGATGCAACTACGAAGGAGGGTGCAACCCCCGAGCCCGATCTAAGGTCAACCTAGGTGCTGCATATCGACGGGGTATCGAATGCTCAAGGCAGTAGAGCTGGCCTCATCCTCACCAACTCAAAAGGGATAGTCATCGAGTACGCCCTTCGGTTCGACTTCAAAGCTTCAAACAACCAAGCCGAATACAAAGCTCTTTAGCTGGTTTGAAAATGGCTAAGGAGCTCAAGATTGACAGTCTTCACCGACTCTCAACTGATTGTGGGACAAGTCAAAAGCGAATTCAAAGCTCGGGACCCGATCAAGACAATATACCTTCAAAAGGTGAAAGACCTCATGATGAATTTAAGATACTTCGAGATATTCCACATACCTAGGACCAAAAATGCTCGAGCTGATGCACTTTTCAGACTGGCAATGACTGCTTACAGTTCGCTGGATCGAACATTCTGGAGTGTCTTGAGCAACCGAGCATCGACAAGAATTAAAAAGTGTTGCAGCTAACAGCCAAACCTAGTTGGATTGATCCGATCATCCGGTATCTGTCCGATGGAGTCCTCCTTGAAGACCCTGCGAAAGCAAAACGAACCCAATGGACAGCTTCCCAGTATGTGATGATGGATGGTTGTCTCTACAAAATATCATTCTCCCTTCCTTTACTGAAGTGCCTAGGACCGACGATGCCGACTATGCACTTAGAGAAGTACATGAAGGAATTTGTGGAAGCCACTTGGGGGGCAAGTCCCTAGCCTACAATATTTTGCGACAAGGTTACTATTGACCCACCATAAAAAAGGATGCGGCTGACTTGGTCCGGAGGTGCGAACCATGTTAGAAGTATGCCAATATACAGCATCAACCCGCCAATCAGCTAACGTCCATCGTTGAACCCTGGCCTTTCGCTCAGTGGGGAATCGATATATTTGGTTCTTTTCCCCCGATGTTTGGCCAAAGAAAATTCATAGTGGTCGCAATCGACTATTTCACCAAGTGGGTAGAAGCCAAACCCCTGGCCCAAATCACCGAACATAAAATGAAAGACTTCATCCAGAAATCCATCATCTACAGATTTGGACTGTCGCATACCATCATCATCGACAACGGATGATAATTCGACAATCAGGACTTCAGAGAATTCTGTATGAAGTTCTATATTATACATAAGCTTACATCAGTCGGGCACCCGCAATCAAACGGAGAGGTTGAGGTGACCAACCGAACAATCTTGCACGGGTTAAAGACCCAATTGAATGAGGCTAAAGATCTTTGGATCGAAGAGCTATATCCAGTCTTATGGACGTATCGGACAACTCTCTGTATACCGACTGGAGAGTCTCCTTTCAACTTAGCCGACGGAATGGAGGCAATGATCCCACTCGAGATCGGGTTACCATCGACAAGAGTTGAGCAATACAATGAATCGAATAACTCCGAGTGTCAGAGGGCTGACTTAGATCTCTTACCAGAACTCCGACACGAAGCTCAACTTTGCATGGCCATGTACCGGCAGAAGATAGCTCGGTACTATATTGTCAAAGTCAAGCCGAAAGTTTTTCGACCAGGAGACTTGTTTCTGAAAAAAGCAGAAATTTTAAAACCTCTAGATTAGGGAAAGCTATCTCCGAACTGGGAAGGACCCTACAGGATATCAGAGACAAACAGACCGGGTGCCTATCGGCTCGAAACCTTGGAAGGTTCGGCTATTCTCCGAACATGGAACATCGACAATCTAAAGTTGTACTATCAGTAATCCTTGTACGCACTTGAAAATACAGTTTTGATTCAGAATCGTAAACCAGACTTCTAATGAAATACCGGTCCTCGTTGTGGAGGTCGGATCATCGATGTCACGGCTTGGAGTCTGATTTTCCAAAGAAGTCAGAAACCTTCAGCCTGACCACCGACTGCATCCCAATTCCACTGCAAAACCAACCTATCTACTTCAACGGGAGGCTAGCGCCGGTCACGTAGATTTCCTCCACAAAAGCCGTGCCGCCCCCATAGTCAGCTTTCTGTACAAATGGCTGGCTAATTTGTCGACTTGATACCAACTAAGAAAGGCAAAATATCAAAATGATCAAGGTCGGATTGGAATTATACCAACATGGCCACGGCCAGTCGAGAGATATTCATCTTGCCACCATTGATCAGATAACACGACGTATGAACCCGATCAAGATCCAGATAATGGATATACGACTTACTATCGTTATCCTAACTAAATACATTAGAAACTATACGACCAGTAGACCTTACAATCTACGGAATGGTCGGATCTATGATCTACATTCGGAGATTACTCCACCAACGAACATCACAGACATTTCAGCAAACAAAAATTCTATATCTTAAAGAAAAATATTTTCATTCATTATCAGAAAAGAAAGTACAAAATTAGATCGAAGTCCGATTATAACTTTCTTTACAAAAAAAAAAAAGAGATACACCGACTAATCTTCGTCGCCGCCTTTCATTCCGCTGAAGAATTGTTGAATCAGCTTCTCCAACAAACTTTGCCTTCCAACTCGGGAATGATACGAATCGGATCAGACTACGAAGATGGTTGGCCGATCATACCGCCCGACCAACCACGCCAATAGCCTGATCCACTTCTATATGAAAAATACGATCAGCGACCGCATCCTCCTTGCTGAAGCCCGATCGGCAACTGGAGCTAGAAGTGGGCTTCAGATTTTCATCCACCGACGAAAATGACTTTGATCATGTAGCTGAGATGGGGATGAGAAATACACGATAATGGATCGTCGACCCCACCATCGGCACCAGAGGTGAAAAGCTGACGTCAGTTCGAAGCACAATTCCACTTCCGAAACGGACTTACAATCGAACCACATAGCAGAAAAATCTTCGGATCCGATAGGGAGCCATCGGTCGGAATCTCTAACCAACCACCCCCTGCAATAACCTCACCCATCAAAACCATTTGGGAGGCTCTGAAAAATGACAAGGAATAGTTTTACTCGAGAGCGGCTCTCTGACAAAGCTTTCCCATCAGAAAGGACGAAATGAGGGATGAGTGTCTGGCTGACAGTAGCCCCTTTATATAGGAATGCCTGACGGCCCAGATGAAAGTGGTTAGATCGAGAACACACTGGATGACGATATGTGGTAGTATCTGGACCCATCACCAGACGACGGTTCGGCGCACTTGCCCCAGATTGAACCATGCCATCCCTATCTGTGTGAACGCCTCCGACCCAATAGCACCCTGACACATGGCGAAAATCTACATGCCAGAATTAAATCCCGCGACGCTTGACACCAGATTCTCCTGCCAATACGACGATTCGAAAGCGACAAAATGACTGTTCGACCGTACTCCAACAAAAATGGTGTCAGAGCCGGGATTCGACATGACAGACAACAACTCTTTTCGTCCAAGGCAATTAACCACATGACGACGCACGCGATGATTCACCATCGGACTTGGGAGTGGGGGGGCAACTGTTGGAGTAAACCGACCGACTTTCATAAACTGACCGATCTCTGGCACACATCGACCGATACCCGACTCTGACCCACCAAACGAAAAGACAATCCTGGAAGCGATTACCGACTATATGTCGGCTGAGCAGGCTGACGCTACTCTCGACCGACCAACCAAACACCCCTCATCGAATCAAGATCGATAAGCGACCGATGTTCGGACTCTACAGACAATAAACTACTTCGACCGTCGGTATTTCAGAGTTACTAACCGACAACCGACTTTCGATGCACAGTCGACCGACTCATTCAAATATATCATAACCGTCACGGATGATTATTCCACTGATACCGTGGTGTAATATATGGGGATTAATTTCCTTTCTGGCTTAAGCATCGGAGGATCTCCGTCGGAGACAACTTCGGCGGTGCGGATTTTATTTTACAGATGCTCGTTTCCAGCAAATAGACGACAAAAAAATTGGTAGCAATAATATATATCATTATTTGATTTCTTATAGTTTGTTGCTTTCATCTTTGGGTCCAATTTTGAAGAATGTATCATTTGATTTCTTATAATTCACTTATCTTCCTATTTTCTTTACTAGTGGGATCTTTTTTAAAATATTAGCATGTTTTATCTTCAATTCTGATGTTTTAAGTATCAAGTCTTTATTACCATAATTCTCTAACCTTCCTTAGTGAATTTGGATTATCGTAATTGATTGCAGAAATCCATTATTACAAAGTTGTCATGATTCATGCTTCCTCATCCAATAGGAAGATTTGCACACATGTTCAAAATAGAAGATCTGCTTCATGGTAGACATGACTCAAAAAAGGAATAGAGGCCAACTTCTAAGAAAATTAAAGGATGAATTTAGCAGGTAGGAAGTTTAAATTTATCCTGGATTGCAAAGATGCATTCTCTTTTCTTATCCACGTTCAGGAATTCCCCATTGGATGCATTATTAATCCCCCGAACGTGTTGGCTCTATAAAATTTTGCGTATTCTGAGATGTGGTTCAAAACCATTCTGGTCATATAGAGCTTCATACGAGTATGTCATACAATCTGAATAAATTTCAGGCATAGAATTTGTGTATATCAATACTATTTTATAAAATTGCATCACAATCTTCATACAGGGTGTTGTGGTGGAAAAGATCTAATTTTATAACCAAAAGTTGATTTAAGATATATGTTGGTTGAGTTCATTAGATTGAAGGCTGTTGGATTTTTAGAACATCCAACCCATTTGGAGTTAAAAGTTTCTTACCAACCTAGTAAACTTAGATAATTATGTCAGAGTTTCTAAATCCCGCCTTCCAGAAATTTTTGGGAGCCAAAAGGCACCTGTGGGAGCACACCCACAACAATTGTATTTGAATTTTCTTTATCAAAAAAAAAAAAAAAAAAGGAAGAAAACCCAATGAAGTCAAGGGCCTATGTAATCCACATAGCTGCAGCGAGATTGGTTGGTTTAAATCTAATTGCAGGAATCAAACTCAACTACATTGAATGTCATAATACAAATCATTTATAAAATCTCTACCTTCATCTATTTAATCATATTTAAATATTTAAATTATATAATTTCTAATAATAATTTATACATGTCACATAAATACTGCTTCATGTCTAGTGTTACAAGTAAAATCCTTCTCAAATCCTCATCTTATTAGGGTCTCAATCATGGAAAGATTAACTTGCTTGTTATCCAGAAAAACATTCAATTGCCAAACCAGCAGTGGCGGCCAATCCTCTACACCAGTGGTTGCCTTCTCCTAAAAAATAAAAAAATAAAAAAATTTAATATATATATATATATATATATATAATTGATTAATTATAGAGAGATTTTTTTATTAAATTTTTTATTATATATATATATATATAAAGTAAAAAAGTGAGAGCCGTCCATTTATAAGATTATCTGCGTGGTGGCATGATCGTAATATGATTTAGAAACTCCCCTGCGTTTTTATTTTCTTTATATATATATATATATATATATTTATGTTTTGTTATCGGTATCCGCCCGAGGTCTCTAATTCGCTCTCCCCCTCTTTTCTCCGGTTCTTTTCCTCGAATTTCTTCTACTAGGGCACGGGAGAGAACCTCCATCATCACCGCCTACCCTCGCCGTCCCTGACCGCTCTCCCTCCTCCCCGCCACCGTCGGCCACCCTTCTTTCGAACACCGGTAATCCCTCTCCCTACCTCTCTCTCTCTCTCTCTCTCTCTCTCTCTCTCTCTCTCGGGCATGGGACGTCTCATCCCCTCGTTCTCCCTTCTCGTTCCTCTCCGCCGCCGCCAGACCACCACCACCACCGTCCATCCCTGCCTCTGTGGATGAGAACGGGCGGAGGGCGGAGAATCATAGGAGGGGGAGGAGAAGAGGTAGAGGGATGTGGTTTTGTTTTCTTTTGGATCGCAGCAGATCTTTTGCCTCCATTGATCCTTTATCCCAGAATTCCATTCCTAGTCATCGAAGAACTGCAATTCTTTTGGAATTTAATACTACTGTTTAGCTTTTATACATAATATTCGGGGATAATGCTAAAGTGATTGCACTTTTCTCTTGATAGTGCTTTTCCAATGTTCTGAATCCAGTAAATATGGGAAATGAAGGGAAATTCATCTGATAATGGAACCCAGGTTCTTGAATCTCGCGGGGTTCATATCAAAATTGATGAAAAGATGCTATCATTTTATGCTATGAAGCTGTTTAGATTTATAGGATGTAACCGGAACAAGTTTAGCTGAAAATCACATGGGATGAAGTGGTAAGGAAGGACCTGTGTTTACATCTTTTAGAAAGTTTGGCCCTAAGCTGAGCAGAATGAAGTAAAAGGATTCATTTAGGTGACCCCAACTAGTTTGGGATTAAGGCTTAAGTGAGTTGCATTGAACTAAAACAAGTTCAGCTATCTATAGTATCAGGATTGCTGGATTTGGTGGTTCATTATGCTATGGCTGTTCTAGGTGATGGAAAGCATCTCCTAACTCGTTTTAGAGAAGAAAATCGAGATGATTTGCATATAGTTTCCACTGAATTTGTTGTTGTATACCCAATGGATAATAATATTGTAATTTCTTTGGAAGCAAAGAATTGGAAAATGAAAATCTTCTTTCTGAGTTAAGATGCTTATAATTTTTTCCCCCTAGTTTCTTGTCAACTGAGTTTATGTTTGCCGATTTCCCAGATGTCATTGCAGGAAAGCTTGAATAAATTTAAGCAACAGCAAGAGAAATGTCAGTCGACTCTCACCAACATAGCAGCCCGAGCACAATCTTCAAAACCCCCCCAACCACAGAAAACAGCACCTTCAAGTTCTTCAGCTCCTTCAAAAGCACCTACTGCAATTAAATTTTCAAATGACACAGAAAGGCTGCAGCACATCAATGCCATTAGAAAGTCACCTGTTGGTGCACAAATTAAACGTGTTATTGATCTACTTTTAGAGGTATGGGCCTGACACTATCTTGACATGCAGAGATAGACTGCCAGCTGGTCAGCTATTCAGTTTTATGCATTTACCTGCTAGTTCCATAAAAAGCATACTTTTGAAAGTCATGGAAATCTGTTGAAGATCTTGCTTTCTTTTTATCAATGCATCCGTTCATGAACTTATTAATGGTTCAACACAGGTATCATGAAACTATGGTGACTTCAGTATCCCAAAGTTTACTATAATAAAAGGAAAAATAGCTGATAAAATTTATGCATAATGTGATTGAAATGTAGACTGGGTTGAATAAGAAACTTTGATGACAAAGACAATGCAAAAAATAGTTTTAGATGAGGATGAGCTTTGGCACGGCGGTAAAGTTGCTCCATTGTGATCTGGAGGTTGTAGAAATATAGAAATAGCCTCAATTTATGTGAGGGTAAAGCTGCATACATCTGACTCTCCATAGACTTGGAATGGTGAAAGCATTACGCACTAGGCTGCCCACATAATTTAATTGCTTATATGGTCACTAAGCCAAAGGGACCTTTGAAGCAAGGCACCTCTGTAGAGTGCCTACTGAAACAAGCTTCTGTGTCCGTGATTGAATAAAATGAAAACTAAGTAAATGTATATCTTGATCATTACACTACATCAACTTCCATCAAGAAGATATTTGTACAAGATAAAGGTGAAATAATACGCTTATAGGTCAACACAAAATATCTTCTTGTCATACACTGTTGTGGAAGATAGAATACTTTGAGTACCAGGGCTGCAAACATATCTAGATGTTCATGAACAGCTGGAGCTTGGCTTGATAATAGTCTTGATTGAGCTTGTTGAATTAGGAAACAACCCGAGCTTGAACTTCATTGAAACTTATAAATGACCCAAGCCTTAACACTTGGAGCTTGCAACATAAATGTTCGCTTGGGCTTGGCTGGATGACGAGGTCATTTGAGCTCACTTTAACAACCAGGCTGAAACATCTACTGTCGAGCTTGGGCTCAGCCTGGATACACCTTTCATACAATGAGTTGGGGCCCTTCGTACTATGAGCTGTGCTGTGCCACTTTGGCAACTTGGCTTGCTTGTTTAGGGCCTATTAACTATGACACATGGTCCACCAAGAAATTCAAGAGAGAACTCACATTTATGACTTTCTAAGAATTTAAGTATTGTTACTTCCTATGCAACAATTAGATATCATGATTATGGAGCGATCGGAGACAAAACCACACACATTGAATTTTACTAAATGGTGCTTTATTAATTGATTATCTACTTAAAGTTTATTCTAAACCTCATAAATCTTAACAAGGGAAAATAGCTGCATAAAACCTGTACTGTCATTATTTTTTTATTTTGATAAATGAATTTTGTTCACTATAGTAACTCAAATTGATGAAGGCAAAAATTACACATTTATTGAGTTTATGCGCAACAAGCATAATCATCATATGGAAACAAGAGATAAAATAGGAGAGGAAGAAAGGCAATAAGCAATATGTGGAAGAAGACCGTGATGTAGGGTGGAAAGGAGAAGAAACTAAAGAGCAAAGTAAAGGGGAAATTTGAAAAGAAAAATTCATAGGATGAAGGTGAGGGAGAAGAGTTAGAAGGATAAAACAAATAGAAAATCCCCAAATGGGAGAAAGTGCATGTTTGTTCTAATTGTAGAGAAGAAATAAAGAAAGAAAGAAAAAGGAATGATGAAGAGGAACAGAAGTAAGAGGCAAAAAGGAAACTGAGAAGAGAAGAAATGAGAAAAGCAAGAGGAAATCAGAAGGTGGTGAAGAAGAAAAGAAAAGGAGAGGCAAAAATTTTAACTACTGAAAGGAAGAAGTGGTAGAAGAATAGAAAGATGAAAGCCATACCCTGCTGTATATCGTATTGTTGTTAGATATTTGTATTACTCAAACATATAATATTATTCACACATGTACCTATGCAAGTATGCATCCATTACTATTGTCAAGTGCATTAGTCATGGTTTAATACATGAGCTATGATAATACACAGTTAAAAACTAATGTCATGTCTTAATTAATAGTCAATTTTATAATTATAATGCTAAATCTTTCTTAATTTATCCTTTTTGAACATCCAAAGGGCTGCTTAGTCTAATCTGGTGGTCAATTCTTAGGCAGCTTATTTCTTATCTAAGCACCAAGATGGCTGCCTGCAACAGTATGACATATATCTTGCGAGGGACTTAAAGCATAGCCTCTTTTTTTTTTTTTGTTGTAAATCTATGACATACTAAAGGTTTTAAAGTTGAATAAAGAAAAAATAGCAAATTAGATTTCTTTTAGGAAACATGAAATGGGCTGCCTGCTTCTGCTTTAAAGCTTCAGTTGGGCCAACTTGGAATATTCCTTGCTTCTGATTGTAACAGTAGCTGGAACAATGAAACACCAGTGACATTGATATCATCTTTTCATGTTAGGGGTTGTTGTTAGAACATTTGTTATATCAATTCTTGATTTTCTCTCTCTTGCATGTACTAATATATATACATTCTCTTTCGACTTTTGCAGACAAGACAAGCCCTCACGCCAGAAGAGATAAATGAAGCATGCTATGTTGACATAAATGCAAATAAGGCAGTCTTTGACAGTTTGAGGAATAATCATAAAGTGAATTATGATGGGAAGCGTTTTGCTTACAAGGTTGCCTTCTTGCACTAGATTCCCAATCTGTGTGTACGAATAGATTCTTATTGTTTTCTTGAGACCTTTTCAGCACTGAATTCTCCACCCCCTCTCTTCTTTTTTCTTATTTTTATTTTTTTCTTTTCTTTTCCTTTTTTTTTGTTTTTGGCATATTGCATGCTCATGTCCATGAATTTGAGAATAGTGCTGCATTTAGGCTTAGTTTTCCATCATGGAGTCTGATCGTGCCATGGTCCAGTGATCTGGACCATCCGATAGATTACAGCCTAATTCACAGGCCTCGTCAAATTGCTAAGTGATTCTCTTATGAGTAGCTAATCTTATAAATATATAGTTCTTTCGTTTATATTAAAATGCTTAAAAATGAACCGGTAATGGCTTAGAAGAATTGTTCAGGTGGCTTGATCTTATGCTTTGCATAATAACTGTCTGAACTCTTAAATGGCTTGATATCATATGCTGGTGACATACCAGTGTCATACCACCAGAATTTATTTTCATTTATGCAATAACTATATGCTATATTGTGCCTACCTCTACCTACTGTTGCATTTCAGGATCCTGTGGGAGAACAGTTGTAGAGTGCATTACATTCTGAACTAAACAAAATGCAATGTGCATGCAGATTGGTTGTTCCTTTGTGTTCTTGTTACATAAATTCATTATTAATAAACTTGAGGAGCTTCCGTGAACCGATATAATTTCTCTTTTAATCTTGTACAGTCTAAACATGATCTGAAAGGAAAAGACCAATTGCTTTCTCTGATAAGGAAGTTTCCTGAAGGCCTTCCTGTTGTGGATGTCAAGGATGCATACCCGTCTGTGATGGAGGATCTCCAGGTAATTTTTTAAACCCTGCTGCTTGTATATGATATCGATGCATGTGCCCCTAATAAGCGCAGCATTCTATTTCCTTTATGTGAATTCTACATCACAAATCTTATGCTCAGTGGCCTTTCCTTGTAAATACTGAACGATAACAAATTGTTTGAGATTTGGCATATAAATATGGCTTAAATCTGAGGACAACAAAAGCAATAAATGATCTATGGTTTTGATCGTTTTGCTCAAGTGCTGATTGAAACTACGTGTCCTTATTTATTTGGATGATCTAAAGAAGGATGAGTCCTTTGTCATCATTGTTATCCAAGCAATTTCATCAAATATGGGTTGGCTATAGAGCAGAACTCCTAGATGAGAAAGCTGTATGGAAAGATTGAGAAGATATTGCAACCTGTGGTTAACTTGATCTCAATTCTGTTCCAGTTTTACTTTGCTTGTTTGGTTTTATTTTATATTGTTTTCTTTCTTTTGTCATCTGAAACATATGTTATGCTTATGTTTGTTTCTCCAAGTTCTATATTTCCTCAGGTATACAAATTAGTGAACCTGGTTATTTTGATGTTTGAGAACCTGACTAGTATCAGAAACTTATGCGAAATTCACCATAAAGATAAATAGAAGAAGCGTCCGGCCTTGTTACACTTTGTCCTCTATGATGAGTAACTAAATGAGACAACGTACTAAAAGAAATTTTTGCTGCGCCTCTTTGAATTGGACAGTGCCTCTGAGCAGGATTAGGTTCAACCTCTCATAATATTCAGAAGAATGTTCCGATAAGCGATGATTCTTTAAACTTCAAAGAATAACTAAGATTTAGCTATCTACAGGCCTTGAAGGCAGCGGGTCAAGTTTGGCTTTTGTCCAACATGGACTCGCAGGAGGACATTGTATACCCTAATGACCCAAAGGTGACGATAAAGGTGGATGATGATCTGAAGCAGCTGTTCCGGGGGATTGAATTACCACGTGACATGGTTGATATTGAGAAGGAGCTGCAGAAGAATGGCATGAAGCCTGCGACCAATACAGCCAAGAGACGGGCCATGGCCCAAGTCCATGGCATCACCTCGAAGCCCAAACCTAAGAAGAGACGCGAGATTAGCCGAAGGACCAAGCTGACCAACGCACATCTCCCTGAGCTCTTTGAGAAGCTGAATGTTCCGGACTCTTGAAAGAGGAATTTGTTCCTTTGGAGTTTCTTCTTACTTTTCCATCAAGTTCTTGTCACGTGACCCTGCTATTATTTGTATAAGAACCAGGTTATGTAATTACAAGAATGTTGAAAATGATGAGTTGTGATATTGCACTCGGGTGCATATATTTGATGCTTTGGTATCAAACCAGCTATTTTGGTCGTGAAGAACATCAGATACGCTGGTCCTTGTTTCTGTGCTGTCTGGAATTAATGATCGCTTTCACCGCCAATGTTGCTGATTGCTGTTATACAATTCAGAAAGACAAATTAGTAAGGCTATGACACGGTTGATTCCTATAAACACTACAGCAGAACAAAGCATCAAATCCTGGAGAAAAAAAGGGCTGATGTGTTCCCTTTAGAGCCTTGCATAGTTGCGATGCATCCAAATTTCTTAGGGGTCTGTTTGGTTACCATGTCTGGTCTGAAAAATGAAAGAGAGGGATGATTATCATGTTTGATCTCTGATAAATAAAAAGAAAAGATAGTAAAAAAATTGATGAATTTTATGTTTATTTTTTGAAGAGAAAAGATAAAATAAATATTAAAGATGTATTGATATTATTGATATTTAATAAATTTTGAAGTGATAATAATCCATACTTGACAAAATATTTTTAATAAAATTAGATAAATAATTATTAAATTTATTTTTATATTTTTTTAAATTTATTAAAAAAATATTTTTTGTAAAGAAATTAAGATAAAGATGATATTACGTAAAAAATTATGTAATTATAGTTAATATATAAAAATTAATTAAAGATGATAGTATTATTTTAATATTAAAAAATTATTTTATATCTAAAAATATATTTATAAATTTAATTATATTTCTGTATAGATTTATCTCCAATCGATAATTTCTTTTAATATTATTTTTTAGAATAATTTTTTTATCAATCAAATATAATAAAAATTATTTGTTTTATAATTATTTTTTTAAATAAATAATTTTCAAAAATTACTCTAATTAAACGGACTTAAAAAGAAACATGCACCCCCGATAAAGGATCGTCAGAATACAAACAAGGAGTAGGTTAAAAAATATCAAATTCATATAAAGAAAAGAACCACGTAATGCAATGGATCACAAACATGGGTCTCACAACCGATTCATTCCACAGAATAATCGAGCACTTCCCCAAGATAAAGATAACCTTATCCACCGCAGCTACAACCAAATGCGTCCACGTAGGGTCGTATCTAGGACACCCGGCTCTCAACTCCTTCACCCACCTATCTTTCTTCCCTTCTATCTCCATTCTCCTCTCTCCATCGGCAGCACCGAAGCATCAAACACCCAATTCCTTCACCATCCTTCCATAACACAAAGGTAGCAATCTCTTCCTGATGGCATCAATTTCCGCCGCCACCGTGGCGATACCGCAAACGTCGGCGGACCACCGGAAGCCACTTGTCGGCTCCAACGCCTTCTTCCACCCACTCAAGAGGCTCCCTGCCCGGGCTGCAGCTTCTAAGATTAGAGCGAGCGTCCGGGCGTCATCGGTGAAGGAAAAGGCAGTGGCCGGTCTGACAGCGGCGGTGGTGGCGGCAGCCACGGTGATACCGGACGTGGCAGAGGCAGCCCAGCCAGGGGTCTCACCATCACTCAAGAACTTCCTGCTCAGCATTGTGGCTGGTGGAGTTGTGCTCGGCATCCTCGTCGGAGCAGTCATCGGCGTCGCTAACTTCGACCCTGTGAAACGGAGCTGAAATAGAAAAACAGTGCTACGAAAAATGAATCATATTATAATTGTATGCGATATCACCAGTTTCTTGTTTGTTCTTAACGCTGGTGAACAAGCCATTGCGTTATGAGCTTTACCGTTTGTAATTTCGTGCCCTTGTAGAACATTGGAATGCTAACGTTTCTCATCTCTTAGATTCTTCCTTTTTTTTAAAAATTTCTTTTATTTCCTTGAAATTCTCAGCCGTCGCTCTCGATGCACATCAAGTGTTTTTAGCTTGCTTTGGTTTTATCATTTATTTTTTTTTTTGGTTTTTATTTTTATTAGTGTTTTTTATATAGAAAAGAGAGGGTATTTTGCAAGTCGTGAAATGTTGACCGCGAAGGCCGCTTTTCAAAGTTTTTCCGACCAAGCAGGCAAGTAGCCAGCCAATTGCATGACTCGTAAATGAAAATTTTATTCTAGACTTCGCGTCGGGGACCGGATTTGTAGCAGTATCTGTCGAGGGTTCTTAAGGAAAGCTCGTAGAAATGTCCACTTTTGATGGAGTAACACGAAAGATACAAGCCGAACCCTTTGAGCGGTGAACTCTTATCGGACCGGTCCATTATTAGATGAAATGCACACCCTTTGATCCATGACATTTATTGGTTGTATCAATATAATAAACTTGGATTATGATCTATACTTACATTTTGACTGTAACATTCTTAATCAAAGAATCAAGTTATCCACATAAATTCCTCCCACCAAGAACTAATGACTGGGCTTTGGAAGTCTGAATGTCTATGAGGATCCGCAAAAAGTTCATTTTTTGAAAGACCACACTTCAATAAAACAAAGATCGTGCCTCAATTTATCAAAGATCTAAAGTTCAGAAATCGTTATCTATATGAATTATTCACAAAATATATCATGAGACAATAATTAAATCCTTGTATTCAAGAAGGCATGCGAAATATATAGCATACTAGTTTTGAAGGTCTACTTGGATTCGGATTGAAAATCTAAAAATCCAAATCCAATCCATACAAACAGGTCATATTTTCCAATCCAAGCCCAAGCCAGTTAACTTTCAGTTAGTTCTGTTTGGAGTCTTTGGACCGTATTAATTTTGGGTCAATTCAGAGTTCAGACTCAGAAGCGGCTCAATGCCCTAAATGCCTAACAAAATAACGATTCCCGCAAGAAAGTTAAATAAAACAGTCGGACATTGCTGAGCAGCAGTACTCCACCAGCAAAAGGGAAAAGAAAGCAAGGATTTCACCACAAATTAGCAACTTCAACATCTTCAACATTCTACAATATGTAGATTGTATGACAGATAGATGGAACAAATTCTGACCATCCTTTTCCATCAAAATCATATGATCCCAGTTATCAATCATCGCTCACCTTAACTTCTTCATGGATGTGGCAGTGGTTTCTTGTGACTTCACATTTCATTTCTAACAACATTTTTGGCTTATTGTTAGCTAGAATCACACTAGAATCACATGGATTTCAACCTAAGTGCAAAAATGTTACCGCAAGAATCAAAAACAAAGCAACTTCATACTACAAGTATCACCTTAACCAGAAACCCACAAACATAACCTTAAAACCTCATTCAACCTCAAAGCAGCATTGAGTACCGTATGCTTCCATCTTGGAGAATCAAGGTAGAATGCCAAAGTGGGAATATTATGCTTGATGACAACATCAAGCTTGCAAAAATCACCTGATATTGATTCAGAGAATTTACAGCACACTTCAAGCTTTTTTTTTAAAAAGGAAAAAACACCACCTTTGCATGAATCCATGACTTAAACATAAAAAACTGCCCATCTTTCTAAAATGTAGCAGAAAGCACTTTGGCTGAATGTAACTGCTTGTTAGCAGAGGAAGGCATTCCTATACACAACCTTGCAGTTAGCAGCATTTCAGCAAGGAATTATATTGTCAGGAGTAGCTGACACATGAAAGTTAATGTTAAGAAAGGCCTATCAAAGACAATCTATGAAGAATCTTCATTAAGTAAAAAATTTTGACCTGATGAAGAAGAAAGAGCAAGAGGATATAGAGGATACATTCATGAAAGCAATCTATTCCATCTCCACAATAATTATTTCATCAAGCTCACTGTGGACTGGAGATAATTTTTTCATATGAAAACTCAGATCAAGAAAAATGATAAAAAGTTCATAACATGGACATTGAACTTCCCTTTCCCAAAAAGAATATGGGGAAAATGATTGTCGAGATACCCAATAAAAGGATCAGGGCGCAACCCAACTGCCCATTTTCTCCAAACTTAATGTAGCAGGAAACACTTTCGGCAAGAAATGCATGGTAGAAGAGCATAACACCGATACACACTATCCTGCACTTTTGCTAACGAAGAGGATCCATCGAAGTCCAATTAATGTCCCAAAACCACAGAAGGAAGCAGAGAGAAAAATAGGATAAACACCAATATTAACTTCATTTCCATCTTTTCGACTATATGTTTGATCCCATAGACATTTTTTTTTATCGGTCACTCATTTGGTTGTCCAAAGAACAAGATGTCTTTGTATGCCTACATAGAACTTAATACAGCAAAATCCTCGAAATGCGATTAAGCAAGGAATCCGCCAAATAAGGGAGGAAAAATTTATCCTCAAAGCCTTTTCAGTGAAGAAAAGTATGAGGAAAATGATTGTTGAGATACCCAATAGACTAGGGTTTAACTCAACTGCCCATTTTCCCCGAAATTACTGTAGCAGGAAACACTTTCGGCAAGAAATCCATCTTAGGAGGGCATAACACCGATACACACTATCCTGCAATAATCCGAGGTTTTCATTCTGATTCGAATGGAAGTGAAAGGAAGAATTTTCTTTTTGTTTTTTTTCAAAAAAAACTGTTCTTTTTCAAGATTCATGAGAAAAGACCAAAGCCCTAAAAACAGAAACCATATTGTTATTCGATTAGAAACAAAAAAACAAAGATCCATTCGCTCCCAATGGTATTAGGTTGCTGGAATTCTATTTGTGCGATAAAAAAAAAAATCGAGAATTTTTTTTTTCAAAAAATCGGATCAGAAATGGGAGATAATGCATTCGAAGAATTTGTCACCTCAGAATCCGATCGTAAACGATGAATCGACTCGATTACAGCCGTTACATCGATTCGAGGTTTCCGCCGCCATCCACCGAGGACATGAGAGGAAACAAGGTTGCAATCCAAAACCCTAGTTCCCCAGCGGCCCATTGGAGGACGATATATAGAGCCGCGGCTAGGAGAGGGGGCCGACCCTACTGCTCGAACCGGCTTGTCGCAACTCCCAAGCCGTCATGGAAGCGGGCCGGACCGGTTTAGAATTCACTCTGGAGACCCGAGTCTGGAAGAGAAGGAACAGGAACGGCATTGGGTAAATTCAAACGGAACGTCCTTGAACTTTCTAAAAAGAAGAAAAAAAAAAAAATCCAGGAGCTCTTCATAGTTCTCCATCACCAGGAACGTTTGCATATTTGTTGGGTAACAATTTCGTGTGACATTTCTCTATTTCCGAAATATTTCTTTTGTGTCTTTCTTTGATAGGAAAAAAAAAAACATCTCTCAGATCAAATGAAAGGAGAAAATGTAATGTACAAAGCAACTCAAATTCAAAGTATTTTTCCAAAAGCAATAGTTGTATGTAAACTTTCCTCCTTACCATATGGAAGATATTTTATAAATACCCCAGATGTCTCTCTTTTCATCATATGGTGGTAAGGCTTTTGGTTAAAACTATGAGGTCAGTTTCATTGCCCGTAAATAGAAATCGTAACTCAAGTCTAATATGATATCCTATATCAATAATATTATTTTTAATAATTATTTATAAAATATAAAAAATATCATATCATTATCTATCACATTCTGATCAAGTATGAATAAAATAGAATAAAAGATGACGTCTTAAAAAGAATCGATATTTTTATGAAGAATTTTTTTTTTAAATAAATCTGAACTATATTAAATATCTGTTTCGTTATTAATTATGCTATGCGGCTCAATCCAATAAAATGATACATTTTTTCTTCATTAAGAATGATGGATTCGAACTGCTTTAATCTGTTCAGCCTTACCACTTGGATAAAGTATGCTCCCACACCATCTATTTATGCTAAAACAAAAAAGACCATAGCGAAAGTCAAATGGTTTTATCAGATTGGAACAGCTTCGGCAAGATAATTTAACTAATTTCTATTATTGAAAGTAATTGCCTACAAAAAAATTCTCCATGCCATCGAGTTATTCACAAACATATGATGACCGAACAATTTAGTTGCTCACAATTATATGATGCTTGAACAATAAGGCTAAATGTTCGTAAACACAATGATTGAACAATATAAATTGCCAAAAGGTGCTTAAACAAATGGCACTATTGCATTTTTGCAAATTTTATCTATTATAGTATAGAAAGGAGAGAATCATTAGTCCCATATTGATTATGAGTTAAGAAGAACTCTAACTTACATGCAATGGAACATTCTCTCTCCTATGAAGCGCCTTTTAAAAAGATAAAAATATGAGACCTCATACCATAACAGTCAGATTGAAACAAACAATATCTCACGCATGCAGTAGTGAAGACCGACCTACCTAAGCTATAAGCCTTTAACTATAACATTGATTGATGCTTACCACATGTGACAGACCATCTAAGCTATGAGTCTTTGACTGTAACATTGATGCTTCTTTGATGATATAGAATTATGATGTACATGGCATGAAGACTCCCTCGATGCTAATTGCAATCACAAAGCATGATCTGAGCATCAAAAGAGATGGAAATCTGTGAGATTTGTAGGAACTTGCAAAGTAGGGAAAATAATGTCTCTGACCTTTTTAAGTTGCATAAAGGATATGACTGAGAAGCTAAAAATCAACATACAAAGGAAAGAGAAAAATAAGGTCATCCCCACTCACGTGACTGAACTAGTGACCTCTTGCTGAGAAGAGTAAGTCAACACTACTTGGAAGTCCGGGTATTAGTTCTCAAATTGACGTCATGGTAAGAGGTTCCAACACACAATGTAAATTGAAAAAGTCATCGGCTCAGTCTAAGAACAGTAATCCAGCTTATGCCTTCACTTCTAAAACATGGTTTGATCTGAAGCATTAAAGGTGACAAAAAGCAGACATGGGCCAAAGATACGAACACAAAGCATGAGATATGACAAACAAATATTGAAAACAAGAATTAACCACCTAAGCACGGTTCAACCTTACCAATTGTTGAACTTAACATGGTTTGATCTGAAGCATTAAAGGTCGCAAAAAGCAGACATGGGCCAAAGATACGACCACAAAGCATGAGATATGGCAAACAAATCTTTAAATCAAGAATTAACCACCTAAGTACGGTTCAACCTCACCAATTGTCGAACTTTATGTCCTTCCCATAAGATTAAATCATTCCTTATTTGACTGCAGAATCATGATTATTCAATCAATCCACTAATATTTCAGCTGATTGCAAAATGTTCATCATCAAACAAAGACACTGAAGCGTCAGAAAACATGGTAGGGCAACCGAGATGAACATCACAAGGGATATACTATGAACTGGAAATAGATGCCACTGATCAATTTCTTCTGATAATCTTTAAGAAAAATGTTCCACAAAAGCTATTGTAGTTGAACTAAAGATTTAGAAAAATGTGGAACAAGAGACTTTGATCAAATTCAGATCAAACAAGCAAAACCTTTGCTACATATGAAAGAAATTATACCTCACTGTTTAACAGTACATGCAAACTCTTCTTGGAAAAAGGAAAACACTATTTATAGACCAGTTAAAACCCGATGCTCCCATATATAGGACAGCTAATTTAAGCCACCGGGACATCTATATCTGTGGCCATCATTACAGGTGGCCTCAAATACTCATCCTCATCCTTTGGAGTGTGAATGGTGACCAAATCTGGCAGAGGTGTTGTAGGGCCCTGCTTGCCCTTTGGATCCCAGTCCAGCATAATCTTGACCTTGATCCCAAGAACACCCTAATAAAAGAAGATCAATGAATCCCACAAGTTAGATACGAAAGTCAAGACCTTAGATAAAACTTCCCTCTCAATTTCAATAGAATTATAATTTACCAAATTATTGCTTTAAGCACAAATTGAGTGAGATCATAAGCCACAAACCAAAAGACGCAGCAAAAAAACCACCACCACATGCTATAAGAGTAGAACGCTAGGCACAAGAATGCATATACAAAGCAAACATGTAAACTTCAATCCTAAATGGCATAAATCCATTGAAAAAGAACCCTTACGTGAATCAGCTGCCTTATGAACTCAAATATAGGCATTGGATAAACCTAAGAGTCTCAAAATCATATAATACTAGACAAAATTGTGTTTTTTTTTTGGGGGGGGATGTGCAAACCGGTGATCAATATAGCAGAAAGCTGCAGATGGGTGAGGACGTTTGGTTATATTAATGTTGGTAATTATTATTATCAGAAGTAAATAATGAAATGTAACAGCCCATGATCATTATTAGAATGAGATCGCGCATGATGATCACAGCAGGCTGGCAATATCGAAATGTCCACTTCTTGGTAAGAAAACCCAAAGTCAGTTATGAGCCTATAGCCACCTCCACAATGAAACAACCTAAACCTTCCATATTTAAGAGCTTTGTAAAAAAAGGGCTCAAGAAAGTTTTAAGTCAAGAATTAAACTAAGGGTCCGTTTGGTTGGAGTATGTCAGATTACAGAGTAATTTGATAAGTCCTGGGAATCCTTTATCTGAGAAAATGATTGCGGAAGAAAAAAATTTTTACTATGTTTGGTTGGCAGAAAAATTGCTCCAAAAAATAATATTAAAAAAAATTATTATGTTTGGTTGGAGGTAAATCTATAGAAGAATATGATCAAATTTACAAATATACCCTTGAACAAATAATTTTTTCATACTAAGATAGCATTGTCATCTCCAATTAGTTTTTATTTAATGACTATAATTACATAACCCATTACATAATACAATTTCCATCTTAATTTTTTTACCAAAGTACTTTATTGAATGAATTTGAAAAAACATTAGAACAAATTTAATAATTACATATAAATTTATCAAATATATTATTAATTACATTTTTGTCAAGTATGGATTACTGCCACTTAGAAATTTATCAAATACCAATCCTTCCATGGTATTTGTTTTATCTTCTCTCTCCGAAAAATAAGCATAGGGCCCACCAACTTTTTTACTATCTCTTTCTTCCCTTTTTCATACCAAACATGATAATCTGGCATAAAAATTATTTTCCCATATCAGATTACCCCCAACCAAATGGCCCCTAAACATCAACAAAACCCCAATCTTGGGTATGCTACCAGTTTAGAATATCCAACCGCCTTCAATATTTTTCAGGTGAGCGTGATACAAGCCAGGGGTAAATGTTAATCTATAGCAATGCCAACTCCAATCATCCAACATTAGGTATCTTCAATCAAAGAACCCAAAGAACTGCTCAGTTTGGAAAAAGGGAAAATAGTAAAGAGAAATCTTAAGCCAATAACTAAAGGGCTGAAAACAATTTGCAGATAAGCGGCTAACCTGTCTCAGAAGAACATGTCTCACTGCTGAGTCGATGTACTCATTAACAGGCTGACCAGAAGAAATCATATATCCATCCTTGAACTTCATGGATTTAGCACGTTGTGCCCTAAGCTTTCCACTTACAATCACCTAGAAAAATCATAGGTATTAATGCATAGAACTTCATGAAAAAGTGAAATCATTTGCAAGGATAATGACATACCTCACATCCCTTGGCACCACTTTCCATGATAAACCTCAGAACACCATAGCATGCCCTGAAACCAAAAAGGAGATTAGAAACAAAATAGTCTAATCCTATTGCTAAATTATTAAGACCATCCAACTGAGACAACTAATCCACGTTAGGAGCATGGGAAAAACAGGATAAAAAAAATGCAGAGTAAAAGTTAATGATAAATGGGACAAAAGTTTTAAGAAAGGGGAGAACTTGAGAAACCAGTAACCACGTTGCCAAAACAGACTTATCACATGAAAGCTAGCTAGTTTTATTCCATGAAGCTAGCACTGTTAGTATGCAAGGCAATGTTGATGTCGTCATCTTCTGACACAAAGCTGGTATTGAATAACCTATGTGCTTTATAGATGACAAACCCTCAACCATCCGAATGGATGGTAAACCTAGAGTAACTGACACATGAAAGTGAACCAGTAAAATAATGAAATGTGCAAAGCAGAAATACATGAAAATGCCCCAAACAGCAATTGTAAAATGAAACACAAGAATTTTCAAGAATAAAGAATATGGGACATCATACAAAATAAATAATAAAGAATGATACACACAGTCATATAAATTAAAGCTCATTCCACTATATATGTATAGAACTTTCTTTTTGAAAAAAAAAAAAAAAGCTAATATTTTACAAGCTAACCTATACAAGTTAAAAAAAAAAAAAAAAACAAAGCACCAAGAAAAAAGCAACTAGAATCTTCAAAAATTGTACACCATCGGTTTCATAGGCATAATTACTAACATGCAAGAACATTGCACGTAAAACTTTCCCAAACAAATTATCTCATGACGAAATAGATCTCTGACATCACCATGCTAGTTCGGTAACAGAATATAAACAAAATAGATTTTCCCAGTAGAGTCAGACTAAGAGATTTGATTCTCTGGGGAGCGTGGATAGAAATAACAAAAATTGTGCATTTTTCATTTCTTTTCTTACATTTTTGAACTTTAAATTTTCAACAATATCAAGACTGCGAGTATACACTTCATTATTATGGTTCTCAAAAAATCTGGTCCCACCATTACCGCTTGAAAGTTAAAGTAACGTTTCGAACTTCCCACAATAGCAATAATGTCAAACAATATTGGTTCCAAGTCCTTGAAAAATTAACCAAGACTGAGAACTAATTTCAACTTCTAACAATAAGAAAACCCTTGTACTAGCACAGCAGCAGTTTTTCTTTAGTATAAGCTTCACAAAATTCTGTTAGAATTTTTTCCACAGATAATGTGGGTGTTCATTAAGATAACCCCACAACAGCATTTGATCACACCTTTTGAAAAATTTCCCTCCAAAGCACAAAGCAATAGAATAACAAGAATATATTTATTGCACAAAATTACTTGGAAGGGCAACAAAAAAATGTAGTCATCCTCAGACACAACATCGGTACAAGGAACTGATCTGCTGTAAAGATTACAAAAAAATAACAAGCTACACTTAGAAGCAAACTCCAATAAACCAACAGGCTAATATTGTACAGGAAACCTATATAAGTTTTTTATTAAAAAAAAAAAAGGCAACTAGAATCTTTAAAGAATTCTACAGTATCACTCATAGACATACTTGCAAACATGCAAGAAAATTGTACTTAAAGTTTCACAAACAAATCATCCCTTGTAATGAAATAGATCTCTGACATCACCGTGCTAGTTTGGTAACAGAATAGAAGCAAGATATATTTTCCCAAATGAGTCAGACTAAGAGTATCAAATTCGCTGGGACTGTGGACAGCAATAACAAAAGGCCTGCTTTTTCTCCTTTTTTTTTTCTTGTGCATATTTGAACTTTAAATTTTCAATAATATCAAGACTATGAGTCCGCACTTCATTATTATAGTTAAGTTCCAAAGACCTGGTCCTAATGTTAGTGGTCAAACTAAAAGCCAGGTTCCCAACTTCCAACGATAACAATAATGGCAACATTAATAGTTCCAGCTGTTGAAAAATTAACCAAGACAAAGAACTAATTTTTGACTTCTGATAATAAGACAATCCATGCACTAGCATAGCAGCATTTTTTTTTTTTTTTTGTGTATAAACTTCAACATCATTTCATTTGGTCTCTCTTTCCACAGATGAGCAGGTTTTCATTAAAATGCCGTCACAATAGCATATCATTGCACCTCTTGAGAAATTTCCCTTCAAAGCACAAAGCAATGGAATATCAAGAATATACTTATTGCATAAAGTTACTTGGAAGGGCAACAAAAGAAATGTAGTCATCCTCAGACACAATATGAATACAAGGAACCGATCTGCTGTAAAGATGACAAAAAATAACAAATTTTAAGTTCAAGCAAACTCTGATAAATCCAGAAAATATTGTACAATGTAAGCTATACAAGTCAAGAAAAGAAAAAAAAAAGATAAAGATAAAGAAAAAAGGCAACTAGAATCTTTAAAGAATTCTACAGCATCAGTCTCATAGACATACTTATGAACCTGCAAGAAAATTGTACTTAAACTTTCACAAACAAATGATCTCTTATGATGACATAGATCTCTGACATCACCATACTAGTTTGGTAACAAAATAGAATCAAAATAGATTTTCCAAATAGCATGAAATTCAAAGTTTTATATTCTTGGAGGAGATGTGGACGGTAATAACAGAAAGTGTGCTTTTTTTCTCCTTTACGTGCATATTTGAAATTTAAATTTTCAATAATATCAAGACTGAGTACACACTTCATTATAAGTTTCAGACACCTGGTCCTAATGTTAGTGCCTGAAACTAAAAGCCAGGTTTCAAACTTCCAACAATAACAATAATGCCGAAATTAATGTTTCAGTCCTTGAAAAATTAACCAAGACTAAGAACTAATTTTGATTTCTGATAATAAGACAATTACAATATTTCGTTTGGTCTTTTTCCACAGATAATTTAGGTTGCCATTAAAACCATACCCACGATAGCATATCATTGCACCTTCGGAGAAATTTCTCTTCAAAGCACAAAGCAATAGAATAACAATAGTATATTTATTACATGAAATTACTAGGAAGGGCAACACAAAAGTTTAGTCATCCTCAGACACGACATCACTACAAGGAACCGATCTGCCGTAAAGATGACTAACAATAACAACGTTCAACTTCAAGCAAAATCCAATAAATCCGCAAGCATTGCAAGACAAAGAATCAAAGAGCTCCAAACCAACAAGAAAACGCATGTATTTTCTTAATCAATAACGAAAAACAAGTACAACAGAATGTGCATTTTAAAGTTAAAAGACCCACAGACCTCCGAACAGCGAGGCCTCCAAGGAGCTTGTACCGGAGCGACTCAGCCTGCGCAATAGCACAGAGTCCCCGATTGTTAACCTTCTCAGCATACAGCTCGACGCTGTTCTCGGGAAAACGGAATCTTTTCTGGACCACTGAAGTCAATTCCCTAATCCTTCTCCCCTTCTCACCTAAACCCCAAACCAAAACCCCAGTTACCAACTGGAAACCCTAGATTCGTGCTCAAAAGAATCCAAATCAATGGAAAACAAGAAGAAAAGAAGATTACCGAGTACGTTCTGGGTCCGAGTAGCCCGGATGATGATCTCGGTTCTCATGGGGGTGACCCTAACCTCGACGCCGGAGTAGCCATCCTCCGCGAGCTCTCTGGTGAGCACCTCGTTCAACTCCGCGAAGAATACTCCATCAGCCACGAACTACAACAAGAAAAATCGAAAAAAAAAAAAATCGAAAAATGGTGAGGAATTCGAGATTGCGAGAACGAGAGGAAAGGATTCGATCAGAATAAGTGAGAACCTTTCGCTTCTTGCTCATCTGAGTCGCCATGATTTCCGATCAAGGGGGAGAGACAGAAAGGGCGCGGGTTAAGATCGGTGGCTGCTTCTTCCTTCGGCTTCGGTTCTTCAGAAGCCCTAGCTTAGTTCGTCCCCCTAAAATTTCTGTATACTCTTTTATCACAACAACAAGGTCACGTGCATAGCATGTGCCAGGATTATGCGAAATAATTTATCGAATGAACTTATGTGCAATAAATACGCTCGTGGGCTAATAAGTAAAGTTGTCTATGTTAAGTAGGCCCAGAATGCTTTTTGCGGATAAATTAATAAAAATATATTTACATACCAAACCCTACAGAATATAAAAATTCTGTAACGTTCTTGTCTAAAGTTTAACAACGCCCCGGCACGCCGCATGCTAGGATTATTGATATAAACATTTTTACATATAAAACCTCATGCTATATTACACCAACCTATAAGTACCTTATGTTTGATGATATTTACAAGGGGAAGATAACTTTGCCGGCCCAACAAGAATTCGTGACTTATTTCCTCCATTTATTCTTCCAACCAAATAAAAGACCATTGGATGCACAAGACTCCCATCAATACAAGATCTTAGGGTGTGTTGATTCGCAATCAGAATTAGAATTGGATTTGAAATTAAAATGAATAGAAAGGGAATTGGCATAGCCATAATAACCAACCACTCATTTCCATTGTCATTTCAAAATCCAACTCCCCAACCAAATGTTTGCAACCTAACCCCTATATGCGAAGAGGTAGCTTTCATATTTTAAACCCATGATCTTCATGTTATAACCAGAAAAAAAATACATATTTCGAACCTATGGTCTTTAGGATACAATGGAGCAGCAACTTTACTGCTTCACAGCTTCACCTTCCATGGGATAGCCTTGTTACTGCAAACTTGCCCCAATAAATTTCCTCTATTTTCCCTAATTAATTCCTCAACCAAACACAACCTTAAAAAACTGTTCACTTTGTTGTATTTGTGCTCACTTTTCAATGATCGTTTTTCTTAAAACAAATATCAATTAACGAAGCACCTGAAAATCAGAGGATACTTGAAAGGCTAATGTGATATAAATTTACACCTCTGTTCTAACAAATTTTGCAAAAGGATCCTCACATGACATAAAAAGGTGCTTCCAATGAAATACATATTGAAAAAGTATACCATGAGCAATAAGAGGACATCTTGGGTAGCTTGTCTACAACACAGCCACAATGGAAAACTCATAGGTTTGGGACGGACAGTCTTGTATAAAAATAACATTGCCTTTTGTATATTAGATAAAATAATTTCATGTACACTTGATGCTGTAACTTGGTCATGGTGCCAACGGAAAAAACAAATAACCCCATTATGGCATTTGGAATGTATGATAGTCCCACATAAGTTTAAGATGATGTGCCGTGGACAAAGTAAATCAACCTTTTGCTGATTCCTGTTTTGTTTGGCCACCCTTGATCAAACTGTCCACCTTTTACTGGGTATGAAGCCATGTTATAGCGGAGCAAATTGATCCACTACATGCTGAAAACTAGGCTGCTACCTGAAACAACCCTCCAAAGCGCCTGTATATTTACAGAACCATCCATTCATTTAGTTTTCAAAAACTCTGATCAAACATTCACAAGCATCTAGTCATCGACAGCAATTCCATCTTTCCATATCAATTGAGTAAAATTTAGATCATTTTAGCATAAATATACAGAATAGAAATAGACAAGACAACAGTCATCAAGTCATTAAAGTACATAAACCGTAAATTCCTCGGCCATTTGGTTCAAAATATGGAACCATTAGCAATACGCAGTTATTATGTTTTGCTGACTGGCTCCAATGCTTCAATCATGACCACACTATTTCCCCTGATAACCTGTAGAAAATTTGAGAAAGTTCATATCATCAAACCACTAGACCAGGTTAAGAGTTTGAATAACCTCACAGCAGAGGCAAGCCACTGGACCTCGACAGGGGCATGTCACCTTGAATCCTTTTTGTTCTCTTTTTTTCTTTTCTTTTCTTTTCTTCAAGAACGATTAGTCTGAATTCACCTTGTGCCCCTTTGAGGTTAAGTTGCATGACCAGGAGAACAAGGCAGAATACTATTAAATTCTAGAATAAACTACAAAAACCTCCTGAGATTTGTATTTATTACAGTTCCACCCACTAGTTTTTAAAACCTACACTTAAACCCTGAAAATATAACGGCGTTATTCAAACCATTTCCGAAATATAAAATGACCAATTTACCATTCATTATAAAAAAGTATCCCAAAACCTACATTTAACCCCCTGAAATATAACGGCGTTATTCAAACCATTTTAAAAATATAAAATGACCAATTTACCATTCATTATAAAAACAGTATCCATCCAAACCCCTGCAATTGCCTTCAACTGCTATGGCTTCATCTAAGAGCAAACAGAGAGGGAGGGGGAAAGAGAAAAAGCAGAGAGAGAGAGAGAGAGAGAGAGAGAGAGATGATCTCTTATCTTTAATTTCAAAGCTGCAGAAAGTCCTTCTAAAAAAAAAAGCTCAAAGAGACACCCCTGCCCGCAAGAAAGAAAGAGCTTTGAAGGGTGGGTACACTCTCCTTCCCTCTCTTCTCCACTACAGTAAGCTTGGGCTGTGAGGATATGGGTTTGAAGGAGCAAAGAAGAAGGTGAGCAGAAAAATTAAAAAGAGAGAGACTTCCAAATGGATTGTGAGATCCCAAAACCCCAATAGTCTTTTTTTTCTATTTCTTTTTTTTTTTTTTTGATACATCTTCCTTCCTTTTCAAAATAACCCACCCAGCTACGACACCTGCTCCACCAAGAACCAAATTGGCTCCACCCTGTCCACAGGCCATGCCACCTTCACCATCACCTCTTCTAGCGCCCACTATTACATCTACGGTGTCAACGGCCATTGCTCCACTGGCCAAAAGCTGACCATCACCATTGCCTCAAGAAAGGCATCACTGTCACAGGTGACAACGAGGTGGGGGAGGTGGTGGAAGAGGGCACCCATGATGCAAACGGGAAAGAGGCCGATGGCGAGGATCGGCGAGGTTGTGCATGATGGCAGCGACGGCAAAGTGGGGGAGGTGGTGGAGGGCACCCATGACGCAGACGAAGAAGAGGCCAATGGTGTGGAAGGAGAGGCAGGGAACAGCGAGGTCGCGTTCGATGGGAGTGGTCCAGGACAAGTGGGTGTCCGCGATGACGGCGTCAGGCTGATGGAGGCTGAGGCAATCGTGATCAGGGCGGGTGAGAAGAGAAGCGCCACCAATTTTGTTGCATTCGGAGGGGGGAGGGCGCTAATGTTCTTGATGCTCGAGGGGGGCAGGGGGAGGCCCAAGGCGACGAGAGGGAAGGGGTAGAGGAGGGGGAGACCGACAGCGGCAGCACGATCAACACAATCAATGGTGGGCTAGACGAGGGTCGCATTGGCCAGGGTGAGGACAGTGGAGTTGACACCACGGGTGGTGAAAAGTCGGGCAATATCCACCAAGGGGATCATGTGGCCCATCGTGAAGAAGGGGATCATGTCGGCATAGACGGCGCTGTGCCCATGGAGGAACTCAGAGGTGGATGCGGTTGGCGGCACACTCGTTCCTCATCTAGAGCAAGTTGGGCCGAGCGAGGGAGGGCTGGTGGCGGCGCTACAGGCAAAAAGGACGGAGGGGGCCGAGGAGGCGGAGGAAGTTGGAAGAATTTTTTTAATCTTTTATTTAAAGCTATTTTGGTCATTTCAAAAATATATAATGACGTGGCAATGAGGTTCCATCTAACACTAACGGACTGTCTAACGGCATGGGTTAGACTATAGGATTGACTAAAACATTAAAGATGTAATTGTAGATTCTGGAAACTACTAGATGTACCTGTATTTTTGACCTATTCTCAGGGGGGTCTTTTGTAATTTATTCTAAATTCTAATAAGAAATACTACTAAGGACTGATTCACAGAGAAACTTACCACCATCCCAATATCATTCTTCTCACTGCCATTAACCTCCACAGTATTGTCAACCACCAGATTCATGAATTGGTCAAATCCACGGAGCGTGCCAACAACAACCCGGTTTGCATTCAGCTTGACTGCAAAAATGGTTTCAACAAATTCAAGTTATAACAAATTCTGGCATGTAAAGTGGAGAGCGATGGCTAACAGTGCAAATTACTGGTCAATGTTCAGTTCCATTTTTCAGAACACTCAGAAGTTCTAGTTATATGAACAGTCAGAGAGATGCATCATATTGTACCTCACAACTGGATGCAAAAACCATACAAGGCCACATAGATGAAGAGAGAAAAGAACAGTGTGACACTATCTCTAGCAAATCTGACTATTAGCTTGAACCAAAGGAACAATTATAATTATGATTCTACAGTTAAAGAACAAAAAAATGAAAAGAATAAGAAAAGTGCGTGTTCTGGCAAAGCACATGGAAAACTACATATGCAGATGTGTTCCGAGAGTTGGAGACTCTAAGAAACACAAATCAGTTTAAAACTATCACAGACTGGATGAAGTACAATAGATAACATACAGATACACATCTGCATGCTTCCATGAAATCAAACATCAGATAGTTGGTAATTCTCTATACGGATACTGCAAATCCCAGAAAAACCAGAAATGACAAAATGACAGAGAGGGTGGACCATGCTAAGTTGCTACATAGGCTGAAAAATATACATCCAGCCCCTCCCTCATTTACCTTCACCTGCTTCCACTACAACCAAGAAAAAACATCAATCTTTCTAGAAGTCTAATGCTTTTAAATTGCATCCATCGTACCTTAAGCAACATTTGATAAAGTGAAAGACAACACCACACAATCAATTAATTTTATCTTTTCTTTATAAGGGCTTGCAATTTCTTGAGGTCGACAATCTTATCCACCACCAAATTGAAAAGCCAACTAATATAGTAAAAGGAGGAATCAAAACCAATTGGAAGAGGAATAAATGCAATCACAATGGATCATAACCAACACATACATAAGGTAGTTTTTTGTGGGTTTCAATGTGGGGAAAAGAAAACAGAAACAAGATGCAAATGCACAGATGCACAGACAGTAATAGCATCAGTTATTTCCATGCAGCAATCACCCATACAGATAGGAAATTCTTACTCTCCCCATTATTGTTTCATTACTTCACATCCTGCTCTTATTTGAGACACAGAAATATACTAATTCCTAGCTTTCTTCAGCCACAAGTCAGAAGAGGCAGGAGAAAAAAGCATGGCAATTAAAAATTAATTATCAATAAACAACTCTTGGCCCAATCAATATAGTACTCCGCGGCAATGATTTTTGCATGGAACAAAAACATTGAGAAAAATTTTAGAAATTATTTTTATCATTAAATGAAGATCAAACAACCCCCCCCCCCCAAAAAAAAAAAAAAAACGAAAAAAAGAAAAGAAAAGAAAGAGAGCCTATCAGAGTAACTATGACAAAAGCTTCATTTGGAAATAAATCCATAGCTTTCAAGAGGTATTCCTCATCTAGGGTCACTCTTTCCCATATTGAACTTCAAAAAAAAAAAAATGAAAGACAGCATCGAGTGGATATCAACTATAGAACCATGACCACATTGCGAATCAATTAACAACTCTAGCACAATCAACCATATTCCAGAGGCAAAAGTTCTTGAATGAAAGAAAATCTGTCAGAAATTACACTTTAGTTTATGTAGAAATGAGCATCCCACTTTTAACATAAAAAGAGAAAAAACAGAGAAAAAAGCCCTATCGGAGTAACTATGACAACAGCTTCATTTGGACATAATCCATAGCTTTTAAGAAGATTCCTCATTTAGGGCCACCGTTTTCAATGGTCAAAATGAAACAGGAAAAGGAAAGAGCAAGCAAAACTAAAAATAGAGTCATAAGCACTTTGAAAAAACAAAAATTAATTATCACCAAGCAACCTTATAGCCCACTGAATCGTACTCCAGAGGCAAAAGCTTTTGCATGTCACTATTTATTAAGAAATTTTAGTAAGTTCATCTAGAAATAAACATACTATGTTTAACATCACAAAACAGAGCAAGGGAAAAGCCCTATCAGAGTAACTATGACTAAAACTTCATTTGGATATCAATCCATAGCTTTTAAGAGGTATTCTTCATCTAGGGCCACTATTCCCAATAGACAATTTAAAAAAAAAACATAGTAAATTAAACAACAATATTACACACAGCATGCGCAAGTAGCTCAATCATGAGCTTGTTGATATAATCGTAAACTTGCTGATGTCCAACAAGCTGCCAAGGTTCTCGTAATTGCCATTTCCTTCTTCTCTTAATTAAAACAACTAAGAGATAACACAATTAAGATCAACTGATCATAATCACAGGCAGTGTTGTTGGTTCATATACCAAACCAGTTAAATTAGTCAAAAATGGGCAGACCAATCACCACTTCTTGCAATGGGCATTCAACACTAACTCACAGACAAGGAATCCATCTTGCATACTGGTATTCTTTACCATAAATACAGATGCACTTTCTCCTAAGGACATCCTTATGCAGAAAAACTAGTGCATATCAACCTGTTTCAGTGCATATGGCAATTCAAGTTCCAATCCCCTATGTTAAAACTTTAAGAAACAAGAATCCAATCACATACAAGCGAAAATGAGAATACAAAAGCTATTTTGCCTAACAAAAACAATATCTTCCACAAATATACTGATTGTAGAGATTCAAGCTACATCACCCACTTTATATTTTAAAGAAAAACAAATCCATGCTAGTTGAAGGCCCATAAGTATAGATAAAACATGACATAGTAAAACGAAAAAAGAAAGAATAAGTAATCATGCATTAGAAGCTGAAAAAAACTCTAAAAAAGAAGCATTGATCCATTAAATAACTCACTCTGAAGCTTCTTGTCCATATACCTGTCATCCCGTTCAAGAATCAAAAAAAAAAAAGGAACATCAAAATTGATACAAGGGGAAAACAGATCAAAGAAAGAGGAAAAGGAAAACCCAAACAGAGCGAGAGACTCACTTCTTGAGATCAGGAGGCTGGCCAGATCTACTCATGTCGGCGGGATTTCAGAGAGAAAGGAGCTGGAATCGTCTAAGGTTTCGGAAAGATCTCCGACCTCTCTCTCACTGTACCTAAACCCTAGCAAAACTCGGCGCTAACCAGCTCACATCCCTAATATAGAGGCGGGGGGGGGCAGAACCCCTCGAGTCCGCTCAGGTTCTTACCTGAACCGGCTTAGACCGGAAGGTAGAGGCAATTTAGGAACATCAATTAAACTATTCTCTCTCCACGTCCCCGCCTTATCCCCGGGAAGAATCCAATCTCCTATCTATTCCACAACGCGCTCTCTGTTCTCCACCACTTCCGATGGCTCTTCGCCTCTCTTCGGCTCCTCTCGCCGCCCTCTCTCTTCCCCCTTCCCTATCTCCGTCTCGCTTAGAAGCCGGGCGCCTCTTCTTCTCGATTCGGAGGCCTCTCGTCCGCTGTTACTCCTCCAAGAAGAAGGAGACCAGCTTCACCGATCGAATCCTCGACTACATTGAAGGTAAGCAAACAGCTCTGCTTCTGATTCAGATCTTAGGTATTTTTTGAGTAGGCGAATCGTTGTTTAACCGTGTTTTAGGGCAATAAGATTAACAACTTTGTTGAGTTACATTAGTGGTCTCCAAAATGACAACCTTTCTTGCTATTAGGTCTCTTTTCTTTGTTTTTATCAAAAGAAAAGTCTCTTTTTTGCTTAATTGAGGATCAATTCTTGGCACAGTGAATGTTTGCTACACGTACTGTGGATGGATCGCCTTAATTACTTATTTAATCATGAATGGTTATGCTCATAAGCTGCACAGGGATGATATGTAGCGGTGATGATATCAAAAGAGTTTCTTTCTAGTGTGAAATCTTTAGGGCCCATTTGATGTCGATTTTATTTCCTGTTTTCGTTTTCAAAATCCCTAGAAGAAAAATGAATTAGGCTGAACAACTTGTGTGATGAAGCCCTTTTGGTTTTTCCAACTTTTCTGTAAAATCTTCAGAGCTTTTGGAAGCAAAGGTCTGTTGCTTTCAAAAAAGTGTGGAAATAAAAGAAACGGATAGCAGAAGCGTTTACAAATGCTATCTTAAACATCAATCTCCATGTGATATTTCGCTCGTTTGTAGAGAAACAAAAAAATAATAACAAAATGATGCCAACCAAGCCCTTAATGAAGTGGTTATAGGTGATTTTGCTAAACTAGGTAGACGATATTTAGAAGACGATTGCTCACTAGATGGATGCATCCAAAAGTTTGTGAATGCTATCACCATCAGTTGTATTTGTGGGTGTGCTGGAATGGCAAGCAGGCCATCTTCTGATAATTTCGAGTGCATGCAATTTTGCTTCTTTTGGATTCTAAAAGATGGGAAAGCCCATTAACCATGTCATTAAGGAAATAAGAGGGTACATTCTGCTTTTCTGATCCATGATGGGACGTTTTAGTTATTATCATGGCTTAAATTCTACCACAAATCCCCATTTCGGCCCCAGAGATGTTGCAATGTTTTAAACCTTACTTTAATCTATATAGCTCTACTTGTTCATTCATGTGCTTTATTAAGGTTTGCATTGTACTAAACAATATATTACGTTGTTTTGCTAATATACAACCAACCGCTTTAATTATCCAGATACATTTACACTGACTTCAAGTTTGGTGTTTAATGTTTAGTTTTCCTTTCAAGATGAGACACAAGTGCCTATAATCTCAAAAGACTACATTGAATTAGGGACCTTAATATGTAGGTGGGCCTAAATTGAGGAAATGGTATGGAGCACCTGATCGACTTCCAAAAGATGGAGGTCTCGAAGTTGAGAATGAATCTTCAGGTAATACTACAATCACGGGTATCAGGGACACCCTTTTGTCACTCAAAGAGTTCTGATGATTCCTTCTTGTTTTTCCCCTTGCTGAAGAACAGAAATTGAAGAAGTCCGAGATGCAGTTCTGGTGACTGATGGAGAAAGCGAAATTGGCCAGGTAGGTAAGTCGACTTCAACTGAAATTTTGTCTCTGCATCTCTGTGATGATACATCTCACTATCCTTATGACTTGAGAGATGCTTCTCACTCTCACTGAAAAGAAAACAAATCTGAAGTAGTTTTTGATCTGGATTAGCTTTTAGAAATCCTTAGACTATTGAGCTTGTTCTTTGACAGTATGTCAAATTGTTTTATATTTCACATCACCATCCAACAGCCATAGGGAGCATGTCAAACATTGGAGTGATAGTAATACCTAGGATAGCACTTTTAAAAGTTAGCATCTTCATATTAGCATCTCATTTGTCGAAAGAAGCATTTAGATCTCTCTCCCATTGATAAATTTCATATGACCACTATCTTTAATACAACTAATCCACACCTCGATTGCATATTTAGTTCTTGGCCATTTGATGACTCTCATAACAGATTCTACAAATCCTTCTTGGAACTTATAAGATTAAAACAGTTGAAATTTGATGAGCACATCAGTTTTTTCCTTGGTGATAATTTAATTTGATTACTCTTTAAATTATGTGTAGTTTAGCATTATCAAATTTCAGAACCATTAGGAATGTATCATATTATGAATATCTAGCCTTTTGTCCTCCTACTAATAAATGATGAAGCCTTAGACTTACTGTATGCCTCATACAGATGGTAATATTATCACTGATTCTTAAGCGGGCCCGGGTAAAAGCATTAGTCAAGGATAAGCAAGCTGCAGTAGATGCATTCGGAGGTTATGTAGAGGTGAGCAGCCCCTGCCTCATGATACCTGAATATATTGTATGAAAATTGTCCAATGTCACTTGTGTTACAGGCTTGTTCTATCATTGTTAAATGTGTTTCATGTTACCTAACTTCAGTCTTCAAACTTTGTTCTGCTTCATATACATGTAGCCAATGGCTGGGGATATAAATGATCGGTCCTTTCTTACAAAAGCTTTGAGAGGTGTTCGTGCCATAATTTGCCCTTCAAATGTATGTATGTTCAACTCCATATGATATTGATCTTGCACTGTTCTTCTCACATGATTAATATGGTAATTTGTTCACTTTCTTGGGCATTTCTGCCATAAAAGGTCTACCGAATTGGTAGTGGGGCTCTACTGGTCGCCGACCAGTTTAGTATGGTACAGGTCCATACCATGCCATTCCCAATATATTGAAATAGGTGGAGAGAGAGTGAGAGAGAGAGAGGGAGAAGAAGGAAAGGGGAAGAGAGAGAGGGAGAGGGAGGGGGGGAAGAGGAAGAAGGAGAAGGAGGACAAGAGTGAGGGGGAGAGAGAGAGGTCGAGGCCTATGGAGAGCTTTGAGAGCTCCGGATCCAGTGATGGGGGCCAAGAGGGAGGGAGGGAGAGATTTACCTAGATCTTCCACCACCCCTGCAACAGGGACTTAGGGTTTTGAATGGGGATGGAGCATCGAACAACACTTCAAAGAGGTTGGAGGAGGTGGTGAGAGAGGAAGAGAGAGGGCTTCAAGCTTCCAATCCAGTAAAGAGCAAGAGAGAAGTGTCAAACAAAGCCTCAAATGCATCATGAGGGGAGAGATAAAGCCAAAGGAGCTTCGAACATCGTGGTAGGAATTAGTATCGAATTGATGGATAAATCGTGTCAGTAACTGACCAGTTTGGTCAGTACATCCTGAACCAGCCGATTCAACAGTTCTTCAAATCTTGGCTGCCATGCATTTCTTTTAACATTATATTCACTCTTCGTTGCTAGTATGTTTGCAGATTGCTTAATTCAGCCATTATTATACTAACAGGTTCTTGATCGGGGTTTTATATAAGAATTTTCTCTAACCATTTTGCAAAACTCTATTCTATCTTATCAAACATAAAATGTGCTTGTGGTATAAGGGGTAATTTAATGGTATCTGCGAGCTAGAGAAACAAAAAAAATCAATAAAACGTATTCTTGATGCATCTCTAGGAATACCACTAAAATTTGTGAAGTCAACTATATTCTGTTTATGTTTCCACAGGATGGCTTCTTTTCTGACATAGGGCAAATGAAGGGTGTGCAGCACATCGTGCTTCTATCTCAGGTGCTTACTTTTCCCATGCTTCTATTCATTCCATGCGAAAGATGGGCCTATTCATGGTTGGCGGCAACATCCATCTTGCTATATGAGTTTTAATTAGGTTGCAGTTGGCTGTATATAGAGGTAGTAGTGGACTTCAAGCTATCATGAATGGCAAGCTCAGGAAGTTGGCAGAGAAGGATGAAGAAATGGTGATTGCATCAGGCATCCCATACACTATAATAAGAGCTGGCTTGCTGCAAAATACTCCGGGTGGCATGCAAGGTTTCAGCTTCGGAGAGGTACTAGAAATTTAAGATAACTACATGCATAACTAGAACAGTTCAAGGAAATCAAGAAGATAGGAAAGTATACCTGTTTTATTATTGGTGTGGAATTGACAGCACTTGAACAGCGTGTAAAACATATGATTGCCTTCGTTACAAAGCTATGCAATTATGAAATAGATAATACATAGTCAACATGTTTAATTATTTTCAGTTATTTTCATCCAATGCATGTGCCCTCCCCACCCCCCCACAAAGAGAGAGAGAGAGAGAGAAGTCATCACTACAGGATACTTCTGATTTTATTTTGACACAGTGGATTAATGAGACAGGTAGCCACAGTTTGATATTCTCATAGGAATAAGTCATTTCTCTTTTTTGATATTGGATATTTTCTTTTGTGTTTTATACTGTTCAGGGTGTGGCAGCAAAAGGAAAACTTAGTAAAGAGGATGCAGCAGTTATTTGCGTGGAGGCACTTGATGCAGTTCCTCAGAGAGGACTAGTTTTTGAGGTCCGCTGGATTAGACTGCACAAGCATTTCCTGTAAAAATACCAAGTGGAACTGTCAAAGAAGTCAAAACATGGACACTCGCATTAAATACAAGGTTAATTCTCAACTAATGTGTATACTGTTTACATGTATAGGTGGTAAATGGGGAAGAAAAGGTTCCAGACTGGAAAGAATGGTTTGCAGCACTGATTAAGAGCACTGAAGAGTTACAATGACCACCCAACATGAATCCATAAGGCATTCTTTCTCAGCCTTGGCACCTGCAGGTTCTCAACCAAGTGCAAATTGTTCATTTAAGAAGTGATGTGACTTTGCTTTACGAGGCCATTGTATGATATCTCTGAAAATCAAGACAGCAAATGGTAATATTGCTAGACTAATTTAGTAACTCCTGTTAACTTTATGTTTCAAGAAAACATATCCTTTACAGATAGACCCATGCGAAAAGAAGCTGGATGATGACAAATAGATTGCTTGTTCTTCCATGGAACCATGGGGATCAACATTTATCTCGCCAAAGTTTCTCTCTGTATAATTCAGGACTTCTCATCTTTGAGATCACGTCTGGTACCAGCTGATTGGTGTAAGGTTGAATATTTTTTCGGAATTGATCATTCTGATGTAAATAAGTGGTATGACTATCAGTTTTATTTGTGATAGGAATGAAAGTAGTGACAGATGCTTTTGAAGGCCAATTGATCATTCATCGAATCCAATTATAATTACATGATGGTTCATACTTTTCTTTCAAATTTGTTTTGGTTTTTACTTTCTTTTATCTTAAAACCATGTAACAGTATTAAATAAGGTCCCATGCAAGTACGAGGTCAACGGTAAACCATCTCTACTTGAAATAAATATTTTGACTTGAGGAACGCCACGGGATACTTGATGATAATAAAAATACTGAGTCTGGAAGATAATGTTTATAATTGGATTAGTTTTTTCGGACTGGACTGATAAATAAATAATGCCTGGGCACACTGTTCTTCGTAGGAACATTTTTAGCCCTTTTTTCTTCCCTTGTGATAGGTTGATTGACATGTGCCCACCAAAATTTTAGAAATGTTGCTTGATTCCGACTTAATCATACTCTTTTACAGACAATGAGGTCTTGAACGAATGATGATTTCTCTCTCACAAGAAGGAAGTTGGAAGACCAAACAGCATCAATTTAAACTTGTCGAGTCAGTTGACCATCATCCAAACATTTTTATTTTTCAGGAGGGTGAAAATACCCTCGTTTCTTTTGCTAAACCAACAGGCAGATCAAGGGGCTACAAATGATTATCTAAAGCCATTTTCCACTAATTACTGCAAGAGTTACCACTGGTTCCTTCCCCAGCCAATATGCCATGTCCACCATGTGACTGGAACCCCTTAGAGTGATAGCTAATTCTATGATGTTGAGCTTCTTAACTTTTGGTGTTTGTGCCGTAACAAGTTAATTGGTATGTAATTCTGAGATGTTTTAGATGTGCAATAATGTCGAAAATTGCTTGGGGCACTTCACTGTCAGAAAATTATCATCAGCCATTCCAATTATACAAACAAAATAAACAGATTATAAACAATACAACATTCCCTATCCATGCATGCCACCTTGCTATTTAGTTTCAAGCTTGAATAAAACTCATTCTTTTTATTCAGTCAATGAGCTAAAACAAAAAGAGACTTCTCTACATGTTTCTTGAATCGATTCACATGGAAGTAGGCTTTACGACATTTTCTTCTAGAAATACGTAGTTTGAAGAGGTCACGATCTTACTTATCAACTGTCATGGTGCAGATTCATATCTTCCCCCATTGTTTCCGTATAAAAAATCAAACCAGAATGCTAGAAATCAGCATGATATATACAAACTAAACTTGAATGAGTTATGGGAGTACGGCAGAGAGGGCATTCAGGCTTTTCATTGCACCATTCCATAATGCAGTTCCTGCAGGTTGATCATAAAATACAAATCAAGGAATATACTGAGTGTGAACCATCTGACATGTATCAGCTGTATAGCTAACAACTGAAAATAGGACTATGGGCATATCAGGTCAAGTGGTCTACATACAAAGTAATTCCTGATGAATTATACATATAAATAGTATGCCTGTCTGATGTGATGTTATGTGATGATTATGCATGGTCATAAAAACAATATTCAACTAAAAGGATGTGTTCATTATTTATGGTAAAGAAATGTGTGGACGTTATTGTAATTATGTATATAACTAGTAACGAAGAAAACATATAAAAGATGTGCCAGTGTGTCTCATATTAATTATCTTGAGGTATAGTAGGCTATACCAGCAGAAGACATGACCGCATGGTGTGGCTGTGGGATGCTGACGAGTACTGAGACAGAGGGTACATTTGCTCATGCCACCCGAACCTTGGGGCTGAAACCAGAAAATAAGGAATTGCAGTCATTGGCTTTGTTTTCTATTATGCCTTTATGCCATCAGATGCATAAATTATGTTGAAAAGAAATATTATTGACAAACTTTTTACAGTACTTAGAAGATCTAAGCCACATGTCAAAACATGTGGATGATCCTCTGGGTTATGGCTCAAAGGATAACACTTAAGGGGGCAGCTAGATGCTTAAATTTTTGTTATTCTGAGTTCCAGTCTGCAAGAAATGGCTACCAAGAAGAAACACACACACACAAAAAAGATGCAATAAAGTTGGCTGGAGAAAACACTACCTCAGGTACAGCCAAGGAATCAGCAGCCCAACTGCCTTTATCAGGGCTATAATTAGTAACTGGGTTGCCATCTTCATTTAAAACAGGCATGCCTCGACCTGCAGACCATGAATATGGAGAAAAGGCAGCAATAAGCTATCACATAAAATCAACAAGAAAAAAAGGTAATGAGCCTCAACTTGCTAATTTATTCTGTCTATTGATAGTTTTATTATCCTTCAACCAACATTGATAGAATACCAGGCTTTTGATATCCCATAGAGCATGAAGAATGGAGTGTTCATTACAGGAGAAATAACCACTCAATAGTTTTGAAGACATGAAGAACAAGCAGTTATCGAGGGCTTAATAACCAAAAGAAAAAAAATGGTTCATAGATTTCTCACAGAAAAAAATGTAGTTTAACAGAAGCTACAAGTGAACCCAAACTCTAGGACATGCTTGCTTCACTACTGCAGAACAAACAAAAATGGCTTTTGCCTGTTCCCGTTCTAGCCCTCGATCTTCCAAATTTTCCAGCTGTTGCATCAGACCCTCGATAAACCTACCATGCTTTAGAAAGCCTCTAAATCTCTTTCCATGTCTCTGCTGGACAATATTAATTAAATGATGTTTTCTTAAGCAATATTCAGATCCACATGACCACATTCCCCCAAGTACTTACCATTATTGTCATCAAGTACATTCTTCATCCCTTGATGCACTGATGAAACCTCATTTTTAAGGCATTATTTTGCACTATCTTCTAAACATCAATTTAATTAAATTGACGCAAACCCTCAAGACACCAGGCTGGTTCCCCTTTCAATTCATTATACTCACAAACTGAGCTACTTGAGCAAAATATGTAAGTAGTGTGTACAATTGTAGAACCTGTAGAAGAATGGTGGCCCCCAGGTGATGTCTGATGAACAGAACTAGTTATTGAAGATAAATTACTTCTGCGCAGTCCTTCAGCACCAAGTATACAAAGCTGGATCAAAAGGAACACACCCAAAATTTGGTATCTGCAGAGGCAAGGTGAGAAAATAATGTGATACATACAACTTAACCAGTAGCATTTATTCAAAAATTCCAACTCTGTTATAAGGAAATTCACAAGGAAAAGACATGATTTGCCTACTTTAAACTAACACAGTAGATAACAAATAAAAAACCAAGCAAGGACTTCTAACGCCCAACAAAGGCCAACTAGTCTCTTAAGCTCACAAAGTTATTCCAAATTGCCAATGTTTCTTGTATAGTAAAAGATATGATGCAGAAAATTATGTCTGAATACCGAGGCCTTTGATTTAACGGCTTTCCAATAAATACATAACGGATGCCTGCTGCACGTTTTGATATATGATAATACAACCCTGCAATACAATGCACTTATATAATTAACCATGTGAAAGTTGTTCTACATAAAACATATGATAAGAGCATATAGTAGACTTAAAATCAGATAAACAGGTCAAGTGCTATTATATTGAAAGAACTTTACGTTCATAAAAACTGAATTTAATTAGGCAGAGTAATTGTAATATCACCTTCAAAGTAAAAGAACATAAGGTTGGTGCGGAAAGCCAATTGTAAAATCTCACGAGCATATGGAAGAACCTAGGTAACATCAAAGCACGAGAACTGAGCTTATGGTAGAATACTTAAGTGAATCTACAGCCATAGTTAAAGAAAAACAGAAAACTATGCAAATAAAGTTAAAAAAAAAATGAAATTTAGCCTAATGGAAAACCAAGTGGACTTTGCACTAAAGATGCAAATGGCATATGAATATCAGCAGAATATTCAGAGAAAAAACTCAAATACCGTAGGCCATTTCTGAACAGCCTGCAACCACAAACCATGGAGCCTCTCTCTGAACTTTGACAGAGCAGATATAGATACACTTGTGGAATTAGAGCTCTCAGCAGCATCAGAAGATTGGACTTGGTTCCTTCTAGGATGGTCACTTCCATACAACTCCCCAAACTGAGAGTCAGCGAGGATAATACCACGAGCAGCCATCCTTGAACTGCTAAGTAGTAATGCATTAGTGGAAAACATGTTTGCCAGAAAGCTTGACAGCACGAAGGACACCATACTCAAGAGTAACGTACAATCCAGAAAGCTTAACAGCATCAAGGATGCCATACTCATCCAAGTACAATGGATATTTAAAACTATGTAAGAGGAGAACAGCAAACCTGATTCTTTCTGCAAGATAAGGAATTATGGTCTCATATACAATGAAAAGGGCACGTCTTGCAGGTGTTGGTGGAAGCCCATGTGAACTTGCAACCTGAATGACCCAATTATTTCAGAATATAAATAACATCAAAAACATAATCCACAGATGGATCTTTTTGTGAGAGCAACAGCTAATATTTTTTTTGACACCTGCTTTTGTCTTAAGTAAATAGTATATATTTTACAATATTACAATGAGCTCTGTTTGGTATTTGGATAATAAAGTGCAAGAATAAACCTTTCTAACCTTAACAAAAACCAAAAATTGATTTGACAAAAAAAACTAAATTTTTATCTGAACCTATTCAAACCCTTTACATACACCTTACGTCTAATCTAGTACCTAAATAATCCTAATTATAATCAAACAAGAATAATAAAAAAAACTTAAAATAAGCTTTGGAGTCTTTTAATGATATCCATCTTATTTATCCTATTTCGCACCTTCATGGTCTTAGACATTAATGCTTTTTTTCGCACAAAAGACTGAAGGCATTTCCAATCATCATGGATAACTTCAAAAAAAATTCAAGAGATAATGTAATGTAAAAGGGTTTTTCAAATTAGACGAACTATTATCATGGATTATTGTAATCCAATCTTAAATTTAGACACTTTGATATGATACTCATTTGTTCATCACGATAGCTACAGAGAACTCTTTCCAAGATTGGAACAATATTGTTATCTGATGTTAAATACTAAATTGACAGAAAAATCAAAAAAAGGTTTTGCATCCCCCTTCCTCTACAAGAATCAGAGTTGTGCCATTCTTTTAGTAATGCCTTGATGAAACTGAGAATATGGCCAGACCAACACTAACCAAGCAAATGAAGTCTGACCAGTAAACTTGACAACTCTTTCAAGATCATCTATTGAATGTGCAAATCACGCTTTTGTGGAGTTTTATGAAGAGTTCTTATCCTTACAACAAGTAAAACCAACAACTAAAAAAAAGAAAGAAAGAAACTCAACCATCCAACAAGACACAATGATAAAGTTTTAAAAAAAATAAATAAATAATTGCACCTCTCAGTCCCATGCAGTAATTCCATCAAACTAAGTCAATATATGTCACTAAGATGAATTGGGGAACTCCTGAACCTGTCATTCAGCTACTTTAAAAGAAAATGCAACAATGTCTAGAACTTCTTACACATCTTAGGCTTAGTTGAAATTAAATTTCAAAAAATGACTCTGGTTGAATCCTTTGAACCATAAAAATTCTAGGAAATAATTCTAATAAAATTAACTCTAATCCAAGACATAAAGAACCTTAGTTGTACTCAAAGTAGCAGAATTCTAGAACCCCAATAAGAAGTTGCTCCTGCATCATCAAGTTGGCTGAGTCCAGTTGCCCTTTCTATTATCAATTAAAGGTAAACCTAGATAATTATGAAATTGATAGACTACTAAAAACAGAAAGACTGACAGACACAGAGCACACCAAGGCCTTCAAGTTTAGAGAATTTCTTTCATAATGACACTGCTAAAAGAAAAAAGTAGACCAATCATATGGTTGAACTTTTACAACCAAGTGGAATTAGAACTAGAAGTGATTTGTCCAATTTCCTTGTCATAATGTAGCTCAAAAAAAGGGTCCAATGATTATAAATAGCAGGAAGCTGGTCATAAACCTGAGATATATCACAATATTCTTCTCCCAGAGTTTGCTGCCCTGCACCCGTTGTTAGTAGATAATAAAGTGTCTGGCCTAACAGCTTTATCTGCAATACATTAACGACTAATATTAGCATCACATAAAACGATGACAACAAAAAACAAAATACAAATGACAAGGGGGAACAGAAGATTCATGAAATCAGGAAAAGAAATGAAAAAATAAAGAAAATATCATGATCAGCAAAAAAAATCTACACACTTCAAGAAATTAACTTTCATTGGTTGAAAGAAGTTTACTAATGTAAGCACCAAGCCTATAGAAAATGGAAGGCATTCATAAGTACTAATATGGGGACATTTTTCTTTCAACGCAAGCTAGATAAGTTAGCATATTATGAGCTTTAAAGCAACTCAATAACTTTTCAAGTGTCATAGCTTGGCTGAGTGCAAGGCTTACATAAATGCATATAAACAACATCAAAGAATGAAGCTTTATCTGAGGTATGAGAGAGATGAAGAGCCTGGGAAGGCCAAGAAAGATCAACAGCTTGCTAGAGTACTACTCTACAGAATTCTGAAAAAATTTGAAACTATATGAAGTATTAGGCACGTGGAACAAACAGGAACTATAGTGTTGCAGAGATTTGTTATCTACTGACTCCCCTAGAATGGCGTAGCTCTACATTATTCTTTTCATTGATGTGTCAAGAGGTTCAACATAAGATAAAGAGCTGATAATAAGAAGAATGACCTCTCATATGTAATCATGAAATCTGAAGGTAAATAGCTAAAAATTCATTGGAAAAGCATTGGAGAGGTACAAGAAATCCAGGCCTAATATCAACAACATGGAGCAAGAGTCACTCAACACCTAAGCAGATCTTTGTAAACATGGCATGGGCTTGAAGCTTGATCAAACCTAGCTAGCAAAGCCAGCACAAACTGGTGCACATAAGCTCAATGGCATTAAGTCGGCAAATTTACCTCGTGAGTTGAAAAACCATATGCCAAAGTAGGAAGACCAGTGTTAACTTAAGTGAGATAACCATTATTATTACTCGGAAATTTCTGAGCAAGTGTACAACTTGGAGAATGAGGATGGAGGTTGAGGATGGCTGTCACTACAGCTATAAAGGGGCAGATGAACTGAAATTAACAGTTGATTAGGACAATGTTGTCACCCAAAAGGATCTCCTGAAAGATCTCTTAGAACAAGTAGCAATCAAGCTACTACACAGACTTATATTAATATTAAAGAAGATAATAAGCCTGCACAGTGTCACCACCCTGTTGGACCTCCAGATGAGCTGACAATATAGGCATTCATGACCATGCAACTACTCCTGCAGGTCCCAACATGCTTTGGCAGCTCAATTTAAAAGACAATTCTAATAAAGCCCTTCAAAGATGATTTCCAGGACAATCAACATATAACACTTCTTACTGCTATGAAATTATTTTATCCAGTTTAATTCACAAACTTGAACCTGATATCATTTACTACCCCAAATGGAGCTTCTGTCCGCGCAATTCAACCATTTGAAGAAAGTCACAAAAGATCTCAACCCTTCCAAATGGTTTAAATCAATACTGAATGGTCCAACTAACCAAAAAAAAAAAAAAAATCTTTTTTCCAGTAAAAATGCCATATTGGTGCAAGAAAATATCCAAACCGATCTAATTAAAAGAAAACGAATAAATACGATGGAAAAACGATCTTTTACAATGTTCCTCGACTGGATTTTGCAGCGTTTACTCGATCCTGCATTTCTCTTGCCTTCTCCTCTTATATGCAATTAATTACTAAAATTATTGAATCCAATTTGTTAAAAAAAGACAAAAATAGGGTATACTTCAGGAAACTAACCTCACTCTGGTAAGCAACAGCCATCCTGGTACCTATATAAGACAGCAACCAGAGAGTTCAGCATCAACAACTCATAAATTTAGAAAAGAAGACGTAAAATTGGAAACTTTGGGGTGGTGTACACTGACCAAAAAGGTGTCGGAAGGCGTCACGGCAGGCGTCATGGACAAAGGCGGCGTAGTGATCGTCCTTCTCTGCGGCCCTCATGATCTCGGGCTGCGCCGCGGCAGGGAACCGCCTCTCCGCCACCGGAGGGGGTGGCCGGGAGCTGGGGCCCGCCTCGCCGTCGGCGCCACCTTCGCTGGGCGCTGTCTTCATGGTCTCTGCCCCCTCGCGCTTTGTGGCCTCTTGGGTTGGTCGCCGCGAGTCCAGGGGAAGGAAATAGGCTTCTTGGGTGCAGGAGATTGGGTCACCGACTCACCGTCTATGAACCGGACCGGCGTAAGCGATTTGCTCGATGGGCCCAAATGAACCGGACAGTCGGTGCCGGTTAACGAACCGGTTCAGTCATCCGGTCCCATGGTAATTCCTCACATGTGATGGGTGTGCGCTTTTCTCGCGCTCTCTTTTTCCATTATTTTTTATTTATCATTTTTTTTTTATCCCCCTTGTCGTCGTCGTCGTCGTCGTCATGCGTACAAAAAAAGGGATGAATAAATTTATTTTCTTTTTCATCCTTCTGCACGCAAGGGGCAACACTATTGAGTTTGAGGACCAATTATTAATGGTTGGACTCCAACCTTTCCTCACTATGAATAATATATGTTAGGACAATTGAATCTACTTTTTGGATTCATAGCCGATCAACCGACTATCTATCTGGTTATAAATGAGGGACCATCAAAGCTATACTGCAAGATGAGTTCTTATTCAATTACAATACATCATCTGATTTTCAATCGGTCTAATAGATACAGAGCACTGACTATCAATCAGTAAGCTGACTGACAGTCGACAACTCTCAATCAACTTCTCTGACAGATATAATTCAAATATAACGACTCAACCGACTTCATAATCGATGGTAAGTCGGTATATCAAAATCACCAACTGATGGTCATTCGGATTTCTACAATTGTCGACATACAGTTGGCGCATTCAGACTACCGACATAAAATCGATATATCAGAAACCGCCAGCACGAAAAGTGCATAATGGCCATATACCATGATCATCAGAGGATCTTAACTGTCCATCCCATGATCATATAGTACCAGAATAAGTGGGATCCACGCGTCTAACTGTTATAATTATTTACCAATAGATTATCTATAAAATGGAGGTAAAGAAACAGCTTTGAAAAGATACTTTTGGGCTAACACTCTGTCACTTTGAATATTTTATCTGTTGTTTACTATTTTTCATTGACTTAAGCATCGGAAGGTCCCCATCGAACACAATTTTGGTCTATGGACTTCTTTTGTAGGTTGCTCTTCGTCGGAGCTAGATGCAACAGGAGATTGACCGCAACAGATTAGTACGTCAGGAAGGAAAAAATATCAAATCCAACAATGGCAAAGACAAGAGCTCAAAATTTCATAAGCTCCGCCAGGCAGTCTTCCTGTCGAAAAGATCTTCCTCCACCATCAGTGGCAGAGCCCAGTTCTTCGCATCCAATCATCATTACGAATGTCCAAACTCAACAACTTGCTGCATTAATGCAGTAGATGAAAATGCTGACAGAAGTAGTCCACAGCCTCCAACAGCATCAGACACAACAGTAGTAGCAACAACCGGTGGCAGAGGAGCTAGTAGCGCATACAGTGCCATTAGGCACACAGTCGTCGTACTCTACGATGATCTTTTTCTCCATCATTTAAATGACGACCGTCTTGACACTCTCACCATGTCGAGCCAGCACCTTTCTGGCACTCTCATCATGTCGTCCGCCATTCATAGCGATTTCCTTCTCTTTCACGCCGACATAGCATTAAGAAGGGGAAAAGGCCATGCGCACCCTCAACTTCCCGATCTTCGAGTTCTTCAGAGGACTCTACCTCTGGGTTCTCACAGCAACAACGACTCGATGACTATGAGCACAAGTTTAAGAAAATCGACCGCCAACTCGTCTAACTTCAAGTGGATGGCTAAGAGTCCTCCAATGACCTTGGCTTCCATATCATTCAGCCTCTTTCTCAACATATCTTAGATGAGCCGATTCCATCTTGATTCAATATGCCACAAATTGAGCCATATGATAGCTCCACCGATTCGATTGACCATATAGAGAGCTACAAGGCTCTAATGATGATCCAGGGAGCAACCGACACCTTCTTCTGTATTGAGTTTTCGGCTAACATTCGGAAGGTTGCTCGAGCCTCATATTTCGGACTCCAATCGGAGAGCATAAACTTCTTTGAGCAGCTCGAACAGTCATTTGTGACCCATTTTAGCACCAACCGAAAGATGCTACAAACATCCGACAGTCTCTTCTCCATCAAGCAGGATGAAGAAGAGACATTGAGAGACTTTGTGACACATTTCAACACCACCACACTTGAGATCCGGGACCTTAATGAGGATATGACCATCTCAGCCATGAAAGAAAATCTGAGAAGATCCGAATTTTTTTCCTCTCTGGATAAGACTCGCTCTCAGACTTATGCAGAACTTCTGGAGTGCATGTATAAATATATTCGCACAGATGAAGATGCTACTGACTGGCATCAAATAGAAAGAAAAGGTTAGAAAAAAAAACAAAGAAAAAATGGAGCTCCGACTGAATCGAGTCGGCCAACAACCAACAAAGGAGCTTCATCTTGCTAACGGAGTCCAAAGTCGAGTAATTACGGCAGCAGATATGACTCCTACACTTCTCTTTCTATTCCCTGTATATAGATTCAGATGAAGATTGAGGGAGAGGAATACCTCTGTCACCCCCCACCGATGAAGGCACCATCGAAAAGCCGTGATAAAAAAAAAGTACTATCGATTCTACCATGATCATGATCATGACACTGAACAGTGTATTCAACTCAGGGATAAGATTGAGGCTCTAATCCGACGAAGCTATCTCAAAAAATTTCGATGCAACCGCTCAACTCATGCTTCTGCCGATCGACAATCATAGCTTCAACCTGAGGAAGTGATCGATATTCAATATACCGATTGATAATCGACAATTCGATTAACATTCGATTGTATTGACAACAATCATCTACAATGAAAAACAACATGCAAAGAGTTCAACATTTTTGAAAATTTTCAACATTTGAAAAAATTTTCTTTTCATTCATGAGCAAAGGATTATAAAATTGGACCCAAAATCCAATTACAAAAGGTAAGTTGGACTATTGTCCAATTACAAAAATAAAAGAAAAGATATCAACACCGATCATCAATCGGTATCCTCAACTGCTGCATCAGTCACCATTGCAGCTCCAGTCTCCTGATCTTCAGTAGTAGCTGGCTTTACTCCGATCGACTCAGGCCCAGTTTCCTCAGCAATCGAAGCAGACTCTGACACAGCCGGTGCAGTTTTCTCAGTCGGAGCTGCCCCTTCGGTGATTTCTTCTTCTTCAAGAGCAGGGATGGTAATACTGCTCAGGTCCAAGTTTGGATATAACTTTCTAACTGCATATCTGCTGTCTTCGTAGCCGACACAATAAGATGTGTAGCCACCCTCGAGGATTTCATTTTGGAAGTCTTCAGACTCCTTGTAATTCTTAACGGCCTGCTCCCATGCCCGATTGAGAGCTTTCTTGGCCGATTGTACTTCCTTCTCAGCGGAGGCCTGTTGGATGTATGTCCTAGAAATCAATCTTGACGACACATTTCATATCTCTAGGATATGATTTTGTACTTATTGGGTAATTATATTACCATTCATATCTATGTGTCCATGAATCATCCAATAGATTAACAAAATGATGACATATATTCTCAAAGAGTTGAGAATTTGAGGCATATGTCATTGATGGTTGATTCTTAAATTGCTCCTAGTCATAGGATCATCATAGGAATGATGATTGATTCGGATAGACTGGTGCACGGATCGCTTCCTTCGGACAGATGGATCTCGAATCTGTAGTGTAGAAATACTGGAGCGAGAATGCAGGTGGTTGTTAGAGAACAACTAGCACTGAGCGTGACCAACACGAAAAATTACATGGATGTCTGCTCACTTATTAGTGACTTTCTCGATGCTGTAGTTGTATGACTGATCCTTTGATCTGAGATGACACTACTACTCGCGGTGAGGCTGCTGGAGTTTGACTGACACATCAACATGGATCTCAAGGAGCTCTTATAGTGGATGTTAGCGATAGTTGGTCCACTGTAGGAGTGGGGTGTGCATCAAGATGGGATCTATCGATCCTAGCAGAAGGAAGTAGTCAATGGGATTTAAGAGGCTGAGTCCTTAAGTCTATGGCCATAGCAGTGTGATTGATAGAAAAATTTTTTTATAGAATCACATATGGACATAAGCTGATTGAATCTATCATATGACCGATGTTGAGATTTGATGATTTATCCATGATCTGCCATCTAGTCGGGACTCACGATAGCGAGACTGAATCATACGTTAACTACACCTAGAAGTTCATTTCAATTCTACTGAATTGTCACTAAATATTACTGGGTGTCACTAGTAGATTGTGAGAGCTCACTAGGATTGTTCTGGATCGATAATCCTTGTTGAGTTAGAGTAAAATTATTCTGACCCATTGAAAAGAGTTTCAATGATACAATGATAGAGATCATTGTATGTCTCACTACCAGATAGAATTAAATTTATGAGGTCACACAACAAAAAGATTAGGTCTGAAATAAGTAATTGAGTTTATGAAGTGTCAATTGAGTTTAGAGAAACCCATTGGGTTCATGGTAACTTTGTTAGAACATGGTTGGACTCAATTTCTCTTTTCGTTGGGATTACTTATTTGATAAGTTAATTCTAACTTAATTATCTGCTAATAATCTATATGAATAAGATTCATGAGACTCTAATTATTGGGTGTCTAAGGTTATAGATCATATAAATTAAAGGTGCAAGTCCCTTATGAATCTTCTTGATAGTTATTATGGGGCGCTACTTTGATTTGATCAATTTGGACATGTCCATTAATTAGAGGACCTTTGATTTTCATATGGAGTGTCTCTTGTGTGCAAAAAAGGGTGTCTAATTATAGGTGCAAGGGCTCCAATAGTTGACACCTAATGGGCTTCCTAATGTAAGTTGGATAACTTAAGTTAATAGGAATCCTAATGCAAATAGAACTTATATTATGAGATTGAATAGGATTCAATCCTTATGCCTATTTAAAGGGATCTCTCCTAAGGTCCCTAGAGCATCAAAATCAGCAGCCCCTCATACCCAAAGGCTCTCCCCATGCCCTCTCTTCCTCTTCCTTTCTCTCCTCTTGGGTGTTCTATGCACCCCTTCCTTGGGACGCATGTCCCAAGGAGTTCTATGTCCAAAGGAGTTTGGGTGGCTCTTCTTTGTTGATTTCTAACATCTGGTAGTAACATATAGCAAGAAAAAACTCTAGAAAAGAGGAGAAGAAGAAGATCAAGGAGAAAGATCAAGTGTTAATCGCGATTCAGGCTTCGTTCAAATTCAGCAGATTGAATTTTGGAGAACAAAAATTCAGATTAAAGAAGACTATTCCAGACTGATCTTGAGTGGATACTCGTAGAGGCCGAACACTTGTACGGTTAAGAGAGAGCTTCTTCTCTTCCAGATTCAGTTTTGAAAAAAGAGATTGCGAAACAGGTATGTGATTTGATCACAATCTAAATTTCAGTATATATCAATTTCAGCATATGAAATAGATCCATGTGATTTTATATTTTTATGCATGTAATATTCATATTAAAATTATTTTAATCTTATTCTCTACTACGGTGTTTAAAAAATTAAGTTTTGAAAATGCATATGCATGCATCAAATCCCGAAATCCAACAAGACCGACTCTGCATCGGTCAATGCCAACCTCTCCTCGGTGGCTTGATGCCTTCTTCGTTCCTTCTCTAGCTCCTTAATGCAGCCATCACGTTCCATTTAGAGTAGATTGATCGAGTGCTTCTTGCTTGACCGACTCAGCTTCAGCTTTGGCTAACTTAACTTTGGCCCTGACCGACTCTAATTCGGCCCTCATGCGAGAGTTCTCCTCTTGATACTTCTCCTATCATTTAGTTGCCGCCTAAAGCCATTTAATAGCCGTAGCTTTTTTGGCATTGACGGCTGTAACCTTGTCCATCCACATTCGATGAAAATCAGTGATTTTTTGATATCCACTCTCCAATGCCTGTATGTCATGCGCCAGCTGAAAAGAAAAGAAGATAAGTCAAATAAAGCAAACAGAAGAACAATGTATCAACTTATGCTAAGCATCATCAGATAAAAAGATGAAAATATCTCGGATACTGTCCGATCTTTTCTACTCTCCCTGTTAGTCGGGAGAAGTGCGGCTTCAATGAGTCGCTTGGCCAATTTCGGGTTCACCAAGGCCAAATCATCTGTAAAAATTTGGATGTCGAAGAGTGTTGTGAAACTCGTCGACGACCCATCATCAGCTAAGATAGCTAGTGCCTTTCCCTGCTCTCTGGTGGGTGGCCGCTCACTTGAGACCGCCATCCTTTCGGGCGTTGAGGGTGCTCGAGATAGTGTCGGCTCCATTGAAGGTGCCCGAGTTACCGTCGACACTGCGGTGGCCGATTCTGGTTTGGGGATAGTTTCTTCCCAACCCCCTATCGATAAAGCTATGGCTGGCGCTGGTATGATGACTGCGACACCATCGTCCCTGTCTGATTTTCTTTCAGATGGAAGTGCTTCAACTGATGGAAGCACTGTCGGAGCCGACAGCATGATGATGGGTTCGACTCTGATTTTCAAGATGAGATGGAGTGTCAGTCTCTCTCGCTGTCACCGACTGTATGTCGGCCTAACTTTTCTTCGATGCTCTGGATGACCCTACACCAGCCACAACTCTCTTCTTGGCAGTGTGCTATCAGACATTGACTGCTGAGATCCATCCTGAAGGCCGCATAGCTGCAAACAAAAGATAAAACGATTTAGTTACAAAGTTCGAAGCCAGGTGAAAAATAAAAGTGAAAGACTAACTAAGCTATACTTAGGGTAGTCACCGAACTAAGTCTGATGTCATAGAGAGCTTGCTTCGTTAATAGCTCCCGTTGCATAGGAACTTCCATATCTTTCAATCGCTACATCAACAGCCCCCTATCGTCCCAAGTAGCGGCCTAGGCCCCTCCAAAAGAACCTTAATGTAAGCTTCCTTCTTTTTTTCTGCTTCTAAAAATATTAGAAAGATCGTCTTTTTGCCTCGGAGGGGGAGGAGGGGGGCACAGCAGAAGGGGGAGGGGGGCACGATGGAGGGGGGGAGTCGGTGAGGCGGGCGCCACGATAGATGGAAGCTGGGTGAGGCGGTAAAGCAAAAAAAAAATGATCGGGGCAGGGGAGGGGAGGGGATTGGTGGCGCTGGAGCCGGAGGAGGGGAGGAGAGAGAAGGGGGTTTGGTAGTCGCACAGAGTCGAGTGTGGTGTGGTGAGAATGGTAGTGGGTCAGGATGGGAGAACGCACACCGACTACCTATATAGTGAACCAATTGCACACGTCAGCGAGGATGCCATGCGGCACGTTAGAAGTAGTGGAGCAACACGCACAATCAGCACCAACTACATCCGTCAGCACAAATGCCATGTGGCACGCGATGACTGATAAAAATAATATTAGTATGAATTTTTGTTTGAAATTTTTTTATTTTTATGGATACGATAGATGGCTGCTAAATTTTAGCAGCAACCTCTATCCAAGTTCATGAGCACTGGAAAGCTACTGTACCACAGTGGTAATCGTGCTTCGAAATTTTTTTTCGAGACAGTAAGGCTACTGCATCTCACCAGCAATTACGTCTGGACCCTCTAACCGACCCTCCCCCTAAATGATGTTATAAAATAAAGAGTGGAAGGCTGTTGTTACTAAAATAGCAACCCTCCTATATAGCTAATGAGAAATCGAATTAGGTTTCTCATATGATACTAAAAACTACATGATACTGATGGAAAACAAAAAAAAATTACCTGATCCTGCTTTGGCTATAGATCTCTCACTCAAAGCAAGGTATGGTTAGTGGTATTATTTCTTACTAATTGTTCTTTTCTTTTCTCTAATTGTTGTCTTTTTGTTGTTTCATCAGTTTGCTTGAGAAGAAACTCAGAGAATTGAGCCATGAAAGATGAGTTGCATATTTTTTTCTTTTTTGTTAGTTTGTTTGATCATCCATTATGCTTTGTATTCTCTTATTAGCTTAACGAAATAATGTCGATGTGAATCTGACAACTTCTTTAATTCTGGAAGAAGAGTTCAATACAACATAACAAAGTTAAGGTTTAATATACGAACTTAAAGTTTGATACAATATAACAAAGTTATTGACTGCACTTAGCTGGTAAGCCATCGAGGTAACTCTCACTCTCTCTCTTAATGAAATTTATTACAATATATTATTTTTTTATGAATTATTTTTTATTGTTATTTGGTAGTTTAAAAATTTTATTATTATTTTGACATTAATTTAAAGTAGAATTTTAAAATCAAAGATGAAGTTTTACATAAGAATGATACTTAATGTCTTATAACATGATGCATGTAGCTGTGTGTTGTGCCACTGTTAGGTATCAATTATTTTGTATCGAATGATTATATATTTCTAAAGAGTAGAAATAGAATCAAAATAATTTTTTAAAAAATAAATTATATGTTGCAAAAGAATATTATTTTTTTTAATATTATTATATTTGATTATTTTTTATTATCTGATGAGAAATCGAATTAGGTTTCTTATATGATGTTAAAAACTATATGATACTGATGGAAAACAAAAACATTTATCTAATCCTGCTCTGAGTACAGATCATATATATATATATATAATAATACTCTGTGGAGGAGTGTTATGGTGTTGACAACTCAGCTTCTCCAAACATTATGGTATTGCCAACTCAACTTCTCAAATAAATTTTTTTATGCCACCTGTTCTCTGTGTGCTACATGACGTATGACACGTCGGAGCTGACTATGCATACATGTAGCTGCACCTTTTTTTTGCTCGGTGCGCTATGGACTTCTTCTGAAGCTTCTCGAAGGCTCCCCCCCCTCCGTGGGTCTCTACCATCGTTATCCTCCCCAACCCCCCTCCCCTCCCCTCCCGTTCTCGGGTGCCTCTCGAGGGGGTTTAGTGGTGCCGGAGCCGGGGGAGGGGAGGGGATGGCGGTGGGGCTCAAGTTCGTCGAGGCCAGAGGTATTGTATTGCGCCAGTAACTATGTCCAGACCCTTTGGCCGACCCTCCCTCCGAATGATGTTATAAAACAAGGAGCAGAAGGCTGTCATTATTATATAGCTGATAAGAAATTGAATTATGTTTCTCATGTGATGCTAAAAACTACATGATACTGATGAAGAACAAAAGAAAAATTATCTGATCTTGCTTTGGCTATATATATATATATATATATATATAACAATACTCTGTGAAGGAGTATTGGAGTGTTGCTAACTCAGCTTTTCAAATGAGTTTTGTTGTGCCATCTAGAAAGGACATCTCTTCAGTATTGTATGTGTTGTGCATTGGAAACTTAAAGGTTGTTTGTTTATTAATGTTTATAGTCTACTAAGAATACATATTAACTTTCATTTAATAGATGCATCATACTTTCTCCTCATATATACGATGTGAAATTATTTTTTCTTATTCACTGTTGCTTCTTTTTGCATTGCTGCAAAAGTCGGTGTTTTCTCAATTTCATATTAATTAGTTGTTTCACATTATTTTTCGATCAGTATATGCACATCAATATTTTTAACTATCAAATATTACATATTATAATCCTGTAAACAATAATATTTGAAAAATTATTTTCACACATCCAATCCCGTGCAACGCATGGGTCTTCGACTAGTTTATTCTGATAACATAAGAGAAAGAGGGATAACAAGTGTAACTATTTTAAATTGATAGCTTAATAACATTCAAATAATATACTATTATTCATCTTATCATTCAATTTTAGAAAATATATTTAGGTGTTTTACAATAACAAATTTGAAAAGAGATTGATAATATGAAAAATTAAAAGCACGTTTATAAGAAAAATGTCACTCACACCTCTCACATCCTTTTTCAATGGAAAAAAAAAGGTCTTTAGATGCCTAATTTAGGCTTTTGTCCTATTTTCCAAAGTCTGGTTGCACTTGGTAGATGGGATAAGGCCATTTTTTTGAATGATTTTATTATGCTGAAATATGAACATAGAACTATTTTATGAAACAAGAAAATTTATCTCTCCTAATTATAATTTCATCCTTATCACTATTTAAATGTATCAAGAAGTGAATGAATAATTTTATCTTCATAATAAAATCTAAATAATTAAAAAAAATTGATGTCCTTCTTTTTTAATGTTCGCTCGTCTCTCCAACCAAAGGTTAAAAAGTTATTGAAAATATGAAAGATAAAAAGAGAAATATAAGATTGGCAAAATATGACCTAATCTACCAATTGGATTCATGTTCGATCTACCATAAGTCAATTTGGTTTTAGGCTCATAAATAGATCGATCCATTTAATCATTTTAATATTTATTTTAGATTTCTCACACATTTAATATTCAAATCAAATTGAATTAGATAACCCATTTAACTCATTTAATCTATTTTAAGATATATTTAATATATTTAAAATCTATTTAACCCATTTTTAATCCATTTAACTCGACTCATTTAACTTATTTAATATGTTTAACTCATTAAAAGTATATTTAAAATATTTAATCTATTTAAGTTAATTTGATTTATTTAATAAACGAGTTAAATAAGTTGGATCGGACTCTCTGTTTAATAGACATATTAAGTTAATATTTAAAATTTTAATCTATTTAATAAATAGATGAAATTCATATTGATGATTTTTTTTAATATGAATCACATACAATCTGATCCATATCAAACGTGACAATCCGATGACCACTTATACAGATGGGTAACAAGCCCAATTTTTTTGTTTTTGAAAAGATGAAAGAATCTTTCTACTTTCTCTCTTTTTTTTTCTCAAAAAAAGATCTTTTTTATCCTTATATCACTTTTTGCATAACAAATGACTCTTTTTGAAGAAGATAATTAGTTTGAGCTACCACTTCCAAAAGAAATGAAGATAAAAAAAATATAAAAAAATAGAGAGAGATAAAAATTATGAATATTATATTTTTGATAGGAGTGGCAATTGGAGACTAGGTTAGATATAGATTAGGTCAAAAATTTATCAACTCAAAGCCGATCTGTTTACTAAACAGATCAAAAACTCAAATATGAATACGACCTATTTATTGAATAGATAATTTGACCCGACTCACATAATATATTTATTAAACAATTTAAATTAGATTGAATAGATTAAATAAATTAAATAAATTGGATTACATAGATTAGAAATAGATTAAGTAAATTTTAAATAAATTAAATGAATTAAATTATGATCTGATTTATTTATTAAATAGATCAAATCAAAATAGATTAAATAAATTAAAAATTTAAATCTATACTCAATCTTATTAATAAATAGATTTAGATGAATCCATGCATTTATAATCTAAAATTATTTATTTCAAAATTAAATTTGACGGATCGAATTATAAATTATCATTCATAATTTTTGGGTTACCACATGCGGCCCATTTGGTTGGCCAAAAATACGTACTTAATACGAATGGCTGTTGCCCACCGGCGAGTGACGTGACTCTGCCACTTTATATCTTTAATTTCCTAGCCCGCCTTATCCGTCCAGTCTCCCCAAATTTAAAACACCAAGATAAAATAATTTCCTTTTTTTCTTAAATAAAATTATCGTGCTCCATCGCAAATGGCTACCGTCGGATTTCCATCACCGGCGGCGAAGCTGTCCACGCCCCGGCCCTTCCTCTCCCAGCGTGGACGCCGGGGGGCGAGGAATCTCCCCATCTGCGTCCGGTGCTCCACAGAGGCGGCTCCGGGCACCGCTGCGGAGGAGGATACCGCCTCCACCGCGTCTCCTCCCCCGGCTCCCGAGCCCTTCTCGTCCCTCATCTCCTCCTCCAACGTCGAGAAGGCCCTTCGAGGCATCCGTGAGTCGCCTTCCAAACCCCTCTAAGTATCCTTCTTCTCGTTCTTGATTTCTTTTTTCCCTCAATATCTTGATCGGGACGGGTTTCGACTTTCGAATGATATTTTCTTGTTTTCTTTGTTTTTTTTTTTTTTTTTTTTCAATTTTGGATGGCAGCGATTACGAATGCCGATCATTACGGGAGGCTGGGGATCCCGAGAAGCACTTCCTCTGATGAGGTTCTCATTAACTGTTTGTTGCTATCATTATTATTTTGGTTTGTGCATCAAATCAGGAATATTTTTTGTTTTTGTTTGACTGGAAAATCTGCTATTCTGAGCAAGAAATCGAGTATTCGGTTGTTGCAGAGGAGATAAAAAAAAGTTTTTGTTTAAAAAAAAATCATTGTTAATTTGTTATGCTGGTTTTTTCTAAAAGGAAATAAAATCTAGTTATGGAATAGATATTGGACACTAATTTTGGTTGAATGGATCAAACTCATAGGTCTCCGGCTTGTTATTTTTTCTTAAAATTAAAAATTATGTTTCGGATTTCTCCTTGTCTTCAATGTATAAATGAAGGTGGTTTTTTGATTTTTTTTTTAAATATCTATTGATTGAATACTTATTAGATACAAATTGTTGATGATTGATTCGAATTAATCAGTATCCATTTTATTTACTTTTTACTTAAAACAATAAATTGATGTTTAGATCATTCGGTATTCAATGAAAAATAGAAGTCTGTCAAGCAAAAGTTGGTCAAAGAGAAAATAAGTCTGCTTAATCCTGAGTGGTTGTGATCAAAAGCTGCTCTATTTTGAGGAGGAAAAGAAGGGTCTGGATGAGTGGATTGATATGCATAAGCATCTGAGATGTGCATGAATTAACAATTTATCATGTTGTGTGTTAAAAAATAGTTCGATTGATTTAGAGAGAAGAGATTTGTGAGTTGTTGATAAGAAAAAGATTACTCATATGAATTCTTGTCTTCTACACAAAATATAGATAATGTATTGGTAAAATCTGTATTTGTTTGTGTTTTATCATTGTATCTGCCTTGACTGCTCTCAACTGAATATGTAGAATAGAGGATGATGCTTGTTATTTTTTTTAGGGGATATTTGGTTCGCAATCAGAATCAGAATGGGAATGAGAATCGAAATGGCTTGTAATCAGAATCGGAATCGGAATGGCCAAATATCCTGAAGCGTTTGGTTCGTGACCGGAATCGAAATTGGAATGAAAAATTGAATCCATAGAGGAGAGTAGGGATTAAGTTCTATATACATTGATCCATTCTCATTCCACCTCGGAATCGAAATCAAAATCGAAATCGAAATGGAACTCCTTCCAATCAAATGGTTGGAATGGAAGTCACCCATTCTGATTCTGATTCCGAACCCCCACTCCTCTCAATTAAATATCCCCTTAATATCGTCTGAAAAGATCTGAAAGATGTACGCATGACTATTATTTTCAAATTAATACTTTGACTTGTATAACTTTTTCTTTACACATTTAACATTTTCTTGGCCTCTACCCTTGCAATAGAAGAGAAAATGCACACAATCTTTGTTCTGATCTCTTGGAATCAAAATGATTTTCATCAACCTATCCCGCATGTGGCTTTGCAGAAGCATAGTCGGTCCTTCTCAGAATGATGCATATTTACATATACAAATACGTAAAATTGAATGCATCCATGCATCCATACATGTTTATATGTATATGTTTAAGTTCTTCCTTGTAATCCAAGTCTATCCCAATTTTTCAAAAAGTAGGAGGTTGGAAATTGATGCATCCTTGATGCTGCTTTATGCTTCCGTTACAGTTTATTAAGCCTTTCTTCTGATATTCAATTAAATTCTCATGACTTGAACCATGGCAAATCTTAGGCAAAATTGTAGTCATGGTGGCATCTAAATGTTGTGCACATCTATAGCTCTATATTATCCTTCTGAGGCTCAAACAATCTGCTTTCCTTTACTGATCTGAATAATTGATACTTGTGTTAGTACTCAAGCAGTTTGGACAAATGTGAGTGCACACACAACCACCCGTAGCTGAATGTTAGCTGCGTAGAATCTCACTCTATTACCATCATGTAAGTAGTTTATCTTATTCAACCACTGGCTGCCAGAGAACATGGAAAACTTGTTCCTTATGTGCATTCATATTAAGATATGTTCTTTAGCATGCTTCTTCTCTTTTTCATTTTCTCCTCAAAATAACTTTGCCAGCTTCCTAACATGTGAAAGTAACTCGTATACTAGGTTAAGGTCGCCTATGAAAAGAAGTGCGACCAACTGAGGAATAAAGGATTGGATGAAGAGGAAGTCAGCAAGGAGCTAGAACTCTTGAAGGTTTGTTGCTTTACTTTTATAGAAATATCTTTAATTATTCACATGTCTAGTGAGTATTTTTGTACCACAAATTTTGGTTTTGGATCTCCTGTTACCTAATTTTCTCACCCATAGGAATCTTATGGAGTACTCTCATCCGAGGAGGAGAGGAGATTATACGACTGGAGTCTGGCTAGAAGCGAGAACCCAGATAGATATGTTTGGCCTTTTGAGGTTGACATAACACAAACTCCAAAATGGCCTCCTCCTCCACAGGTATGTATCGTTTTTCTCTTCGTTACACTTCATAATCCCCATGCAATCAAGAAGGTTCAGTTTGAAGAAATTCTGAAGAGTATTTATTTTCTAATCTGGAGTATTTGCTTTAAACTTCATCCTTTTTTTTTTTTTTTTGGTTGGGGGTGTGGGGGTTGGGTGCAGTGCTTCATTTCCTTAGTACACAAAAGAAGGTGCTTGAAAAATCTAGCATGAACTTGGCTCCTATTATAAAAGAGGTTGGTAAATGGGTCAATTCCATCTTGCTTCTAGTCTCTCCTCCTAAACAATGGGTCTTATCAATCTCATCAAGTATGAAGCATCAACAGTGACATCTCTAAACACGTTTTTTTTTTTTTGGTTTTTATCTATGTGCTAGTAAACGGCGGTGATGAAACTTCTGTTGATATCCACTCAATAGATCTAAGCCATTAAAAAGGATCCTGGAATTTCTTTTCTACCTTGATTTGGGTGGTGACAGATTGGCTTGACATGGGTTTAATGGGCAAGCATTAGGGCACGCCAGGTGCCGGCGCATATGGGTTTGAAGACCCTGCCATCTGGGTCTGACACACTGCTTGGATTTCTTTTTCCATCTCTGCCAATTTTCCTTCTCCTCCTGTCCTGGTGTCTATGCTTCTCAATCTCCTTTGCTATTTCTAGTCCCCTCGAATTCTTCATCTAGGTTTTTGCCAAGATTTCTCCAACGCTCCACCATTATCTCAATTCATGGCTAACGAGCTAGTTTGTTTTAGGCAAAGTAAATAGTTGCAAATTTTGTCCATTTTTTTTCCAGAAATTTAAGAAATTTGTTTATGAAAAGGCTTCCCTTGGTATATGATGGTAGAGTCCCAACATGGATGATATTTCATGTGGTGGATTGCTAGGGAAATGGAACAAAGAAGACTTTGACTGGTTGGAGGAGCATTTGTCCAAGTCAGTCGGTAGTTGACATCAAGTTAGGATGAAGAACTTTGTTTGTGTAATTGATATACCCACAACAACAAATCCCATCGACCAGTTCTATTTGACCACATTGCTTGCTTCATCTAGGGAATAATCTTTAAGTGCACTTTGAACATCTAGGTAATAATCTTTAAGTGCACTTTGAACATCTCATTTCCTTGCTTTCTTTCCGCTGCTTATTCCTTCATGGGGAATTTGAATTGATCTGGACTCTTATGAGATAAGAGTTCTCCCTTATCTAACCTCTTGGACACCAAGATTAAAAAAAAAGGAGCTATTTTGTGCATAGAGAATGAAAGGAAATCAGAATTATCGTGGAAAATTCTGGTATTGGCGTGAAAAGAGAGAGGGGCGTGACGTCTTGTGCATGAAGGCTCCTGGGTTTTTCTTAGGCATCATATATTGTGGCGTTGGGGCTTTGTGAGATAAAAAGAGAGTTCTCTTCTTCCTCCTCCACATCTCTTCCTCTTGAGGCATGGATTTTAAGGAAGAAAAAAAGATAGAAGATCTTCTTTTTCCTCTCCCTCTTGTTCTCCAGAGAAGATCCGAGAGAAAATGATGGAGAAGATTTGCATCAACCATCACAAAGTGGCTTCAGAAGAGCTTCTGCAAAGATGGCATCCCGACAAAGGATGTAATGATAAGATTCCTCCTAATCTTGCTATCATGGGTAGAAAACGTATAAACAACTGTCACTGTCATCCGGGACAATTATAACATAATGTGAACTTTCTTTTTGTTGTATAATTGGAAATATTTAGTCTTGATGCATGCGAGGAAAGATAAATTGTGATGACGCTCATGCCTCTATGATCAACCATATGAAACTTGGCATAAGATATGACTTACAAGTGGCACCAGTTTAGCTCCCAGAGCATTCACCTCCTCTTTTTGTTGTGCACCTCCACGTGTGGAAGTTGGAACTTGAAAGCTTATAGTCATTTCATATAAGAATGCATATAACATTGACGGAGAACCATTAAGCTTTCCCATCACAATCAAAGATAACTTTTATACTTATCTGTTTCCATTATTATTAGAAGCCGGTAAAAAAAATTCTATCGCCATCAAACACGTTATTTATGAAGTTGCAGAACATATCAAACAATTTTTCTTCATAAGCACTAACCATTGCCGATCTGCCTCATTTTTTTTTCTCTGTACATTTGATTCATTAATTCAGGAACCCGAAGATGAGGGGCCAACAAAGCTCGTGGGATACTTTTTCCTAGCTTGGTTGATACTGTCTTTTGTATTATCTGTAACCTTAAACCGATGAGACATTTCTTCATGTTGCATGATAAACATAAGTACTTAATATTATTGTTTTGTGTCTGATTAAATGTACCTCGTCATCTTGAGCATCTTACCCAAACAATCTCTTGTTCGGTTTAAAGTCGACGATGGCCGCTTAGGCCATTGGGTGCGTCAGTTTTCAAATGCATACATCCTCCGTTTTGGATGGATTCTTCAGTCTAAAAAGGATTTGCATCATGCTGCTGTATGCCTTCCAAAATGTTCCAGTCATTGAAGTTCGATCAAAATGAGGATGGTGCTTGAATCCAAAATAAGCTTTTGCTAGCATCATGCCTGCTCAAACATATGCCATGCTTTAACATTTGAAAGGAATTTTCATATTTCTTAGTAACTCGGATGCATTATCCCATACTTGAATAAAAGAGTCGGCGTACAAAATATTTAAAAGCTGGGTTGAAGCTGTCCTCTCCCCTCTCTCATATACTTATTCCCTGGCTTCCCCTAGCAAAAAGTCCTCTAATGCCCAGGCAATTCACTCTATTGATGGTTCTTATCCTACCATTATGGGAGTACAAGATAAGTGAACAATGCCTTTAATAGGGATGGAAATGGGTTCAAGCTGAGCCGACTTCAGTTGGAGCTTCGAGTTCAGTCCGAAATCATTCAGATCAGACTCGGACCACAAAATAAAACCCATTTTACTTTCAGGTCGGGTTCAAATAGACCTTTGACCTGATCCGGATCCGAGCTCAAATATCAACCCAAGTTGATTTCATCTCGAGCCTCCATACTATCCACCATAACGCCAAACGGCCCAAGCCCCACTGATGACCATCCCTAAGCCCTACTCGATGGATATGTTCCCATATTTGCCCTACCATCCCCAAGCCCCACGGCCTCGATCTCCCTCAACCCCCTCCCCTCCACCTCCCTCCTCACCATCTCCCTCATCAGCCCCTCCATCTCCGATGGCAGACGAATCCCTCCTACCCCTGCCACCATCTCCTCCTTGCTAGAATCCAAACCATATCCCGATAATGCCAGCATAACACCATCATCGGACCGTCCTCCCCACTAGGCGATGGTGGAGGCCAGGGTGGGCCAGAGAAATCACAGGCGTCGGATCTGGAGAGCGTGCTGCGGCATTGCTTGTTGAGATCGCGATCATTGTCGGAAGGGGAGGAGAGGGAAGCAAGACGGCATCTAAAGGTGACATTCCAATGGTTCTTAATGACGTTGTTGGTGCAGCTGATGAGGAGGCGGACGATGGTGGCCCACTTGTTGCCAAAGCGACGATGGGCTTGAATGATGGCTTCATCTTCTCTTGCTTTAGATTCCGATGTGGTTGCTCACGTCGTGAAGGATACGGAAGCACCATCGATCGGCCTCAACGTGGTTGCGGCACTCGGAGGCGATCGAGCAGACATCGTTGTCATCATGGCCGACCGTCAAAAGGGTTAATTTTTTTTTTTTTAAATTAAGAGATGTGTAGGTTGTAGGCTAGTCTAATTGGGTTCAGATTGGGTTCGGGCCTGAGCTCGAGTCGGGCTTGAACCTAAGTCTCTTAGAAAATTGCAGGCCTAAGTCCTGAAGCCCCAAAAAACCTTCAGGCCAGGCTCGGGCAGAGGTATAAACCGGCCCGACCTGACCCAGCCCACTTCCAACCCTAGCCTTTAACTACACTCTACTACTAAAAGTAGAGAAAAACAAGGACAAAAACTATAGATTTTGGTATTCAGGAATGATTTGTTAAAGCAAAAACTATAATTACCACGTAATGCAGAGAAGTCATAAAGATAAGAGCAAGCAAATACGGGAGAGACAAGGATGATTAAGAATAGCAGCTAAGAAAAAAAAAGAAAATCATTATTTAGCAATTAAATTCATTTAACAAATCAATAGGTTTAATGAAATTCAAGGAAATAAATCAATGTCATTTGCTACGAGCATAAAAAGATTAGACAAAGAAAATAAATTAACAAGAAACTTATAATCCTACGGTCGTTAGGTCCACCCGACAGGTGTTTACGATCTTACAAACCAATAGCAAGCAAGGCAAAAAAAAAAAGACTAAAGATGCATAGCTCCTGATTTGAAATGTCCAGAAACAAAAACCAAATGACTTTCTGGATCCACTGAATTGAAGAAAAATGATGCACCTGCCTAACCCTTCACAGCACCCTAATATGATAAAAGAAAAAAAATTTAGGAATACGTGATTACATTTACCTGATGAGATATGTGACTACATTCGCTTCTGCACCTCAACCCTTTCAAGTGATCCAATATACAAGTTCTTAGATCAAGCCTTTTATATAATTATATCCTTTTTATATGATTATAAATTTCCCCATTGCCTATGATACAGTATTGATAAAATGGTGAGTTCGACTTGTAACTACTGCAAAGATTACCAATATATTCTCTAGAGTGCACAACATTCTGGAGATGATCCAAGCAAAACAAAATGAAAAGAAGTCCTGTTTTTAAAATCAAGGATTCAAAGATCAGGCATACTCCCCAACCCCCTCGTGGGTGAGACCCAACCTTCAGACTCGTTTTTGTAGAAGCTGACCTTCACACAAGAATATTTACTTTCAATCCAACAACACTTATTAAGCTTGCGTACATAAGTTTTGTTCTCAAAAATCACTTGTTCCTCCAATCTCCTTCTGTATCATCTTGAAGAAATTATCTGCGTGGATGGGTTTACATGCAGCATGGTAATTATCTTTTGATTTACTTGTCAACAGCTGCCTCCACCAAACGATCATTTGCATATTATTTTCAAGATTTAAAACTTGGAACCAAAATAACATGTAGAATCAGGACAAAACAACAAATCAGGACACAAATTAATCAGTAAAACAAAAATCAAATCAGGCCATAAACAACAAATTAAGATTCCATCAGCAGATCATCATTCCAGAAAAAATGATATAAAGGTCTGTGGATTCTGGTATGGCATTAAGTTCAATAGCAGAATTGGTTTGTGGATATTATTATCTACATGAAACCAACCAGCAAAAACAAGATATATAAACTAGTCTCAATTAAACAACCAGAGTGTTTTTAATTTCCTAATATATGCATAATTTGTTTATCAAAAAAGACCATTGAGAAGCAAATGCCAACATCAGGAAAGTATTTAAATATAAAAAATTATAGAGGAAACTGACCTAGGATATACACTTAGAAAAAGTGTTTCTCAAAATTCTACATTTTTGCAACCAAAAAAAAAAAAAGAAGAGGAGATTTTTTATTGAAAAACTGCCATAAAAGCACATACCTAAATCATTGGAGTAGAAGATGTAAGTTTTGTAATCAACATAACTGGGTCAGTCAATCTTTAAAAACTCAACCAATTGATTAAACCTTTAAAAAGTCAGTTGATTCAGGAAGAAACCTGATAGATACAAGGCCAGTCTAATAATGGTTCCCCACAGGGAAACCATGATTATTTTATGCAGCTTTAAAGATGAAGGTTATAAGACTTTGAAGATGATTTTATAATGGAAACCTTGATATTCTTAAAACCTCCTCATGATATAGAACCTCATGATTGGCACTGCTGGGGATTTCCCCATCCAGGTAAAGAGGATGCAACTGAATACATACTGGTCTCTAAGTTATTGAGTGTATACCTTAGCCAACTTCAATTCCCTGATAGTACTGGGCTATGCTCACTATTCATCGAAAAAAGCTTCAACCTTTTACTAGCTGGCCTCTATGTTATTGAGTGCATACCTTAGCCGACTTCAATCCCCTGATAGTATTGGGCTATGCTCATTACTCATCGAAAGCTTTGACCTTTTACAAGGGGTGAAACATTTTTTTTAACAGACCACGATCCCTTAAATCAACACAAAGAAATTGTTAGAATGGCAGATATTAATAAATGTTATTGTCAAATGCCCATCAGATCCTTTCCTTCTGTATTAACAAAATCAACATTTCAATTCACATCGGATCTTGATCTTCCCAAGTCACTGGACATCAACTATATCCTGTATTTTAGCAAGAGAAAATAACATATAACTTTGTGCAAATTTCTCAAATTAAAATTAAAGGAAAATGGTAGGTACTATATGAATTGTCACAATAAATAGAAAAAAAGAGGTTCCAATATGTACATTTACCTCCAATGATATGTTTGTTGTGGTTGTAATACTACACATCTCGAGCTGTATGATACAAGCCACTCCCTTGATGGTGTTGGTAAGATGTGCCCATAAAATAACAGGAAGTTCCCAAGATTTAGCGGGTTCTCTTCCGCTTATGGTAATAATTCTCTCCTCTTAAATCCTCATCTGAACCATCAACCATCTCCCATCTGTCAACCTCCGACCGGTCATCTCTCAAACTTACCTTTGACTTGGAGTGCCTAGAACTATGACTGGATTCTTTCTCCTTGATGAGTTGTCTCCGGCCACTTGAGAGATCTGGTTCCAAACCATTCTCTGAGTGATTATGATGCGTGCAGTGGTGCCTGTGAGGATCTTTTGAATCCTTCTCATGATTGTCAGGCACCTCTTTCTGATTCCGACGATGACTTCTTTGGTCATAAACACTGCTATATTGACCTCTTTTTTCACTGTGTTTCTTAGAACTTCTATGCTTATGTTTTCTCCTGTCTCTACTATGCCAGCTGGAGCTGTTAGTTGCATCTTGCCTTTCAGATTTTGATTTCTCAGAGTAATGCACCCTTTGATTTCTTCTAGAAACTGATGTACATGATTCCTTGTGTTTCAGATCAGCTGAGTAAATTTCTTCATCTGAAGTGAATCCTGGCCTTCGACGGGAAGGGCTATGATGTTTCTCAAGTGAGTTTTTCTTGTCCATCCTCTGGTTTTCACTGTCAGAGCAGGTTTTAATGGGCTCCTTATCTAAGTAATGTTTCCGTTCATGCGATCTTCTTCTTGCTTCATTATCACGATTATCTTCAGATACAGCATCATAATCAAGTTCTCTGAGAAGCCCAGATAATTAACAAAGTAAATAGCATAACTCCGGAAAAGGTGAATCACTATATTCTTTCCAATAATACTAAAAGCTGCACTTTCAGGTTTTTCAAGTTAAATTTAACCACTTTTCATCTTGCAATTGAAGATATGGACAAACTTCTACCTCCCCTCCCAACCCAAGCACAGACGTATAAGAATATTTTTAGATATGCAGTTCTGTTTGGCCCAACTTCTATATTCAAATATTAATACCATATATATCAGGAAGGAAAAAGAAAAATTCTGTCAATGCTAATCCTATGGATTGCAACCTTAGTAAAGAAACAACCATCAGACTCCATGTCGAGGCATATCAAGTCTTATTGCTTAAAAGATGAACATCTGAGGAATGTATTCCTGTGCCCTAAATAAGCACTGAAATCTTATCCCACTTACATCCTACATAAAACCAAAAGCACTTCTTTTTTCACAGAAAACTAATGCATTTATCTTCATAAGGTTAACATCACACAAACTTGTTACACTCTTGGGAAGTAACCAACATACGAAATCACGACTATCTGAGAGCCTCAAAAGCTACAAGAAAAGGTGATGTCAAGGTGCAGGCCTCAAGAGGATGCAGAAAAATAAAAGACAGCTGATAATGACCAAACAGTATTCATACCGCAAACTAATCATTCATATTACCTCTCCAGATACATCACTGCAAGAAATTTTTGAAAGTCATTATCTCCTTGTTCAGGTTTATCTATGTATCTCTTCTGATATAATACATTTATTAAAAAAAAAGAAAAAAATTTTAGGCTTTTCGGTTTTCCTTATTTTCTATCAATTATGACCAACAAGCTTATCTAACATGTCAGCTTTAAGCTCAAGGAACTGTGAAAGTTCCATGAACTTCTCAACCTCATATCAATTCTGCATTCTGCCAAAATCCTATTAAACTTACTTTTGGACAAAAGAGGGGCCTGCACCTAAAAAGTCGGTGACTACTTAACCCTACTTTTGTTGTTATGTAGTTCACACCTACGTGACTAAGAAGCAGTTCTTATCTTGTCTATTCTTCGTTCTGTATATAATTTAGCTACACTTCGATTCACCAATAACATATCCATCAGTTGGACTGGATTTTCCAACATGGCCGAGGATGGGCCTAGCGACACTAAATCCAACCCGCATAAATCCAATCAAACTCTAGGTGGAATTGACAATAGATGGTTCAAAAGGTTGAATCAAATAAAGAAGAAACCCAATCCCAACCATATCCATGATTGAGGTAACCCATTCCTGCATGCATTAACTATGTAGGTCAAATGTATGTCCACCATCTAGACCTAAAACTAATTTGAGTCCACATCATAACAGGACCTAGACCCACCACAACCACTTACACACGTATCCTGAAAGACTTTGTATGGTTTGCCAAATAACTCTATATAACATGAACTCTCCAATGTAGGCCCAAGCATCTCCACACCACTTTTATCTCCAATTCGGCTTTTCCCCTCTTGTATCAGGCAACTACCTTCTTTTCTTTCATTTAAGTCATGTGCAAAGCACATTCCAGACACTAGTCATATATAATTATTTAGAAACTAAATATGGGTTGCTAGATGCCTCAAAGGAATTGGATTATACAAATTCTAAGCAGAATTTTCATTTTTTTTTTTTTTAAAAGATCATGAAAAATGAAATAAATAGAGATTTAAAAAATCAAACCAACTTAGATCAAAAGTATGTAAGTACATTTCTCTTAGTTATAATTAGCAATAACTTTGTGTCTAGACCTTCCTCTGTTTCTTTTTCTTCTTGAATTAGCCAAATTTATAGGTTTCGGTGAAAATCCACTACAAGAAAATAGAGGGCACTTGTACAGCATACCAACAGAAGGCCTCTATTCATCGACCGTAACCTGAGAGTTGTGATAGCCACCAATGCCAGCAGTGAAATATTGGAAAACAAAATTACCAGTCAAACTCAAGCAAGGGCAACAAAAAGCCCCATTACTAATATTTATAACATCGACTTGACCATTTGACCTTCAAATAATGACAATTAGAAGAAATACAAAAGCTTTCAAACAAAAGGAATTGGATATGCAGTTGAGATGTAAGTGGTGCAACTTTTGACCAACAACCCATCTGAAAAAGGGTAAACTAGTGCCATGGTCCAGACTAAGGTGTAGTACCTATGCATTCAAGGCCATGAGAAGTTCCCTCTATCGCACAGTCAATAATTCAGCAGGCCACACTTAAAAGTATTTTATAAGGCAGGATGTTTGAATGTATAAACCAGATGAGAATGAAGCTGTAATTTCAGATGCAACTTGATATTATTACCTCTCTCGACATTCATTCAAAAGCTTGTGCTTCAGTTCACCATCCTGAAGTTTCATAAATTCAGCACGAGAAAAAGGATGTTCTGCTCCAGCCATCAAGGGAGGTGGGACACCTCCCATCCTCATCAGACTGCTGAAAAATTAATTAAATACATGATTCTGACATCTAATACAACAGTTTATAAATCATTAGGTGTGTTCACTAAAATTTAAGCCCTTAAGGTGGGGGCAGAAATAAGATAAGTGTGAAAGAAAAGACATAAAGGATAGCTTACTAGGGTCCTGCCATGCCCGCATATAATGATGGCATATATGAAGGCATCCCAAAAGGTGAAACTTGGATTACTGTTGGATCAAAGGGCATTACACCAGGGGCACCATAGATATTTGCAAAAGGCCTAAAATGGGGTAATGAGGCTCCATGCCAGAAAGGATGTCCATAAGCTGACATGCCCCCAGGGAATGCAGCATCTCCTGAAAACTCATGGCAAAAGAACACCTCATGAGGACCATAACATTTTTATGTTTATTTACTTCTGAAATAAGTATTAAGTGCAACTTAATAATCTATTTACCTGGGTATGGATTGGAAGCTGCTGGGCAATCTCGAACCAAATGGTTTGGAGAGCCACACATGTAACAATTCCGGGTGCCCTGTTACTTCCACAAACTAGATAAGAATTCCAACATAAAAGCACTCCCAAAGTAAAACACTTGGCAAAACATTGCAGAATAGCACTCAAAAGATTTAAACGATGACAATTTTGAAGCACTTGGATCACCATGAACTAGAGAACCAGATATAAGTTGCGAACACCAGTGATAGTATCAGCCTATTCCCTGTCTCCCCCCACAGTTAATTTAAAATGAAACAAGCCTAATTTATTATGTGATGATGCATAATGCTACCACCCTCTTATGATAAGCCACACCTTTTGACCAGCATATATTAGGTTTTCACAAAATTCCCAAATTACAGGTCATGCAGCTGGTTGCAGGTGGTTAACAATACAACCTTCTATCGTAGATTGACTGGCTTTGCATTATAATTTCCATGGATATCTATGAAGTCCATGCTCAAGGAAACTAAGAAGCTACCACCAAAGAGAAACTAAGATGAAATCACCTTTCTGTTCTGACTCGGTGGCATTAAAGCCCCACTTCCATCTGCAAAATGTGAAGCATGTGCAACAATAAAGTGAAAATATGCAATGGTATTTTACAAACCAAGGAATGAATCAGCATTTGCAACAAATAATATTACCTGGAGTGTTAAAGGCAGACCCCTTCTTTCTCTGGATAGTCAAATTAACTGGAATAATTGGAACCATCGTACATAAGAGAAGTTGGCAATAAATTCAAACCAGCCAGCAAGTTAATGCAAGTTCATGCAAAGTTAAATTTGACAGTCATATGTAAGCTGGAAACCAACCAAAGTTGCAGCCAAGACCAATTCTAAACTAGAGTGCTGACATGTTGCCTGTCTCTTTCTAAAGTAATACTGCCAGCGTTAGGATATACCATACAGTATATGATTAGATTCAAAGATTATACTACCATAAGATTGTTCTGTTATTCTGTATAAATATGTGGCAGTGTTGTTCTCAGGTTCAAAACTTCAAATGATATTTCTAAGGGGTGCACGTATAGATACTGCCAAAAAAAAACTATTTCAAAAGATTTAAGCTGCCTAATATTTACTAAAAAGTGCTACTTCAAGATGGATGCAGTATTGTGGTGGCCCCCAATTGCTATTTTTAAAGATAAATGTTTATTGCTTCTCATTTTAGAAATTTGATACACCATTAGCATACAATAGACAATGCAAATTTGGCAAGCACCATACCTTCCTTGTTCAGTGGAAGCTTCTGAGGCAACTTTGAGGACCTACCACTTTCTTGAAACTCATGCATCTGCTTCAAGGCTTGTGCAGAGCTATTTTCATCACCTTTTATCTGGTTGATCTTATGTGATGATGGAGCTGATTTCGCAGACTTAGCTGTGTCTAAAAGTATATTAATACCGGCACTTCTTTTATTCTCATATGCTGATTCAGTCATAATCTGATTGGATCCCTTCCCTGTTGCAGAGGGAGAGTTTGGAAATTGTGCTTCTTGTTGACGAACAGACACAGCACAAGACAATTCTTTTGCTTGAATTCCTGATTCCCCATCTGAATTCATACAATTCAAGAATGCATTAACATATGGATCTTGAACAAATAATCAGGCAATTATTACAGTCAGGGTTATAAATTTATTTCACCTGGAGCATATTTTGGAGTGTTCTTATCTAAGTCATTAATTGCCACTTGTGCCTCAAGGAAATGTTCAATAGCCTGCCGAAGTGACAAATTAGGCAACAGGTCTTTAACAGTGCACTTGGTGGAAGAGCACATGGGACACCTTGCCCTCTCAAACAATGCTGAACGAATACCTACAGCAATTTTAATACATCATGCATAAGACGAGAAATCCATGGAATCTGTTTGAACCAGCCAAAGCCTAACCAAAGTTTCCAAAACTTAGTTCTAACTTCAATTCTTGAATAATAACAAGTAATGAATAATAAGCAGAACTGTTTTCACTTTCTCCCAATTTGTGATCTTACCAGGTGTCCCCACCATGATAGTAGAAAGCAATCCACACACTATGTTACCCATGATTCCCTTGGTTAGGATACCAATATCAGGTGTGTATCAATCACCTAAAGGGGGTTTTAATACTACAATCATCTGGTTTAAATTAACGAAAAATCCTAAATTAATAAAATAGTCTCTGGAAGTCTTTGGAAATAGTCTTTGTTAGGGACCAAGAATAGGAAATCTTTGGAAGGAAGAGTGGGAGATCAACTGTTGGCTGCTATTTGTTGTGAAGTTTGGAGGGAGCGGAATGATAGTACCTTTCTAAGGAAGCATAGTTCAATCTATTCGGTCCTACAGAGAATGATATCTTCTTTTCAAATTGCTAAAATGAGCAACAATCATCAGAGATTATCAAGGAGTGATATATCATGTATGATTTATCTCCAGTCATTGCTATAAAAAACATTATACTGCATAAAACCAAAAATTAAATGTTCTAGAAGTTCATGAGCTACGTAATGACCCAAGACTTCACCTAAAAAGGTCTAGCGAAAAGGTTTTATTTGGGTCCTTGGCCTTATGGGTCCAAAACCTCCCCAATACACATCTAGTATGGGACTAAAGACCAGCCAGTATGGATACTTGCACAATCTTCCCATGTAAGCCGTAACATCCTTGTTAAGAAAAGGGTACGATCAAAATAGAAAACACCACGATCAGCTCCTGATCAACCACAAAAGGGCATGTGCTGCAGTATTTCCCTAATCCACACAGATCATGGACCAAGTCTGTTCTGATACCATTTCAACAACACAGGATCTCACCCAAAATGCTAAACAGAAGGTATTAATTGGGATCTTTGACTTTGATACCATTTTAACAACCCAGCATACAACCAATGTGGAACTAAATGTGAAGACCCATGCAAAAGCGTGTTTAGTTCCATATCAGCTATGTGCTAGATAGAACCTTTTGACCAATCCTTTCTGAGGGAGGTCCTTGTTCATTAAAACTTATGCATCCAACGGACACAAAAAAATAGGTGAGATCAATAGATATAGGGAACCATGGCAAACCATTTCGTATGAGAATTCACATCATTGGCTATGACAAGGTCGGTGGAACTAGAACTAGAACCCATACCGATTGCCCTACAGTCCGGTATGGTATGATACCACACCATGCCCAACTGAAAGCATACTAACAAGGGGGCCAGGAAGAGAAGGGGAGAGAGAGAAGGAAAGAGAGGAAGAGAGAGAGAGGGAAGGGAGGGAGGGAGAGGGGGAAGTGAGGGGAGAGAGGGAGGGGGAGGGGGCTTTCAAGCCCCCTCTCCTTCGACTGTAGGCGTAACGAGAGAGAGAGGGCGGAAGGGGGAGAGGGAGAAAGGAGGAAGAGAGAAAGGGGGGGAGGCCGAGTAAGGGACAAGGAGAAGGCTTTTGAGCCCCTCTCCTTTCAAAACTGAAAAAGGGCTCCAATCCCATTTTTTTAAATATTTTTTAAATGAAGGCAGACTGCTAGTTTGCCCCCAGTATAGCTTGGCATGCCTCGAACCAAATGGTTTGGGATAGTACCACCTTCCATGGGCTATGATCTATGCATCTTATGTGGACCAAATTTCAACTGGTTTGGTGCTTTTAGACTAAAAACAAAGCAAATAAACAGCTCTTGCCATTAAAAGCTGAACATTTTTTTAGCGCTCAACGGATAAGTAGAGAACTTTAAAAAATCTGACTTAAGTTCCTTGCATTTTAATATTGCATATCATGACTAAAGGCATAAATTCCAACCTAAAAGACCTATCATATATTTTGCATTCACAAGATTTGAGGTTAAATCCAACTGATAGATAGCTACCTCAAATCCACACACACAGACATACATAAACATATGTACATAAAATAGAATGATGTTAAGGCATAGAGTAGCTGGCACACAGTTCAAGTTGATCCTAAGTAGCCTAGATTGGAAGCAAGTCCCACAAAACTTTGAAAACTAGATGTGCCCAGTAAACATCTAATGAATAATGCAAAGCAAGAATTCATTAGTCTGAAGTTTGTATCTCGGGAAATACAGAACACTTGATAAAATTTACATGGAAGCAAAATAAAACAGTCGACCAAATTCAGTTAGATGAATAACATGCAGGCACAGCTGTGAGAGCAAGAGGGTGCAGCAAGTGGCGCACCCTAGATTTTGCCTGCCAAGAAGTGTGCAATCAGCCAAGCAAAATGGTTTCAATAGATTTCAAAGGAACAAGCAAGCTTTCAATAGCTCAAGATTAAGCAATTCTCAGAGCATTGCCTACACCATAAGAAAAGAATATTGCTTTGAAACCAAAAGCAAATTTCCAATTAAAAGTTTAAGAATCATATTAGCTGCAAAGTGATAAAATTGTCATATTAAACAGTAAAAATTTCTAAAGGCTCTTCATATATAACTTACACTTGTCACAAAAACTATGTTGGCAGCATGGTATCATCACAGCCTCTTTAAAGATTGCGTTACAAAGAGAGCATCTCAATTCTGGTGGCAGATCTGTGTTCAACATTGTTGGGGAGCACAAACCAACACCTCTGGAATGATCAAGGGGGCATACAATGAAAAAACAGAAACCAAGCAATCATTAAAATAATTAAATAAGGTTCACAAACAGGAAAAGAAATGAATGAGAAGAAAAGGTATTACTCATCAAACTTATTTTGCTCTTGTCTCTTAGACTTCAGCTTCATTTGCTTCTTGTTATTGTCAATATCACATTCATTACTGTAGTTGTCTCTGATGATTTCTGCTATTTCCCATATGTGAAAGACAGAAATAAAAACAATGAGACTTAAGTATCTTTAGATCATTCCAAAAGAATAATTTTAAAGCAGCAAAAATATTGACCCTTTGACATAGCTTCACTAAGATCACTTCCTCCAATGTTCTGACATCTTGAGATTGGAGTCTCCAAGGATCTAGGTCATCAAAGACAAATTACAATCTGGTTCATCAAGAACAATATGAAGCCAAAGAAGGTACAGGTAATCAAGTTTAAGACCTTAGGAATAAGCAAATAGTTATCTTAAAAACTTAACAATAATGCCAAAAATTTATAACTGTCCCAAGAAACAATGAACCAAATTCATATATGGTTTTACCATGTCTATCAAGAGAGAAATTCTGCATTATCCCTAGGCATGTCTGAAAAAGCATTCAGAGCTAACAGTGAGAACTATAGAATTTGGTCAAGCAACCTCATGAGTACAACCTGAAGCAATGCTGCCAGAAAAACTTGAACACAATACGCTTGAACTGGAGACTCGAATTGGAGCACACATTTATTGGCTTTGGAATCCAATGCCCTTGATCAGAACCCACTCAGATAATCCCAAACTGCTTAAAGGAAATGTAGGGCAGATCAACCACCTGATCATTTTATTATAGGGTGGGAAAATTTTATGTCACCTTCAACTTGTAGACCAGTGGCCAAGGGTGGCTAATATTTCTTTCATTATTAAGTTGCTGGCAACTCAGACCACAATGAATACCCTGCCTGCTAACCCACTGAAAGTGAGGTATCTGAATACTATACCAGCTAATGGCAGTAAATGACACTTATGCTGACAATTTACAGATAGACAGGAAAAAAGATATCATCACCCACATCCTGTGAAGGATCTCACTATAGGAACAAAGACAACCACTAAACAAAAATGACATTCATTGAGTTCAATGGATCACAGCTAACCTGGTCCAAGGAAGGAAAAAAAGGGAAAACCTCATGACCTTCAGAAGAGTAAAAGAACAAACATTTAAATTGACTGAATGTTCTTTCCTTTCCACATGAACGACCTCTTCAAAGCAAGCTTTTCAATGTCATTTTGCCCAACTTCGATCACAAGTAACTTAGCTCTTCCTCTCTCCTTTTCTAACCAGGAGACACAACTCTAATCCTGGTCCTTACAAAACATCTTCAATGTCCATGCAAGCTAATAACATCTCAGTCAAGTTTCTGGCACTTCAACAAATTAAGGTCGAGGTTTTAAAAAGCCAGTAATCTTGGCAATCTCAGTAGACAGCTGATGCCAAGCTGACCGTGATCTCAGTTATCTTGGCCAAGAAGGAAACTTAGAAAAAATCGGAAAGATGCAGCATATCCTTAGATTCCCCAATTTTCAGCTTATATTATAGGAATTGAGATATTAGAATCTCCACCATAATGGTAAACTAAAGATAATTACCATATTAAAAGGCTAAAACATGTTTGGTTCACTCTTTTTTATTAATAACGAGAGCTGGAGATGTGGCCGGCGACAAGGGAGAGGGGGAATGGGATGGGCGACATGGCCAGAGATAAGAGAGAGCTCGACGTCAAGTGGAGTGGCAACCGAGGGAGACGAAGTGGGGATGGGGCTGGCGACACAGCCAAGGACGAGGGATAGCTTGGCGTCAGGCAAAAAGGTGGCTGATAAGACCCAGGGAGCCAGCCTGGTCAGGCAGAGGCGATAGGTTGAGGGTGAGATCAGCACAAGAAGAGAGATCGGGAGAAGAGGGGTGAAAACCCACTTCTAAAAAGGTGGAAGTGAAAATTTTTCACTTCCACTTTTTCCAAAAATAATGGAACTATGGAAATAGCTTCTAAAAAAAACAGACATGATAACTAAACATGTTTTCTACAACGGATTCCATATTTCTGCTTAAAAAAAGAAAAAAAAGTACCAAACAAGGCCTAATTTGATTATTTAATAATTAAAAACTCAATTTAAATATGTAGCACATTGGTTAGAAAAATTGGCCATTGTAATGATATCGCATCACCTAATATATTGGAATATATCAGGATATGTTTGCCAACATAATAAGGGCCAAAATATCAGTTATATCATATCGATGGGTGCTCCAATATCAATACAAACCAGTATCTTGATCAAGACCTCATTCGAAAGGAGAATCATGACTAGGGTGACACCTATAATTTCGTGCAATGCAACCAACAGCCAACTTAACCTCAATGATTTAACTCAACATCTGCATCTGTAGAATGCACATTTGATATAGATGGGCACTTCTTAATGCCCAACATTATAATTCATGAAATATAAGAATTTCATTTTTCTTACTAAGTTTTCTTTGAAAATCCAAGGCATGTACAGAGAAGTAACCAACAACTTTTGAGGCAATCCTCAACATGAACTGCTAAGCCAATTCTATTATATTCCTCTATCTACCTTTCCATTATTTGGCATGGAATATCAAACCAAATAATCACTATAATGAGGTAACTATCGGCCACCAATTCAGCTTTAGCCTCCATTACATTTTTATTGCCACAAGAAAACTGCATTATAAAGATTAGGTTATAATTCGCCAACTCTACATTATATTTCTCCATCCATCCTTCCACCATTGCAAACCTCTATCTTCATCGTTAATGAGTTTGGGTTTGAAATTTGTTGTTCATACTATTCTTTTCAGGCAAAGAATATCAAGTCATTTCCCCTTTTTCCCTATACAAAAGCACATTTAAAAAGCTTGACAGCCATCGACATCCACTATTCGCACAGATGTCGAATTTGATCAGGGTATTTCTTGTTTATTGGAAATTTTGATGCAAAAAACATTTCCCATAATGATTATGCTAGAGAAATATGCGAAAAATGGAAAATTACTTACTTGAAGACTTTCTTATGCCTCGTACAATTCAACTCTTGCTCACATTTTGGTTTTTATTTAGATATCAAATTACCATTCCATTGAATATTCCTAAGAAGACTAGAATAAGCAATAAGTAAAACTGCATAACTAATTGTACTAAATAAAGAATTGCAGAATACTCCTGATTAAGGTTCACAATACCATTGTGTTTGGTACACCGAACTGACCACCGTATCAAGCATACCAACATAGTATTGGTACAGGGTCGATTACCAAGATTGCAATTTTCTAACGAATTATGAACAACTAACCCTTTAACTTTTGAATCCTGACCATTTAACATTGTTCTCCATAGGTACTTGATAATTAAAGTAATAAGTTTTTCTTTCTAGCCAAATCCTTCCCATGATCCATACATTTACCCATGTCCATGCATATCCTTAGTAAATAGACTCTAGAGAAATCTTCTAAGAACTAACCTACAGTAACTGCTCGTAAAGCCATCTGGCCCACCATGACAATAATTGAAGTTATAAGAACAAAAATGAAGAAGATAGAAAAAGAAAGTAATATGACTAAAGATATAACTGAAAGATATAGATGCAATCCATACTAAGGAAAAGACAAATGGAAAACCAAAAAAATGATAAAAATCACAGCATAAAATTCTATGAGATACATAGATCAAAAAGAAGAACAAGAAAAAAACAAATCATCAAAATATTGTACCTTGAAATATCATCTTTTTTATCAACTATATTTATGTTGGCAACTTTGGCATCTGACTCCAGTAGAGGTGCTTCAAAAGCAGGATACAAATCATTACCAAAGTCATCAAAGCTGTCCATGTCAACGTTCTGCAAACAAAGAGACAATTGTTAAACATGGTGATGTATAAAATTCCCTGGAATATGCAAGTGAGCAAGCATATGGTATATCCCAAGAAAAAAAGCATGATTGATCCTATTCCTGATCACACGTGTAAGAGGGTTGCCAAGTAGGACATAAGAATAGCTGAACACAAAGAAGACATCAAACAGGGATGAAGCCAAAAACCCATTAACCATGATCAAATATGATGCAATTATATATAGCATAAAAGCTTTTGGTAATAAATGATATAAGCAACTCTCTAATATTCCTTCAGGACATCATTTTAACAACCAAATACAAATTATGCATTAGAAGTACTTATTGTAGAAGAAAGCTGACAAAGCTATAGAGGAAAATAGAGTAGATTGCAAGCAAAACCATCTTTGCTCTATTGAACTGTATCCAGCTTACATGCTTCCCACATATTTAACCAAATGAACACCCAAAGTGATAGATGCAGAAGCACATTCATCCTAGATATGGGTTTGATACTATAGTTTGCAAACCCTGCTTCCTAATTCATTTGAATATGTAGAATAAAATGCTGAGGGTATCCATAAAAATGTCATCTACATGCATCAAAATAGGGATGGCAAACGGGTTGGGTCGGTCATAAACGAGTCGGATCAAAAAATGGTCAACCCAAACCCGACCTGTTTATTAAACGGGTCAAAAATTCAAACCTGAACCTGACCTGTTTATTAAACAGGTAACCCGACCCGACCCGTTTAACCCATTTATTAAATAGGTCAAATTAGGTTAAACGAGTTAAACAGGTTAAATGGGTTAAATAGATTAAACGGGTCAAGTTAAATGGGACAGAAACAAGTTAAACAGGTTTTAAACAGGTTAAACGGGTCTTAAATGGGTTAAACAGGTTAAACAGGTCGGGTTAAATGGGTCAGAAATAGGTTAAACAGGTTAAATGGATTATCTGACTCAACCCAACCTAAATATTAAACGGATTAAACGGATCAAATATCTAAAACCCATATCCAACCCAATTATTAAACGGGTTAAACGGATCGATCCGTTTATGATCCGAACCCGTTTAGCCTAAACCCAAATCTGTTTATGGTGGGTCGGATTGACAGATCGGGTCATATTTTGCCAGCCCCACATCGAAGTAGTCACTTTCAACCATTTAAAGCTTACTAAATTCTGTAGAGACACATGAAGGCAACGTTATTGGCCCAAATGCAATCTACAATTATAAAAAGGTTTCTGAAACAACCTAACTTGGACATTTATAACAATAAGGACCATAAGGTGTAATATGAAGCCCGCAAGAAAACTTTACTTCCAAGTTGGCAACTGCTATCAATCTAATTTATTTTAAGGAAATACATTCGAACTTCATGATATGTTATGATCAACTTCTGCCAATCCTTTTAAAGTGGACAGCTTGGAAGCTCACAAAAGCTTTCTAATCTGGTACATAATGTTGCCTTCATGTTTCTAGCGGGCATTTAGTAAGCTTTAAATAGTCAAAGGTGAATAGCTTGCCGAGTAGTACATGGACTTTTAAGGATATCCTTAGCATTGTTTTAAAACGATTGGCCATAGCAGCTGCTAGAACAGCTTAGACCTAAACCACTATGCTATGTGCTATAGCGGCCTTTTATAGCACTGGGCCTATAGCACCCGATATAGCATGTAAAAACTACTAAAACAACCGCTACACTTTTGGTTATAGTGAATGGTATGTGCCAAAACAAGCTTATATGGGCATATCTTAACCTTAGCATGATAAGAAAGTTCACCGAAAAATAATTTGGTGAGACCAGGAAAGACTTGGTTTGCTACTTACTGTTTGAGCTTCCAAGTATGATAAGTAAGAAGGTGGAGTTAGTGATTGAGAGAATTCTAAATGGTACAAGCATACAGCAAAGATCAAGGAAGAAGATCCAAGTCAAAGTTCTGAGCTTCAAATTTTAGATTTGCTTTGAAATTGTAGGAGCCCTTGGTAGAAGTGCTTAGGCATGGCCATAAGTAATATACAGGGTGACCTGATGAAGAAAGAAATAGCCTTATGTTTAAAAGAAGATGAGAAAAAGTACCCTCTAATTTGGGCAATTATTGCTTCAAGATGGGTTTCAAGACTAAAAGGCCCATCACAAAGTACGAGCTACTTCTTGAAACCCTACTATTTCAATGCCAAAAATAATAAAATTGAAAATAATGTGCAATTTATGGATGGGCTGATGGAGTGCATTTTAAAATTCTATCCCAATGAGCAAATTTTACAACATGAAATTTACAAAGGAGATTCCCTTATATACAAGTGCTACTAGATCATTCAGAAGGGAGATGGCTGTTAGACAAAGGTCTTGGCCCAAGCTTAATAATGAGTTAAACGATAGTGACATGTCTTTGGGTCATGTCATATAAAACAGTCTATTTAGAAATAACACATGTTTTAATCATTGAATTAAACATATAACGGTACAACTTACTATGTATACAACTTACAATGTTTGGTCGGTGATGTTTTACACCTTTGTCCTTGATGTGCAAGAAAAGTATTAATTTTTGACATTTAGTAAGAAAAAATATTGATGTGTTTCGACAGGCCATTTTGGGTTCACAATGCCCACTATCTATTTTCCACTATGAAACCCTATGCCAGCTACATGCCTACCATCCACTTTTTAATATGTTGATCCTTAGCATCAATTTGATTATCTGCATCATCCAACATGTGTAAAAATAAATTTCAACTGCTTTAGAGATTTTTTACCTATGAATCAAGTCATCAGCAACTGAACATTTTCAAAAAAAGGGAAAATGCATTCCTTGTTTTTAAATGAAAAAGTATCCATACCACTTGACTTTGTCCCACATGAATCATATGCATATAGAACACAATGAACAAAATTTAACTTGAATATCCCCTAATGCATTTTGAGATAAAAGCATAGCTATAGGATTTAAGCCAACACCTATATACAAAATCACCATTGGACCATCCAAATCTAAAATTTCAGAGTGTTAAACATATTTTTTGACATTAAAAAAGCCTTAAATTAGAAAAGAAAAAATCTGGCAGAAACATCTTATGCCTCAAATGGGGTACAAAAGGGACAAAACAATAGATCTAGTTTGCTAAACATACAGTAGGCCATACTAATTCAGGACCCAGCTTTACAAGCATCAAAGTCTATTGTACCATTAAAAAGAAAGGACAAAAAAAATATCCATTCTGTAATCATTCAAAGCCACGGCAGAAAATCACTAAAACATATTAGATATGGTAGATTGTGTTTAATGGCATGAAACCTCACCGGTCTAGGTTCACTAAACCTAATGATGTAGCCTCTAGGTGGCAAACGCTACCTGCAGTTCAAAGGTTCGCTAGCATAAAGAGGGGACTTGGTAGTGTTTTGGGCCAGCTATCCAAAAAAATGTCCAAGGGTGCCAGAATTATCCTTTTTCCCTGCTAGCATAAGAGGATAGTTGGTAGTTTTTAAGTAAGATATCCAAAATATTTAGGGAAAGAAACTGGATCTCAGAGGTTCCCAAAATTGTACAGAGGTTAGAGTTACTATAAGGGTGTAAAGTTTAGGTTCTATTGACTTGGAAAGGGGTTTGAAGGGACAAAAGCCATACAATAAATCTTATGGATGATGGACCGATAGCTGATCTATCATAGAATTTCAGAGGTTTTTGAACAAACAAGGAAGAGAAAGAAGATTTAAAATGTCACATGGATCTGGGAGGAAGTTTTGAAATAAAACTAGAGTTCTAGATCAGCTAATTAGCTGATAAAATTACCCAATAATGGTTTAAACTTGGTTCTAAATCAAATCTAAACAGACACTGTCTGCAAGGAGTACTAGAGAAAAAGTGGAGATAAGTGAAAAAGAAGAGAATTAAGTTACATCGACAAAATAAGGAAAGAAAGGTAGGCCAATCTTGGCCCTCTTTATTCTTTCTCTTTCATGTTAATAATCTTCATGTCAGCTAACTAACTCATGGACTCCACCAGCCCATACTTAAGCCAACCAGAAGTTGCACCCTTAATCTCCCCAAATTAAATCCCAACTAACTTCCTACATGCCCCCTAAAATTCTTCGACTGACTAGAATGATACAGCACCTAAATCAGTTTACAAGATCAACCTGCAGATGACGCTCTAGCTTGATTTTCAGCTGATATATGATGACGTCAACCAGGTTCAGACCCAAAAGGTTAGGTCTGTACTTGGGATGTCCAAAAATGCTAAACTGCAGCCCAAAACAGCACCAACCATGCTGCCCTTTCCTTTCTCCCAACTGTTCACATCTATTCACCATCTTATGTAAGGGTTTTGCACCGCCCTTTTCTGTCCTCATGTGACACATTCTTCTTTTGCTTTGCAAAAGCCAATTTTCAACCCTCATCACATCAAATGACAACAAAGTGCAAATATCTCCTTCTGCAAGTTTTATGGGGCACTAAAAGTAAGATTAGGGACCTAAAGGTACCATATTGGAACCAAAGAGGCACCATTCCAAGTTTATCAAGCCAAGAAAAAAACAAGTTTTTTTATCATTGGAACCTATAAACCACTATTAATAATTCATCAAATTATCAATATCAAGGTTTTTTGGAATCCAGATGTATAAAACATATAAAAATTGTAAATGAAAATCCTTCCCTTCATGTAAGTTGTGCGTAAGATATGCTATTCTTTAATCTACCCTCAGGTTCTCTGATGCCTGAAGCACGTGTTTCTATAAAAGAGCCTTGAGCTCTTTTTGCTTCCCTCCCAAATATGCAAAGAAATTCTTGGATTTGATGTCCTTTTGTTGTTGGTTCACAATGATATGCAAAGGAAAGAGCCACTGGTTATTTCATTTAAATAAGTTGCTTTTGAACTCAGGCATTCAAAAGGAGTAAATAACAATTTTGGCAATGTGTTATATCTAGTAAGTTTCCTGATCATCTTTTCAAGCAAAGTTCTATGGATTCTATCAAATTAAGAAATTCCAATAAATTATTCATTATTAGTGCATTTCTACATATTTCTTCAAAAAACATATATAATATGGACATGTACTAATGTCCAACTTTTAAGATTCTTGTGTCTCTTTTGGAAACGTGGGCACTTGATGCCTCAGTCATGTGTCTATGCAACATTAGTTATTGCTATTATTCTCTCCTAGTTGTTGGTTCGCTACAATATGCACAGAGACAACCCCAGAGATTTATTGCATGAAAGTACATCAATCTAAATTGAGGTGCTTAAAAAGGTGAATAACAATTTTGTCGTGCACATTCCATGTCTAGGAAATTACCTCATCACCCATTTTTTCCAGTAGCTGTCTATCAACTATATTGTCTTTTAGAATGTTCTGTTTTCAAGCTACTATACTTATCAGATAAAGCATTGGTTCAAACTTTTGTCGCATGCTACATTACCCAAAATAGAAACATCATCATGGCACTTACAGACAATTATAAATTTGGAATATTCCATGTAGACACTGATATAGATGTCTTTCTAGCATATACTGGTCAGCAGGAACTTTTTTCATTAGTCACTTTTCCTGTAGCACACATCGAATTTCCATTTGCAGGGTAAATACCAATTCCTGGTTAGAATTTTTATCAAAGCACTTTTCAACCTCTTTTTTTGTTTCTCAATCCTTTTCTTACATCAATTTCTTGATATGGCCACCACTTTTACACCTTGCTCGCATTATATTGGAAAAGGAAATTCCACATAAGAAAGCCATTTAAGGTATCTCAATTTTCAAATACTACAAGATCTTTATAGTTTTTACATCATCATTATCAGCTTGCCTTTAATAATTTATGGAAGTACAACTCATATTCATTCATCACATAAAATAACTTTCAGAGCATCATATTTAAGGCGTCAAATCAAAGTAATCAGATACATGCATTCACACCAATATGTAGACCAATCAAAGTAATCACAGACATGCATTCACAACAAGATGCAGACCACAACACTTAGAAGTTAATACAACTTCTGGTTAAACCCATCCATTCAAGTCTCACCTCCGAAGGTGAAGAAACCAGGGAATTTGCGAGCCCGCGGTGCTTCATTGCAGAATTCCCACCCACCCTATCAAGAAAAGAAAAATCAACGACTGAATGCAGAATTCAATTCAAGAAAACAAAAGAAGTAACGAAGCTTAAAGAAACGGACGGAGAACTCACGGATCCAAAGGCGCGGATTTGCAGGCGGGTACTCTCTTGACGATAACGCTGGAACCCATCGGGATTTGGAACCCCTCGTCGTCGAACGCTGGGATTACCAGAAATAACACCAAACATCACCAGAAAATACGACAAAAGAAGAAAGAAAGAAAAGGAAACGGGGTTACGGTGGCCGGTGAGAGCGTCGGAGATCAGGAGGTCGAAGTCGCGGCAGATCGGGAGGTTGACGAGGTGGAGGATCCTGGAGCGAAGGTCGCTGACGGAGATGGAGGGGCGGCCACCAAGGTCCACCGACTCGAAGGCGGCCGAACTCCGAAACTTGAAGCGCACGGCCATGGTGGAGACGGGAGTCGAATTCCAGAGGTCGTACGAAGGATATCGAAAGCGAAGGAAAGAACTAAAAGGAAGAGAGAGGACAAGTCGGTGGAAAACCTAGGAAACGGTTTCCCTTTGAGATAAAAGAACCGGTTGGACCTGGGAGGGCGTTCGAAGGAGATCGAAAGCGAGAGGAAGACCCCTAAATAAGGGAGCGAGGAAAGGTCGCTGGAAAACCTAGGAAACGGTTTCCCCTTGAGATAGAACTGGTGGCACCTGAGATAGCGTTCGAAGGAGATCGAAAGCGAAAGGAGGAACCAAAAAAAAAAAAAGAGAGCGAGGAAAGGTCGGTGAAAACCTTGTAAAGGGTTCCCTTTGAGATGAAAAAACCGGTTGGACCTGAACATTTATAGTGGACAAATTATTCGTGATCGGGATGCAAATAAGTTATGCATGCGGATTGTTTGTAATTTTTTCCTGCTCCTTGAAAAAATTTGTGATAGGTCCCCATTTCGTGGATTATATTTGAATTACTACGTAGTTTTGGCAGATACATCAACGACTTTCGTTCTGATACAGGGAATGTTCACGCGAGCTCCCAATAATTGATAAATTTTTTGTACACCCCCCCCCGGTATACAAAATCCGATGTAAAGTGCATCATCTCATTCGATTGGATCATGCAGCTATCTTTTTTTCAATGATCATTTAATGTCCGTAATTTTACTTTTTCATTTGAAATTTTGAATAATAAAAATATTTTTTTAAAAAAAATTATGACATCGTGTGCTGATATTATGGTATCTTGAATTGAAATTATGACTTGCTGTATAGGATGTCATAATTTTTTTACAGCATATCATGAAGAGGAAAAAATATTTTTATCGTTAAAAAATTATAAAAATTTCTCAATGATAAAAATGATATTTTTTTTCTCACATTCTGTAAAAAAATTATGATATCTTATGCAGATAGTCATAATTTTAACGTAAAATATTATAATATAAACATAGAATGTCATAATTTTTTTATTAAAAAAGAGGTATTTTCGTTATTCAAAATTTCAATAGAAAAAAAACTACGAGTCTTAAATGCATACTAAAAAATGATGGCTATATGACCCAATCAGATGAGATGGTATGTTCTATATCAGATTTTCTACACTACGAGCGATGTACAAAAATTTTCTCCCTATAATTTTTTGAATTTGGGATCTTGATACTCTCCGAATAAAGGTAATCAAGCATTGGGTCTGGGTGCAGGATAGGCTCTATGGTAGAAATTAAATCCGGTATTCATGCCCAAGTCCGGCAGATGTCTGACCTCTACTTTTTGTGTAGACCTTGCTCGGTCTTGAAATGTTAATTACAAGGTCCACCTAACATACCCAAATATTGATATATTCATTGCCATATGGTATAATCATTTATTATTATAATATATTATTAGTTAACATAATTAATATATAAAATATATATTAAATATATGTAATTATCTAGGATTGAATTAGGATATATTTTTTTAATTTTTTTCAAGATCGTTCTTGATTTCAAATTAAGTCTTTTTTTTTTTTTTTTTTTTTTTTGTGTGTGTGTGTGTGTGTGCAGGCTTGTCCCACGAGCTTATTTTAATGTCCAAGCTTGCTAAATTTCAAGCTGGGCTAGACAAGCCGAGTGGGCTATCAAGCCAATGAGTAATCAGGAAGATTACCTGATATCTAGTCTTTAAGGCTTTTTGATCGGTGAAAGTTACTTTTGGGTCCCTAACCTAGTTTCCATACACGTTGACCTTACCTTTCTGGGGAAATTCTTTCTGCACCACCATGGGTGGTGTAGAAAATCGGATGTGGAGTGCGTCATCTCATCCGATAGGTCCATATAGTCTCCACTTTTTAATATATATTTAATATTTGTAGATCAATTTTTTCATTTAAAAATTTTATATAACGAAAATATCTCTATCTTTTGCAAAAAATTATAATATCCTGCATGAAATTATGATATCCGACATGTAGGATATCATAATATTCATGTCGGATGTTATAATTTTTGCATAGCACAAAGACATTTTCATTATTCAAAATTTTTAAATAAAAAAGCTGACTTACGGACATTAAATACACGTTGGAAAGTGGTTGGACAAAAATACCCTTCTTATATTATGACATCCGAGGCGATATTATGACATCCGAGGCAAAATATGACCTTAAATGTCATAATTTTTTATAAAAAGTAGGAGTATTTTCATCATAAAAATTTTGAATGACGAAAATGCCCCTATTCTTTGGAAAAAAATTATGACATCTGAGGTAATATTATGACATCCGAGACAAAAATATGACATTCGTGATGGGGATATTTTTCTTCATACAAAAATCAACCTACAAAGTATTAAATACATATTAGAAAATGATGACTACGTGGATCAATCGGATGAGACGGTGCACTCTACGTCAGATTTTCTACACCGCTCGTAGTGCACAAAGAATTAGTCAACCTTCCTAATGAGCTGCTTTTTAGGTTTTTTTTTTAATTTATTTTTTGAGAAAAGAAAATCAACCAATGTATTATATCAAATCTAGGGCTGCAAAATGGTTCAAGTTAACCCAAGATCCAGTTTGGTCGCAATCTAATTAGACTTGATCAATCCCTTTTCAAAGACCCATGAATTAGGTCAAGGCCAAAACTGCCCCTGATTTAAAAGTTGAGTCTGATTTGGATTTTGTAATTTTTAACCCAACTGAATCCATACATTGCTCAAGTCCAATTTTGGTCAAGAAAAAAATATGCCCGAGTTGAGCCAAACCCAATCTATAATATTCCCTCCTTCAGGAGTATTTTTTTCTAGTTTCTCATATGAATTCTTAAATTAATTCCTTTTAGTCATCCTTATCTTCAATCATCTACTTTCATTTAATCATACTTAAGTTTTTATTATTTTTCACTGAATTTTTATTTGCAATATTCTAAAAAATACTAATACTTTCTATTTGAAATTAATCTATTGATGTTTGTATCTTAACAATCGTTGTTATCTCTTACCAAATCGGAAAAAAAAAACTTTTTGAATGAAAATACATATTTAATTAATATTTCTTATTTTTATAAAAATAATATTTTTATTCGATTATCAATTGCCATGTCTTTGGCCACAAGATGATACCTAAAACTACAAACTCAATCTGATCAACTTCCGGCTATTAGAATATTTTCTAATGGATTCTAAGCCATGGTTGATCCTGACATGGCCTGATTTAACTAATCAATTGGATTTGAAATATTTTTCATCGCCGTGATGGAATTAGAAAATAGGTTAGGTTCAACTCCGAAATCAATGCCAAATTATAAAATTGTCGGGTTAGATCAAGTAAATTCCCATCCGACTTAAAGTTTGTGCAGCACTAATCCGATTGAAATACACATCAACTAAAAAAATAAATTAAAAAAAAAAAATCAAAGTGAATTTTTAGCTTCCACATATGCCTCGCAGCAAGTGTCAATTTCATAATCATGGAACAGCCGAGGAGGAGCTTTTGGTGCTGCATTGCATCAACCATGGCAACGTTGCATGGAAATCTGAGTATATGAATGCTGGTTCGAACACTGTCTAATGCGTTGTGAGAAAATAATTAAATCTTTTGTCTTCCCAAATCTGGCTTATTTCACCTGGAATTACCTAAATTAAAATAAATGCATTTCATGACAAAAATTGATGAGTGTGGGTCACGTTAGGATTTCTAGGTTCAATCCGAGCACAAATTTCCAGGTTAGACTGCATCTCGGTCAAGTCAGATTGTCGACCTGTCACGTAGGTTTCCAAGTAGGGGCCAGATAGTGACCAAATTGTCTGAGTCCGGCAAAGACCTAGCATTTTTGCAGCCAAAGTGAGAGAGAGGTCATGAGATCGCCTGCCACAAGAATCTAAAATCTGGCAGACTGAGGTGGTCCTACTCCAGTTCAAATATATAACACCATAGTCTGTCGCGATAAGAACCGATGTAAGCAAATTAAATGTGTGTGTTTTAGATGCTGAAGGGGAGAAAAACTTTCTGGATATATTTGGTTGTAAAAATATTGAACTCTTGAATTAGAATGAAAATGGACGATTTTTATTATAATTATTTAATTAAAATGTTTTTTATTCTAAATATAAGAAAAAATGATGATGTTTTGATCCTCTAAAATTTAATTTTTATTTTTTTTAGTTTTTAAATATTATTTTGATTCCGATTGTAATTTCAATCACGAACTAAATACGTTGGAAGATATGGCTATTTCAATTCTCATTTTAATCAATTTTAATTGTAGTTTCGAATCTAATTGCGAACCAAACAGAGATTTCGGATGTATTTGATTTGCGATCAGAATCGAAATCAAAATAAATAAGAATAAAAATCAAATTGACGATATTCTTCAATATGTTTTATGTATGTCTAGAATCAAAATAGAATATGAATATTAGAAAAAAGTAAAAATTAGATTATAGAAGATTGGGACATTTTTATTTTTTTTTGAAATAAAAATGAGAATAAAATTTTTTTATCTAAATAATTAGAATGAGAATCACTCATTTTATTTTTATTTTTATTTTAAAATTTAAATTTATTTAACTAAATATTTCCTAAAGTAGATAGCGCTGATTAATTATTTAAGAGTTTGGTGGAGGGACACTCAAAAGTCTCACAAAATGATGAAACCCTAATGATGCTACTACAAGTCTTGAATGCGCGTTAGGCAACTTCAATTTTAGGCTTTTAATAAGATAGTACGGTGCTAACATGAGCCCACACCTAGTTAAAGGGCAGCATGCCGGTTGGCTTTTGGACTTTGGGATATGCTGATTGGCAAAATTCTTCCATATTGCCTGCTGCTTTTATGGGCCGGGCCCATGGATGACACCAAACGATCCATTTTTGTCCGTACCTATCATTGTATATTTATCTGATTAATTTAGTTATGAGTTTTTTTGCTGAGAAAAATTTTTTGTGTACTGTAGACGATGCAGAATCACACGCATCATCCATGATGATTGACTCACGTACGAGATCAAATTTTTTTTTTTTTTTCACACATCATGTTTTAGTTCTGTGCATGAGCCAATTACTGCAGATGCATGCGTGTGTTTTTTATCGTCTATGGTGCATAAAATTTTTTTTTTTACTAATGTGATGCACGATCGACCCTTCAATTACAAAAGAGTGCTCTTCCCCCTTTTTGCGTCCATTTATTTAGACCCACTTCTGTCGACACAAGAAAGGAGTACCAAAAGCATCTTTCTTATTCTTTTCGTTCACCTACTTGATTTTTAGTGGGATCCACAAGAAATGATGGTGTTGTTAACTAGTAATTAACTACATATAGATTTCTTTTATTCACAATCATTAGGCTTCTCAAATTGGCCATGTGTTTCTATTATAAAAATAGGCCATGAAGTTAATCAGTTTGTGAAAACCCCTCTTGTACGTTTATATTTAAGTGTCTACAATGTTAGCTCTTATTGTATGTCCCAACAATCAAATTCATGAAAACACTTTCGTTTTTATTTGAGTGAAAAAAAAAATCATATTGATCATAGTTGTTAATCAGCTTGATTTTTAGGTGACATACAACTTCAAAATCCTTGGAATTAATTGATAGCATTTGCTCAATATTCATCACAGTTTTTATGTTAGGTATTTTGGATGAGCATTGCAGTAATGTAAAATGTTGAAATAGTTTGTTGGAAACTAGATAAATTTGATAGAATGTTCCTTTTGTAACAGGGGTGATGAAAATGTGGTAATTGAAAAGTAGATCAAAACTTTACCTATATAAAGAGGTAAAAAAATGACATCTTAATGCACATGGCTCCAATCACCATGAGACATGAAAAAGGACAGATGTATATAGTCTTATACTTATATATAATAATTAGAGAGAGTGTGTTTATTGCACGCAGATTTGAATTGTATCTTTTATATAAAAAAATAATTAATATATTTTTGTAACTTCAACCATTAGGTCACGTCTCACATAGTGTCACATCCCTAATTCAAGATCACGAGTTCAGAGATTACGACAATCGTTGCATATTTATGGAGAACTTCCTTCACAAACACGTAAGATATTTCAAAAAACGATATCAATGTATCACAGTAAAATTTATAATAAATTAGATTCAAAATTTAACTAACTAAAATCAATTTTAATCTCTCACAAAATTCTAACAATATTCTAAGATCTTACATCAATTATATTTTAAATAATAATTTTATAAAAATATAAATTTATGTTATCGGCTCTTGCTTCAACTCACTTTCAAAATAGTATCCATATCCGCAACTAAGAATCTGAGGACCGACAACATGTGCCAGTGGTGAGAACAATCGGAAAAAAATGAAGGCAATCGAGTTTTAAATATGAAAGTAGAAGAATTTGTAGGGCATCCAATTTTCAATCAAATTCGATGATTATTTAGTCGGAATTCATGAATCAACGGTCAAGAAAGAAAAGAAGGAAGATTAATCAACAATAACTAGCTTCATGCCTGCTTTTTCGGTGACTATTGGGTTAGAATCCGACGGCACAAAGTGAAGATCATTCGATAAAGAAGAAGAAAGTAACGGCTTTTTTTTTTTTCCGCTGATAATCACCGATGGAGCTTGGGATTGATAATGAGGAAGTCAAGATGAACTTGGGAGGCTCTAAATAAAGCTGGGAGGGCTTAAAATCCGGCTTAAGGTCAGCTTCATCCTCCGGAGAATCGAAGAAGAAGAGATATGTTCGGACTTGCTCCCCACCCCACATATTTTTCTAGCATGTGCTGGCCTTCTTTCTTTTCTTTTCTTTCCTTTTTTTTTTTTCAAATGCTTGGGCTAGTTTGAAAATTTAAATATTACACATATATCTCAAAGCATTCTAAACTCTCTTTCAGCTGCTTGCATGGATCTTGTAATAGCCCTTGCATGATCCAATGATATATCTTCATGTAAAAAAAAAATGAATCATCCTTCCATGCGAAAGATACAACCCGAATCTATTCTAGACTCATGCTATTAGCATGATTTATGGAGCACCAGATTCTCCAATGCGGGAGAAGACTTTAGATAGCCACTGGCTAAGCCAAGCTTGACTTGCCTAGATATTTAATTCAACCGAGCGTGAGTCCTATTGTTTCCTTAAAACAAAGCATCAAGGATTAAAATAATGAGAAATGCCCTAGTGATCTTTTTGCCACTTTTCTTAGTTCTTAATACACACCTAAGGACCCGGGATTGATTCCCTGGTTTTCTTATCCAAATGCCTGACTTTATTTTATTTATTATAACATATTTTTTATTAGTTAGCAATTTCTCTCCTTTTTGATAGAAAGATAGGTTGCAAGATACTCAAAGATAAGCATCTATAGTTTGCTTCCATCGTGGTCATTATGAGAAGTCTTAGTTATTCTATAATGATAGATATTTTTTTATTTTTTTTTCATAGTGAAATTCATGTAAGGCTACTACAAAGTTTATTTAATTATTTCAAATCATTGCTCAAAAATATTTAATCCTTTTATATCTATACAATAGTAAAAATAAATAAATTTTATTGCCAAAGGTCCAATAGATCACAACCTGAGATAAATCATAACTTAGGATAAACGTTTACATGTGACTTTAAGATGGCTATAATTGTATAAAGGCCCTGATAGTTATATAACATATATAGGGACTGGTAATCCACCCATATCCCCAACAAAAAAGTTGCAGAATTTATCTATTGATTTGATAATTGATGACTCAAGCTAGAGAAAGCCTAAGAATCATAGCTTATTTATGAAGATATATGTTGTTCATAAGCCAAACTTAAAGGCATATGGCTATAAAGATAGTATCGCTACCCTTGTAATTTAACCAGATCAAACGAGAGGACCATCCCAAGCTCCAATTGGCTCCTTTGGAGCCTTAATCCAAGTTGTAATTATATCCCACAAAATATTTAAAAAAAAAAAAAAAAATCAGGTCTTCTACATATATTTAGGACTGATTCAACAGAACCTAATTCATATTTTTTTGATTGAAAACCTAATTCATAATTTGGTAAACATACATGTAAAGTTGGTCCAAGTCTATAGTCAAGTTCACATGGTGAAATGGCACAATTTTGATCAGGGTAGATATTGTCCAATCTTACATTATTAATGCTGTTAGGAAAAGATTTGCTCATATCTATGTCTGAGGTGACTTTACAGCTAGAATATCTTACAAAACAATATCTGGTGATTAAAAATGCCAAGTTTCTTGCAAAATAAGTCTAGCATTTGTATGGATCAGTGGAGAAGTGCCTTTAAGACTTTGAATCGTGCAAAATAGAGTATTCAAGAAATCCAAAGTATCCACTTTGGGAATCAATAGGTTGCTGCCCAAGAAAGAAATGCAAGTCTGGAGACATAAATAACAAAGGGGAAGCATGAAGTGAGAAATAACAAGGAAATGATTTAGGGCTGTGGAATGTAGTAGTTCAGGCAATATTTATAAGATTCTTATCTACACATGAGTGTAAATCTAGCATTTTTTTATGTAGCAAATAACAATTGCCAACTAATTATATACAGGCATAAACTTTAGCACAACACATTAACATAGACCTCGTCTGCTTTATCCACATATCATGCTTAACTCAATACTAAAGATAAGGCTTTCTTTTTTCTTTTTATTTGAAGAAGAAGAACACGATGACGATGATAGTGGAAGGCCCCACCCCCTCCCCCCTCCCATTTTTTTTTTTTCCAAGTAATCTATCACTCCCTAAAATATTTGATCTACATCAAAATTATTTTTTAAAAAACGTATCCTATTGATACATATAAATCAGAGTTATCTAAAAATTATATTGATCAAAATATACTTCTAAGTTAGATCGGTTAAATACCGATCTTGTTCAACTCTCAGCTCAACTATATACCGATCTGAGCTGATAAAAAATGATTCCTAATAAAGCATGATGATCAGCTTAGCTATTTACTGATCTATCATAAGGAATATTGGTCTAGAACCGATGTGACTCTAAAACATAAACGATTATTTTACAGCTATCATTCAACTCAACAGCAGTTGTCTTCTAGCTATACTATAACTAGTTGCCACATGAGTAAACAATCTACAATCTCTATATTAGCTAGTCATTTTGTTATAACAAACTAACAGCTTAATAAACTCTCCTAACGGCCTAAGCAAGCCTCTTCTACATAAAAAGAGATAAGGTACTCTCCAAAGGGTAAGTCATAACTCATAGAGCTGAGACTTTGCTGAATCTTTTTCGACTCCTCTACTGAAGAGAATAAGAGTCTTCATTCTGCTCATCCAAAATCTCTCTTCTTGCCTTCTAATTTTTTCATTTCTACTATCTATTTTCAAGGCCTCGACTAACTTAAGCATCGGAGGATCTTAAATCGAATAATATTTTACTGGTTCTAGGACTTCTTTTGCAGATTTACTCGTAGTCTATGTCGATCTGATCTTCAGCAGCACTCCAGCTCGATTCAGCATCGATTTCGCCCACTTTCCTCTAGAGCCTTACAGCAACATATCCTATATTTGATAGGTAGCTACACTGATATACAAAGATATCAATTCTTTTTTTAAAAAAAGTCCATGAGGAAAAGGATCAAATTTGAAAGATACTTCTCTATCATTCACCTTGGCAGAAAATCCAATTCAACTGACTGAACGAAATGCAGAAATAGAGCAGCAGATTGATCAGAAATAAAAAAATCAGGATCTAATTATCCTAATCCTCTACTTCCAATATGAAACAAAGCACAAGATTTTTCATAAAAAATCTCAAATTTTATTTTTTTGATTTTGTACGATGTATTCGTAGTAGAATGGCATGATCCTTCTGTTCTATAATTAAAAAAAGGGAAACAAATGGACCCAGCAGTTGAATGGGATGGCTGAAGGCAATATTGTTAACGAGCATGAAATAATCAAATGGACCTATTGGGACCACCGACCACCCAATCCACACCTTATCTAATAAACTGGTGTTGAGTGGAAAAAGAGAACGAGGAATCATGAAACTGGTGGGAGGCTATTACACCCCCGTGGTTCCTTGCTTTTTTTTTTTTTGGTAAATTGGTTCCTTGCTTTTCAATACGAAGGTTCATAGCTACATTTGGTTCGAGAATAGAAAAAAATTATGTTAAATTTTGTTTGGCTCTGCAATTAAATAGCTAAAAGCATCTCTTGAAATATCTTCTTTGTTAAACATATTTAAGATTTTGTTATTGCACTAACCAAATATGATTAATTTTTTCTTATTAGTCTTGCTACACTTTCTTTACTAGCTACAGTCTTAGGCTATATTATTGGTGTCTATATTATGTTAACGATGAATATAAGATACAAATACTTTATCTTCTTCCCTAGTTTTGTAATGCCGATTTTTATCTTAAAATAAAAAATCAGTATATAAATATATCTATACTAAACAATAGCTTATCAGAGCTCTTTCTTGGACTAATTATTTATAGAAATAATTTTAGCCGGCATAATAATTTCTTTATCACGTCTCTTTCATGAATACCGTCCGGCATGTAGAAAGCTTGTTCCAAGTCCTACAACCACTTTATGCCTAAATCGAGGTATAATTTGCTTGCACCTACTCACATGAAATAGTTTTTTCTTTTATATAAGAAACTGAGACAGGTTAGGAGGGCAGGAATATTAGTCTCCAAACCTGGATATCTTGTTCTATATTTAATGATGTACATGTTCTCCTAGAGTCATGCATTAGAAAACGTATCTAGTTGTATCTTTCCAGTAGGTTCTTTGAAACCATGGATAATATTTGTCACCTTCCATCTCTAAATATGAATATCTGTCTTTTTCCGCAAGGCATCAATCTAATGTTCCCCCCCCTCCAAAATACAGTTCCAGTAGTTTCAGCTTACATGCCAAGATTCTAATTCAAGTTCCTACGCTCCATTATTGAGGAGGAAGGAGCAAAGCCCTGATCACTCAGCTCCCCAGCAGAAATTTGGGTTATGTTTAGCCGGTGGGAGTTGGACATTGGAATAGCAAAGAAAATGAGTGACTTCCACTTCAGTCTTTTGATTGAGAGGAGTATCACTTTTGATTGAGAGGAGTGCCATTTCTGTTCTAATTCCAAGGAAAAAATAAGATGCCTCGATCTTTCAAAATCCAATATCTACTCTTTTTTAGTATTTAAATTTCAATTCGACTCCGATCTCACTTATGAGCTAAACATGTATGATCATTTTAATTTTCATTTCGATCTATTCTGATTTCAATTTTGATTCGGATTGTAAAACAAGCAAGGACCCACGTGGGTCTCACCCTGTGTGCTAAACCAAACTGTTATTCTAAAGCAAACCAGCTGGTGTTGATAGGTCCACCAAGAGACAACAAAACAATCAACATAGATTAGAGGGTGGTGGAATCCATCCCCAGAGAGAAGCCATCTCTCTTGTGGCATGTACTGCACACATGGGGGAGAAAACAAAGAACCTCAGTAGAGGAGATAAAGCATTGGTGTGGCTTTCAAGCATCAGAGGATGAAAACAAACAACTTCAGTAGAGGAGATAAAGCATTGGTGTAGCTTCCAAGCACCAAAGGATCCTCTGAACCCCTTGTCCTGTTCTTGGGCATCACTGTTTGTGGATATCCATCTGGCTGCAATATTCTACTGCTTTCTTTGAGCTTCCCGTCCTTCCTCTCCCTTGTCCCATGTTCTCCCATTCTATACCTCCATCCAAAAGAGAACATAAGACAAGGAACAAAATAGTGGTCAATAAGCTTATCCTTCCCATTTGAGATTATATAGCATTCTCCCATTGTGGTATATGATTGGAAGACCCCAAAAAATAAAAAATAATATATATATATATATATATATATATATATATATATATATATATATATATATATATATATATATATATATATATATATATATATATATATATATATATATATATATATATATATCCATAGTTGCTTTGTTGCTGATGTCTTGAAGCATTATTACAGACAACCCACTAAGCTTGGCAGGCATTCATCTCACACAAATGATGAAAAGATTTCCTAGTTTTAAGCTAAAAAGACTTTGATTCCATGATAAAAAGGTATGCCCACAAGAACCAGAAACATAGGTACACTTAACAACAACAGAGTCTGCTAGGCTAGTCCAGAAGGTAGGCAGAGAGCTTAATGTGAATGAGATAGAAGACAATGAGAGTTATTACACTGGATTACAACATGGCAAATGCTCACCTATTATTATGAAGAAGAGCAGGCTACGTTTGCTCTCTCTCTTTCCGTGAATCTATTAAGTTTCCATGCTGCCGGGAAAGTATTGGACGGGCAAAAAGCTTTGCTTTGCTATGCTTCTCTAGCCTGGCCTATTTCTCTTGTGGCCAGGCTTCCCGTCGGACTCCCCCTCCGATGATGCTTCCATGGATTTGGTGAAGGAGAAGGAGAGATCGGCGTAGAGGTCGACGACTCGCCGGATGTTGTTGTTGAGCTCGCGTATGAGACCGACGTTCCGGCTGAGGTTGTCCGGGATCTTCGACTCATGGTTCTGGTTGATCTCATTGATCAATAGCCTGTTTTGATCCAGGATGCTTTGGACTTGGACAAAGCTCTTCTTGAAGGCCTGGAGGACTTTGTTGTCCGCTTGGGTTCCATTGTCAAGGCCTGAGAAGGTGTCCCCTTCCATCATTCCCACTCCTATTCCTCTTATTAAGGTGGGCTCAAAACCAGTCCTACAGATAGAAATGAAATCAAGAAAAACATAAGAGTCTCGAGAGGCAAAAGAAGGGAAAGAATGAATCTCTAAATGGTCCCAAAGTATTATAAAGCAAGAAAAACAAGTAAGGAAGACACTAAAAAGGGAAAAAAATTGATGAAAATGGGAAAGATAAATGAGTACAAATAACCTTAACTACTTGGGAGCAAACTTTTTAAAAAAAATGGAGCATAGAAGCGCATGGGGGTGGAGAGAGAGGAATCTAGTGGAGTGGAATCAGGCCTTAGGAGGCATGAGAGACAAGACTGAAGAGAAATCATGGCCTTGGAGTCTACTTTTCACAAAGGGATCAGATGGCAAACAGGGTTTTGTGTATTATAGTATAGAAAAGCTGAGCCAATTCCATAAGAAGAATAGCTTTCCAGAGTTTTTTTTTTTTTTTCCTTACAAAAAGAAACCACTTCAGAAACCTCACATTCAACTGAGAAATGAGAACTACTACACAAAATAAAGAGAAAGATTTTAAAAGAAAAGAGAACAGCCAATGTACTGAAAAAGAGATGGCAGAGCAAAAATTTCACAGAGAAGGAGCAAAAGGATAAAAAATGTCTAATTTTAGAGGGGAAAAAATAGACATGAAAAGGACCTTTTTCGTTCTGGTGAGAAGCAGGATCAAGAGGACAGAATTGCTTGTCCAAATGCTCATCCGTACGCAAAAATCTTGCAGAAGAATTCCTGCAACAAGAACATAAACAAAACCCACAGAACAAAAAAAAGGAAAAAAAAAAAACAAAAAGAATACTATTATACCAACAACTGAAAACAGAGAAGAGAGAAACCGAGATCGAATTTGGATACAAAACTCTTCACAATATTCAAGAAAAACGACAATCCATCTAGAAGAAAAATTATAGGAAAGTGTGAAACATTATAAACATAAAAAAGAACACAGAAAAATAAAAGAGAGGAGCAATAAAAATCGAATTTTGATACAAAATTCTCCAGAGAAAAACTACAAGCCATTTGCAGAAAAGCTGAAAGGGAGTATCTAAAACTTCAGGAAAAAAAAAGGAGGGAGCAATAAAGATCGGATTTTGATGCGAAATACTTGACAATCTTCCAAAATCACAAAAATCTATTTCGAGAAACGATCAAAAAGGAAGGCCGGAAACATTGGAATCTCCATCAACAACAAATCCGATAAGAGAGAAGAGAAGAAAGGGCGACACATAAATCTTTATTGGCGTACCTTGGAAATCTGAAGCATTTATTCAGAGCCGTATAAGAAAGAAAGGGAGGGTGGGGTGGGGAGAAGGAGAGGAAATCTAAGGAGGCGTGAGAAAGCGCGAGATGAGAGCCGATGTGCACGAATCCGGGCACTGGAGTCCAGAGAGGGTCCTCGAGCTAAAAAAAAAAAATTGTTGGGGCCGGGTGGGGAGTGGTCTTTTCTATTCTTTAGTGCTTGGTGGGAGTGTACTCACCGATCAGAAGCTTAGGCGATCTTTCACCGCTTCCTACCGCCCCCGATTTGTACCTATTCAACTTGTGAGCCTAGAATGATGAATCTAGGCTGTTATAATAATTATATATTTGATCAATAGTTATGATTTAACGAGTAATAACTATCATATTAATTTATTTGTTAATGCTGTGGTTATTGGAAGAGTGAAATCTGAAGAAAAACGAGACTCACTAATTTTGTTAATAAAGTATTATATTTGGTAGAAATTTGAACAAATTTTTGAATAAAAATTATTTCTAATGTTTACTTTGACCAACAATCTATAATTAAATTTATAATTATTTGTTGTTAGCAAAAATATAGCACCTTCATTTGCAATTTTGCTTATTTTATTTTATTTTATTTTGGGTTTTAAATTAAAGTTGATTAAAACTCTTACTCACCTATCTATATTTATAGTGGAGTTCTATGATACATAATTGGATAGTTGTCAAACATAGCAAATTTTTGAGATATGTTTGTGATTATTTTGCTTTTATAATATCCGTACATAAAATAATTACAAGTTTAGATAATAAAATTTATCTTATCAATTTAATACTTGATCGACGATCTATAATTCTAGTTACAAGTTTTTATATATAAATTTTTTAATCAAAAAATCATGCAAAAGTTTTGATTCAGTATATATTTATTTTCATTAAATGTAATGAAAGACACATATTTTTCGTAATCTTGTTTTTTAAAACTTATTCGAGATGTGTTTGTGTGTATATATATATAAGGTATGTATAGTAACGGATCAAAAATAGAATATATATTTGAGCGATCATAATACTTGCTAATAATTTAATTTAATTTGCAAATTATGATAGGTCACCAATTTAATAATTTTAATATTATAAAATTCCTTTCTTCTATCCTCCATGCATGGTATTGTCGCTGCTCTCTTAAAAAATTTCCTGAGTCTAGCTGCGGGAGGTGAGAGCACCGTCGGTGTCTCCATCTCAATAACATGCTTTTGGGCTTGCATTTTCTTCGGTGAGAATCCACCACACTGTAGTCTATTGTCCATAACCCATCTGGCAGCGAATTAATCACAAGACGCACCATGTGTCACCACCACCACCCCTGGCCTCAGGTAAACCTGGCCCAGCCTTGACCGACTTCTATGAGACCTCTAAGTCTCCCATTAGGTAAAAAAAAAAAAAAAAAACTTTATTTTAGAACCTGGGCATATTTCCTTTTGTACAAGGTTTGACCTAAGCTGGGTGTTTGGCTCGCACACCCTAACACTCTGTATAGACGATATCTCACCGTACAAAATATTCGAACGATCAAAAAGGAGAGGTATTCAGGATCTGTCTGGAGATTCGCGCCAATTCGAGATGGGCGGCGACAGATGACGCTATCCTCCCAGAGGTCGCACGGAGTGTACGGCTAATGATGGTCCACGTTAGCAAACTTTAAACTAACTAATTTTGTACCTGAGGGTAATACAACTAAAAGCAGCAGTTTGTACCCCACTTTTTTGTCGCCCAGAGGCAAACCCTCTCACCCATATGGGGGACCAGTTGCTTGGGACCAGGTCTATGGTGGCATCGTAAAAAGAAGGAAGGTCAGGGGTAGTTCAATAATCCGGTGGGAGAAAGATGGCCATGGGTAGACGAGGCATGATCACATGGTCTTTGACGGCTGAAATCATGCCATGTGGAAAACGGATGAACACAACATTATTCTAGAAAGTGGGTTTTTATATTTATTGAGAAATGGCACATCTATACGTGAATCACGTTAGCATCCTTTTGATCATGCAACCTTTCAATATGGGACCCCCCAAAAAAAATCAGGTGCTAGTTTGGCTTGCGCAATATGTGGATGGTATTTTCCCTCATGAGCATGTCAACATGACATTAATCATTATGGTATGGGTTCAAATATTTTCCTTGAGGAATGCATTCATGGATTTAGAGTTGTTCACTGAGACAGCATATAAATCTTGTGTAAAAAGGTTACATGGTTGTTGTACAACTCCTCTATATAGATCTTTAGACCACATTTGGTTGTGGAACATATTCTAAAAAAAGAAAGTTATTTGGGTAGTAAAGAAGTGATGAATTCATTTTATGGGATAGGAATCTCTTGGTGTTTGGCTGGAGAAATAAGTGGGATGGGATGATGGGATGGAATATAGTGCATTAATATGCATTAGATTTCTATATAATTTTTTTTTTTTTTTTACAATCACAAAATTATCTTTTAATTTTTTTATTTATCTAAAAGAATGGATAGAAAAATAAATGGTTTTTATGGTAATTGGCCATATTGTGGGAATAAATAAGCCTATTCCACCCTTCCTTGTAGAATGGGCTTATGATGCAAGTGGCAGGGATATTCCCTCCAGTGTTATAAGGATGGAATAGTCCTATTTCATTAGTCCAAATGATTATTTGGTACCATGAGAGAAGAAATAAAAGAACGGAATTTTCTGTGCTATTCAAAAAGTATCGTACGGTACTGTACATATACCGCATGATACTATGCATATATTGAAACGTCCATAAAAAAAAACAGTTATGTGATGTTTATCTAAACTATTCAAATATCTCTGGAGTTTACTCATTTTTTTTTTTTTAATATTTTAACGCACGCGTGCAAGCGTACGTAGCTACTCATCTTTTGATGGACATCTTCGAAGTATGTACCGCATCCTATACTTTTTAAGTACAGAAGATTCGTTTCCAAAAATAAAAAGTTATCTCCTCATTTATTCCCAATCCAAACACATTCTTAAGTAATATGAGTGCGAGAAGGTGTTATAAAAAAATCCAATGGAAGAGTTATACATTAACCATGTATCCCTTCTTGTATTTTATTCTTTTTTGTTTATCACTTTAGCATTTTATAATGACATGCTAAGCCATTTTAGTTAAGAGGCATAAGATTCATTTGGCAACAACAAGATGAATTAGCCTCTACCAAAACACCAATAGGAATAATTAGCATTTTTTTTTGCAGCCCTACATATTCTAAAACAACAATCAACTTCGTCCAAGGAGAAACAGCAAAGATAAAGGAGCACTTTAACTTTATAAAAAGCGATCGTTGTTCATCTTTTTGAGTGCTTGTACTTTAATACTAATATCATGCAAAATCCTTTCCATCCTACTATTTTAACTTCTTGATTTAGTGAAAGTCTTTCTTCAGTTTTTATCACTTCCAACAATTAAAAAGTCCATAAATTTTTGGGGGTGAAACGTAAATTCTTCATTGCCTTCCAGAGACCATAATGTCCCGTTGTTTAAAAATTAGTAAGGTTTGACTGTCCTATCTAAAGGCAAATTCCGTTTTTTAGTCAAATGAGCACACTGCACACAAATGTTTAGAAAGATAATAAGATGAATGACTATATATATACAATCAAAAACTTAAGTTGGCTCTAATTTGGCTAAGTAGTAAGATGATATTGATATCATTTTCTTCCTCTTGGAGAATTTCCAAGGTTTTCTCAACTAATAATTGTATTTATGTCAAACTTTTCAAATATTCTTTTTCATATAGATTTGGCACTTTGAATAAAGGCTGGGTGGTCTTCAAGCCTCCATTATTCCTCAAAAAAATTCTTTTTCATCTGCAAGGTAGAAAGGAAGGCCTAAACCAATCAATCATTTGTACAAGGTTTTAGTCATACCGGCTTGAGCTCTAAGTATTCCTTCTAGGGGAATTTCCAATCCACTCATCCCTAGCATGAATTTTAAACTCCAAGTTAGCAAGCCAATTGGCGATATAGTTTGCTTCTCGATAAACTAATCCATCCATGATTATAGAATTATCTTTCCAACCAGATTTTTTTTCTGAACAAATATTTTTAATTTGAGTTTTGCTGGGCATTATGAAAACAAAATAGGCTCGAACGACAATGAAACTAGTATATACAATGTTGTTCTATTAAAAGGTTAGTTGCTAACACTTGGGAATGATTAAAATAGACTTCATGCTAAGTGTTGGGTAAATCAGGCTTTACTCCAAAACCAATCCAAACATTCTCAAAATGTCCAACTAGTCTATAATAGTCTAAAAGATATCATTGAGCACTATCATAGTAGAACATTAGCATTAATAACGTCCAAACCTTCTTTTACGTCAGTGGTCGAATTTTTTACCTTTTTCCACCTCTAAACTTAACCGTCATTGGACTGAACTTCAGATGTGCATCTAGATAAATAAACAGAAACACATACATATATACAGATATACATATACATATTATCACATATCTTTTGAGATTTTAACCAATAAAATAATGCATTGGATAGCACATGATAAAAGTATATCAAATTGGTTATACTAGAGGCAAAGATGTAGTTATAGGGGTCATCAAAGGTAATTACCTAAATCAAGTGGTTTACCTAATTTATTAGAAGATATTCAGTATTTTTCAAAATAAATGTTGATTCTTTCAAAGACAAGTGTTAAAACTAAGATACAAAATATAAATATTGATAAATTATGTTCCTGATCCTTGAACTAAGTCAGATTTTTTAAATAGTTTCTAAACTACAAAAATCTAAACTTTAGTTCTCTAACTATCTGAATCAATTTAATATTGCCCTCAGGCATGATTCCAATGATTTTTTCTTATTGAAAATCTGATGTGACAAAATTCAGTGCATATGTGAACTATTCTTTACTCGCATAGCTCAACCGACATTGATGTGGTCATTTTTTTTCTCCAAATGTTAAAATTCCTAATGTCTCATCTCTCCAAATTTTCGTCTTCTTTTCAAAATCTTTCATTTTCCATCTCTCTTCTTCTCATCTCCAACATCCAAACAAAAAATAAAAAACAGCAGGAAATCCCTTCCCTCCATGGCTTTATTCTCCTTCTTCCTCGTAACCTTTTTTTCTTTATTTCTCATGACTCTATCTCACTGAACTCTCCCTATCCATTCCTTTTCAAATTTCTCATCTTCCATCTTGCTTTTTCTCACCCCCAAAATCCAAATAAAAAAAGAAAAAAGAAATAAAAACCTCATTTCCTCCATGGCCCCATCTTCCTTTGCTCGATTCTTCTCTTCCATGTATTTTCCATTGCCTCTTCCCAATGCCTCCCATCGAGTCAATGTCGGTTTCATCATCTTCTCCTCTTATTTCAAACCCGTTCCCTTCATAACTCCATCCTCCTCAAAGAAAAGAGACCGAAAGAAGAAGAAGAAAGAAAAATATAATGAGAAAAAAATAAATAATGCCACATAAGCGCCGCATCGATTTTTTTAGATTGTAATGCTATATAAGCGCTATATAAATACTGGATGTTGCCACATCGAATTTTTGGTGAGAGAAAATCATCAGAATTGTGCGATAATATTAAACCAGTTTAGATAGTTGAGAGACTAAAATTTAAATTTTTATAGTCCAGTAACCATTCAAAAAAATCTGACTTAGTTCAGAGATCAGGAGCATAATTTATCTTATAAATATTCATTAAAAATAATCCACCAATCTTATAAATGAGAAATAAATAGATTTTGGTTTGACCAATGGGCTAACTAATGGTATGTTACAATATTCTCATGCTCCAATCTACCAAATATTTTTTGCATCGCAGTCACCACATGCAAAACCGTTGCACATCCAACAACCATTAAAATCTTAGCTTCTAAAAAACCGTGCAAAAAATTATGTGGGAATCTAATATATCATCTATCATTTCTATAATCCTTTATAGGGAAACGTGGTAGGCAAATCGTGCACCCATATGCACACTTCAATGCACTCCATCCCAAATTAAGGCTTGTTCTTCATCTAGGGATGTTGTACTAGCTCATGCTCAACGGAATCCCACTTTATAAATCTCCGAGCAATAGGTTGGAGTCTTTAAAAAAGTCCTACTAATCTAAGGTTGCTTTATAAATATAAAGAAAGCTTGGAATCTTTTCACCCTCTCTCCGTCTCGTTCATTTACCAATAAACAAATGAGGAGCCAACCTATACTTGCTAAGACCACGATGCCTAAACTATGAGCAAAGGTAAGCAAGTCATTTGTTTAGGGACTTGGCAGTGGGACATAGACCCCCAGAAAAAAAAGAGACTAAAGTTGTGTCTAGTAACACTAATCCATAACTTGGGCATATCTGATATCTTAAACTACTTCAATTAATATAAGTGTTATTGATAAGATGACGTTGTGGTAACACAAAGAAACTCCTACTTAAAGGAGGGAACTGCGTTGGCATTCGGCCAGTGCCAGCCTTTGGACTTCGGCTAATGTTGATAGATTTCCTTTTTGTTTTCCTTGCGTCACGGGATGGGCCCATGCATGACCCATGCGGACCATTTAGGCTTGCGTCCATCATTATCAAATGATCTTTCTTTTCGAAAATTGAAAAATATACTTCTCCTTTATGATAGCAGCTATGGAGCTTGTCTTTTTCTTTCTCGAGATAATCTTGATGGGAAAAGCAAGAGGAGTGCTTCCATCAAAATAAAATTGAACACCTATGGTAGACACTCTATTAACTTATAATAACATTAATCAAGTATAATTTAACAACAAATTGTATCACATGGATGAGGACAAATGATTATTAAATCAATATCATAGGTGCACAAGTAAAAAGTAGATGTATTGATGTGGTTGGTTGAGATGTCTGCTAATATAAAATTTATTATAGCACACTGACTGCTGATGTGAAATTCAAAGTGATTGAAACATATGTTTTCCTAGATTTTAGGGTTTTGAATTGGGTTTAGTTCATTACTCAAGAAAAGAAAAAATATTTAGGGCATGTTTGAATTTTCCTACTGAATTAGACTAAAAATTTTATAAGATTCGTAGATTGAGCCATTCATTTAAGTATAGTCCTATATTAATTAAACACCTCCCAACCCAATGGTCCCCATGGATTCGGCCATTCTTTTTTGTCTAAAATATTTCACAAATACATTAGAGAATATCCTTTTTTTTTTTTTTTTCTTTTCATTTTTCTCAGTTTTTTTTTGGAGAATATCCTAGATGAAAGGCCAATGGCAACATACATCTACAAAAATGTTAAAAAAAAAGAGAAAAAAATTTGTTTTTCTATTTACAGAAATGTAGTGGCAATACCACTTTCTGAGTGCATAAAACAGGATGCTAATAGCCAGCTCCTCTTCCCTTTGCCGCAAGGAGTGAAATATACATGAAAGAATTTGACAACCTAAAAAGAGCAATAATGGATGTCGAACAAGAATCCATTACACAACAGAGAGAGAAGCTATCTTTATCTTGAATCTTTCATCTTTCTATATGCTATTGGCGCATGATTTTTTCTGGCGTAGCTGTGTGACTACATGCAACAAATATAAGGGTAAGATTCCGCTGAGTTCTTATTTTTTTCATGTCTAAAGTCCAGTTCATCCCATTACTACAGAAATGAGCCCAAATCAGAATATCAACCATGACCCTTGGAGTGATAGCTAGGAGCTTAGGCATAGACACAACTGCTAGTTTTGCATAGTAGATGTTATATACTTAAGAGGGTTCATAAAACTCTTCATTTCTTAGTAGTTAAATAGAAAAAGGGCTGTGCCACAACTAGCTTCTCCAGGTACCCGGATTAAGAAAATAAAACTAATGAAGCTAATACAAGCATTCCTCAAGAAAAATAGATAAATTAATTTTATGCTTGGAAGAAGCTTCATATGTATTCTAAATCAACAATCAGGATTTTTTTAAAAAAATTGCTAGCATGGAGCCTGAGGTTTCGAAACTATAAACTACTGCAACTTATGTTATTTAAAGAATTGGCAGCTGGCGTGCAAAACTATCAATTGGGTACCTCTCAATTCTTTCCCAAGGACGTCTTTCCATTAAAAATATCATATACAAAGCAGAGCTTAGTCAAAAACTCAACCAAAAGCACTTTCAAGTGTTTGAAAAGGGAAGGATGGGGGTCAAGTGTCAGCACTTTCAGGACTATCTACCATCACTGATATGGACAATGAATTGTTAGTAGATAGTACTTTCTAGTTTTTTAACCATCTAGAGATTTTCTTAGCTTAATAGTGTTATTTTCTTTCAATGTTTCATTTCCTTACCAGGCAAATAAAATCTCTGACTTCATCTTTTGGAAGTATGAGTGGTATCAACAATTTGGAAGAATCAGACCCCAAACTAAATGTACAATAGAAGAAAGGGAATAGACAAGTTTAAATAAAGTGGCTTCAAACTATAGGAAGAAGTTAGTTAGACCATGGTTTGGATACCTACCCACAGTTCAGACCTGCTTAATTCCCCTCAATCATTTTGAGCAATAGTGGCAAACACCTCCATCACCAATCATTTAAACCCACAGAAAACTTCAATTACTCTTGGCAAATGCCCCATGTGGGTCTCCCTTCCATGTCCAGCAACCAAGATGTGATTCCAAAACAGATTGGCCTTGGTTGTTGAGGTCTTAAGTTTCGAAGCCAGTATTCCTAAGATCTCATATGACCTATTAATCATTGGAATAACAAATATATCTCTTTGTGAATATTAATCATTGAATTAAAAAGTATGATTTTTTTTTTTTTGAATAAAATTTGAAAACTATTATCTTTGCAAATAAATTTTGGCATATTCTCTTTCTAAAGAAACCTATGGGCACCTTTCTCCTGCTGTTGGGTATAACTGTATGTGGATTGCTGTGGTGTTTTAGTGCTTTGCTGGAGAATATCTGTGCTGCTTTCCATTCTCCAATTTTTTATTTTCTTAGAGCTCCCACCAAAGAACATGCATGAGATTGCCATTTGCTAGAACAGGACAAGGGTCAAAAAGCTCATCTGCTCTTATCTGAGATTCTTGCCTTGTGGTATATGATTGGAAGCCAAAAAATTGTTAAAAGTTGCTTTCTTGTTGATGTCCTATAGAGAGCATCTTCAGAAGCCCACTAACTTTGCAGGCATTCACAGGGAGATGCATGTTCCCCTCCCACATAAAGGATGGAAAGGGTCTCCTAGTTTGCAGAAAAGGTTTGATTCCATGAAATGAAAGGGCTTTAGGAGTCTCTCCATCTCCTTTGTAGGTTTATGAAATGGGAAGGGCTTTAGGAGCCTCTCCATCTCCTTTGTAGGTTTATGAAGTGGGAAACAGTACCCACCACTACAGTCCTCTACAAAAGTGTGTAAAAAGGAAGAACACATGACAGCTGAGAAGCATAGAGATCACAGAAAGGGACAAGTGGTTGTGGCAAAGGCTCCTAAAAAGGGATTAATGGTGGTGATGACAGAAGAACAATCAAACAAGAGAACGATAAAAACCCGGATCAGATCTCCAACTTTTCAAGACAAGAGAAAGTGGAGGGTAAAAGGTGAAAGCCTCAGACATCAAAATAACAAATGACTGTGGTTGACAAGGCTTCTGCAATTTTTTCCATTGGATTACAAACAATAATTCTTTCCCATTAAGAATCAACAACAATCTAAACAAAGAAAATGAGCTTCAAAAATAGGAGCATATAAGAATTAGAAATACATGATAGACAGCCAGCATACAAGTAAGGATCAACAACAATCTATAAGAAAAGCTGTAATGCTCACTCTATTATTATGGGAACTTCCAACGAAGGTATGCCCATAGGACAGACACAAGAACACTAGAAGAAAATTAGACTATTTCAGAACACAGGCAGAGCATCATTTCAATGAGAGCAGAGAGAAAAGAAGAGTTAGATAGGATTACAACAATGCAAGAAATCACCTATTATTGGACTCTACTCTCTCTCTCTCTTTCTCTACCAAGCTATCAAGGTCCAATCCTAGCACCATTATATGTGTGCCTCTAAGGAAAAAATACAAGGGGCTCTGCCTCACTTTGCCTCTACCCGGGCCTAATTCTCTTCTGGCCGGCCTTCCCATCAGACCTAAGAGTGCCAGCTGAGTCTCCCTCCGAGGACTCCATGGACCTGGCAAATGAGCTCGAGAGGTCGGCGTAAAGGTCGACGACCCTCCGGATGTTGTTGTTGAGCTCTCGGATCAGGCCGACATTCCGGTTGAGGTTGTCGGGGATTTTCGACTCATGGTTCTGGTTGATCTCATTGATCAACAGCCTATTCTGATCCAAGATGCTCTGGACCTGGACAAAGCTCTTCTGGAAATTCTGGAGAACTTTGTTGTCCACTTGGGTACCATTGACAAGGCCTGAGAAGGTGTCCCCCTCCATCCACTCCTCCTCTTCCTCCTCCTCCTCCTTGCTTGGGAGTCAAAACAAGGCCTGCATGCCAATTAGAGAAGAAAAAAAAAAAAAGAAAAGGAAACAACACAATGAAGAGAAGAGTGTTAGAAATAGATGAGATCTCCAGATGGCACCTAACTTTAACTCCTCATAAAGCACATAAAGAGGCTCTTAAAACAAGAAACACAAGTGAGGGAGGAAAACATCAAGGAGGGGACAAAGTTTGATACAACTGAGGTAAAAAGGAAGTTTTCCCATCATCCCATCTCTTCTTCAACCAAAACAGAAAGCCTGGTGAGGAACCCAAGGAGGATAGAGAAGAAGACTGGAGAGAGAGAGAGAGAGGAATCTATTGGAGTTGTATCGGAAGGCACCAGGAGGCATGAGAGACAAGGACACAGAAGAAATCATGGCTTCCGGGTCTTCTTTTCACAAAGAAATCAGACGAGAAAAAGATTGTTTTCTTTTTCTTTTTAGTCAGAGAGCATATAAAAGCTGATCGAATTCCATAAAAGAGAACTGTTTTCTCCCGACCTTTTAGAAAAATCCCATACCAGAAGGCTCACATCCAAAGGAGAATATCACCATTCACCACCAAGATCAAAACTCAAGGAAGATAAAAATAAAAAATCCCAATGTACTATCAAAAAAAAAAAATCGATAGAGGAAGAAAAATTTAAGCAAGAAAGGAGAAAAGAACAAAGAATACAATAAAATTTCAGGAAAAAAAGAGACTTCTTGGAAGAGGAGAAGAGGACGCAATTGGTGTGGCCTAAATGCTCAACCGTACAAAGAAATCTTGCAGAAAGAATTCCTGAAATAGGAATAAAACGACACCCGGACAAAGGAAAAAGAATAAAGAAAACAGAGTATTTCCTAACCAAGATCGAATTTTGATGCCAAATTCTTGCTAATCGCCGCAAATAACTCATTCTCACTTCAAAAAAGGATCAAAGAAGATGGATTGGGACGTTGGTTTTTCCATCACCACAAATCCCAACAGGAAAAAAAAAAAAATTTTGTTTCAAAAAAAACTCAGGCCCATATATCTATACAATGTTTTCTTCCTCCTAGGCTTACCTTGGAGGTTTGGAACATTTCTCAGAAGCCGATCCGAGAGAGAGAGGTATCGGCGATTTAATCGAATCCGGGAGGAAAGGTACAGGGCCTCCTGAAACTAAAAATATATATGAAGAGAGAGAAAGGGTGGAGAGGGAGAGAGGGAGGAGAGAGAATGAGTAGATTTGTCCGTCACGCTAGGACCACTTTCTCTCTCTAGATTTTCTGGATTCTTACATATATATATATATATATATATTTAAAGTCTTGATATATAGCAATTTATTTGTAATAACTGATTAATTTGTATGGTGATCCAAGGCTTCAAGCAATACTTGAGAGCGTAAATTAATGGGTGTTGTTTTAAGGATTTATATATATAAATGGAGTTTTGCAAAACTACAATAATATCCTCCCCTCTATTTGTCTTGATGCTTAGCCCACAAGATTGGGTCCATCTGTGGTTAAGTAACAGGGTGTCTTCATGTTCACAAGTCATCCATTACCCAATGTTTCCTCCCTGTTCATGAACAGAAATTTTAAGGAAAATCTCACTTTCTTTTTTCCTCTGTGAGATAAATTGATAGCTATGATTGAAAAAGAGACTTGTGTGAGAACCATTTGTAGTTCTTTATAACAAAATTTAGTAGATACCTTTCGATAGGAAGTTTTTTATGCATCATTGTGGGTCTTTTTGCTTGGATAACATATAAGGTTCACACCTTATCCTTCCCTCTAGATGTTGACTGGTAAAAAAAGTAGGTGACCAACAAGCATTATCAGCAAGGTGTGTGGTGAACCTCCTACTATTTTTTTTGGTACAGAACCTCCTACCATTTGATTGTATTCTCAGAAAGACCGTATATTTTTTGCTATCAACTCTTGAATTTATTCATAACAAAATTATCATTTAGTCATCTAAATCTTCCACTTAATTCTTCTAAGTCTAAAGACCACATTCATACTGAGTCATCTACTGGGACTAATTCAGCAATCTATTTTAAACACTTCACTTCCTCATCCAACCCAATGGGCTCATCTAGATTTGCTAAAGAACCTTTAAAAAAAAAAAAAATCAAAAGCTGAAGGTTGGTGTGAGTCAGTTGATTTTTTTTTAAATTTTTGCTAAATGTCAGTTGATTTAATTCACACATTCAGGCCATGGTTCTTTGAATTCCACAGGCCAAGGCAGGCATTCCCTTTGCACGACGTTGAGGCTCCTTCCATAATCCGCGTCACGATTCGCATCCACTCAAAATAGACGGTTAGATCAGTTTGATGGTATAATTGCAATAAAAAGGAGGGATCAGGGGTATTATGCAAAAGGGGTAACACCCGAAATGCTCAGGGATGAGGGGGCAAAAAATAATATATGCCACACCTAAAATTTACCACCAATAGTTTAGCGCCACGTGGAGAGGAAGGGCGAGAGATTCTCTCGGGCCCGTCCGGGGCCACTACTTTTCCGGCGCCTGGGGACATCCCATCCGGACATGGGAGTGTGGCGCTGACGGAACCTACGGACCAACAGACACACCTTCTTTTGAGGCAATATTCCCAATATGCCCCTATGGCCTCCTATGGGCGACAAAATAAGGGCCAAATGTAGCGCTCCTAACCCCAGTTTTTGAAATCATAATCCTATGATTAAGATAATAACATGATGACAACGACAAATCGCTATCAGACTAACTATGAGTTTGTTAGTGATCAGTGTAGGCTTGAGAATCTTTGGAAGCAAGCTGATGTGTAGCTTTCTCTTATGCCAAGTTTTATTGGCTTATAGTCCAAAACAAGAATCTATGCAAGGTTGGTAGTCCCATTCTAATTTGTAGATTAAAAAAAAAAAAAAGAGAGAAAAAAAAAAAAGGAAAGAAGGGACCTCTTCCCTTTGTCAAGCTTTGCACGGAGATAAGCACCTAATGGTTATATTGTGCATACTGGTTCTAGTTATAGACATTTTCAAGCATGTGAGGATTTTCATGTTCTTTGCATAGGATTAAAAAAATAATAATAAAAAAAATTTCAACAAAGATATGAAGAAAAAGAAAGACTGAAGAATGAAAATTTATTAGGTGGATCAAGTCCACCATGGACCCAGAGCTAGCCTACCTAATAATTTCTCTGAGGGAAAAGGAACGAAGAGAACATAATACAAGTATGTAACATGTGGTTAGGCTGAAAGTTGTAACTTGAAATTATAAAATATGTATAAATAAAAATAAATAATATAGAGACATACATTTATATGCATAGGATTATTGTACAAATGGTGCATTGTAGAGAGATTGCAAATGAGGGTTTGGACGAGCCACGCAGTTATAGCCAGATTGAGTTATTGCACCCTTGATTAGATTTCATATTTCAAATAAAGAGGGATGTTTGTTTTGGGACTCTTTTTTGTCGGTATTTGAAGCATTGCTATGTAGTTGTTTGGATTCTTCTATATTTAAATTCATGAGGGATGTTTTTGCAATTTTCAAAATGCATCAAATGTCTCATTATTATCAATGCGGCATGATTTTTTTTTTTAAATGAAACAAATACACTAAAAAATTATGGAATTTGCTTTTAAAATGAATGAAATGGGTATCTAGATAATCTTATTGCCATTTGAAAATATCTATACATCCTATAAGTATATATAAATACAAACATACACATGCACACATTATATGCATGAAATTGTACAAGTTGACAAAAAGGAAAGACAAATAAATATATTCCTTAATAGGTTTCATCAATATTTTGTTTGGAAACCCACAGTCAATCAGTCAATGGTTAAATTTTTATTCTCTTTTTAATCTTTCAACTCATCAATATTTAATTTTTTAATAAAGAATTCTCCTTGTAAGCGGAAGAAAAGGAAACAATCTATTGTTTGTCAAAGGAATCAAGATTAATTCCTCATTGTCATGCAGCAATCTCAAAAAGATAAAAGTTTTTTTGCATCAAACACCATAATATTTGGAAGCACAAGCAGGGAGTCTGAAAAAAAAAATGGCCATCTTATATGTGCTTTAAAATTTAGGAGGGGCTGACCTTAAACATCATATAGATTCCCAATTTGCGCAATCTATTTGAAAATATCTTGTTAAAGCAAACTATAATTTTACAAAGCATCTATTATAAAGTGCTTCTTTGATCGATGAATTAGGTTTAACTTATATTTCTCAAAATCATAAATTCTTATCAACTGATTGAATTTTAGTATACAAAATTTTACATGATAACAAAGAAAAAGGATAAAATATACAAAAAGATCCCAATTTACGCTATGCCCTTTAGAGATCAATATGGAATTGCTTTGATTAAAAAGTGAAAGATAAGATCATATACTTACCTTCTATATGAAGAACTTTTGATCTAATTTGTAGCGACAAAACTTTTTGCTGTGGAAATATTTTCTTCCTCGCTTTCGATTTTTTTTTTTTTTTTTTTTGGAGTTCTAACACAATACACTACATGAAAAATGGATTGAGAAAATTGAAAGGTGAGGTATAGAAAAAACTTGAGGCATAAGAAAAGAAAGGCAAAGAAACACCAGAAAATGATATTTTCAAGAATAGTGACATGATAAAGAAATGAAATCACTTATAAGAGAAGAGGTTGCCAAGTTTCTAAAGTAAGATTTTTCTATATATATATATATATATATATATATAAAATGTGGTCACTTTTCATTTAACCCGGTCGCATGCCCTGTCATTGACATACAAGTCGAATCCCAAGTAGAGGGTTTTGGCTGTTATTAAAAGTGAGTGTACTAAGCTAATCAGAGTTTGGTCTAATGGTTGGCATCCTTCTCCCTGTTACTTGAGTCAATAAAAACAAAAAAGTTTTGAACTTGGTTGGTAGTGCTCCCACCACTATTCTGAGAACAAAGAGAAAAAAAATGTGTGTATCGTGTATTGCTTAATTTTCTTTAATTCTTGTAGAAATTGCCCTTTTAATCTTGAAAATTTACAAATTTTATGAAAAATATATTTGGAAAAAGGAGATAGATAATTAATGAAGAACTTGCTTTTTAGATACAATTTTTTTTATGGTTTTCCTTGCACTGTTGCATAACTTTGAATGACCATCACTAAACTATGGCAGTCAACTCAGTACTAAATTTTATATCTTCATAATGCTCAAATCTACTTCAAAAACTAAAAATGTTTATTGCTTATCAACAACTCTTTAGTAAAATGAATGTTAATCACTATCAGTTTATATTTATTTAGAATGCCTTAATCTTGATTGTAACATGACATTGAATTACTTAAGCTTCAAATAAAGATATTTCCAAATTTTAACAATTCCATGCTCTAGATTTAGTCTATGAAGCCATTGGAGTTCTCAAGTATTCAGAATACCAACCAACTAGCACTCAACCCCTAGTGCAGAGATTTAATTGATAATAATAATAATATTTTACATTAAAGATTGTTCTCATCAATTAATCTCATGATCAGATTAAAAAGATCTCTGAGAGTTCTTTTTTCCAAAGATAGCCTCCTAAATCAGTGAAGGTTACTGTATTTGGTAAATACCCGTATATCGTTTTACTATTATTATATAGATAGATAGGTAGATAATAATTTAAAATATTTTTTATCTTTTTATCATACTATTTATATTTATATTTTTTATTTAAAAAATATAAAAAATAAAACTTGACATATGATATTGTGGGAAATTATCCTATCATCTTATGTGTCAACATGGAATGTCACCTCCAATACTCCTGTATCTCTTTCCTATTATTATATAAATATAGATAGATATTATTATATAGATATAGTTTATGTTTTTATTTTTTATTTAAAAATATAAAAAATATAAAAATAAAATTTGACACGTGACATTATGGGAGATTATCTTATAATCTTATGTGTCAACATAGAATGCCACCCTTAATTATAGAATAATCTTCCACAACACCATGTATCAAATTTTATTTTTTATTTTTTATATTATTAGATAGATATTATTATATAGATACTATTTGTGCTTTTATTTCTTATTTAAGAAACCCCTAATACCCGTGTATCACTTGACTATTATTATATATATTTAAAATATTCTTTATTTTTAATCATATTATTTATGCTTTTATTTTTTATTTAAGAATATATAAAAAAATTTGATACATGATATTGTAGGAGATTATCCTATCATTTTACGTGTTAATACAGAATGCCATCCCTCATATCTATGTATCGCTTCACTATTATTATATAGATGTGTCAATCAAAGAAGGAACTTTTTGATCCAAAAATATTTTTGAATTCGATATGGATCACTTTGGCCAGTATGAATAGAGCTGGATATTGTTCAAAAGCAAGATTTATCACATTGGAAAGCTAATTTGCAAGCCAAACTTTCGATAGTCATAACTTGATCATATAACGTCCGATTTTCATGATCTTTTTTTTTTTGAAGTTAGATAGTTTTTTAAGATTTATAACGGGATATCACTCTGTCAAAGAGATGGTGCCCTGAGCAATTAGGATGAAATTCTTTCTTCTGGACCTCAAAATGGGCTAATCAATCAGAAAAGTTTCTTTTGGATAAGATTTTGACGAAGCATAACTTTCAATTCAAAAAGAATTCGATGAAGCAATATATAGAAAGGCAGAGTTGATATATAAGTCAAGATCTACCTTCTAAAGAATTTTAAATTTTTTTAGATTATTTCTGCTGGATATATTTATTTTAGATAAAAGAGTTCCATGAGAACTAGAAAAGCGATCTAACTTAAATTGTACAAGGACGAACCTTGTTATTATAAATAGAGGGTATATATTTCATTTTTAATCTATAAAAAAATAAAAAAAAAAAGAAAAGAGATTGAAATCTTACTTTTGAAAATTTTTCTCTTCATATATCTTTTTTTTTTGAGAGATCCGAGTTGAGTGGGTTAAAGAAAATTTTTCTTCTTCCTGATCGGATCACTTTTAATCATGTAGGCTACAACTTTTTTATATACTGTTACGTTAATTTGTAATCAAATCTCGCTTCATGCTTTTCATTTTTTAAAATAAAAAAGTATATATGTTGTGATTAGTAAATCCTTTTTATCGGTTTTATCAAGAAAATATCAATCAATCTTTATTCTTTCCTCTTTTTTTTTAAACCAAATTTTTGAATTTTCTTAAGTTTTATTATATATGCCACCTTGGGATGAAGGAAATAATTTCAGCAGTTTGTTTCATTAAACTAATCAAAATGTTAGCTATATTTGTTAGAATTTGGCGCAACAAATTGCATGACATAGAAAAGCCTGAAGGATGTCCTACCCATGATTGTCTTTTTCTGAGTTAGAAAATGTTCAATTATTTTCTTATAAGAAATAAAACAATATCCACCTGCCATGCATTATGTCATCATAAGAAAGCTGCTCACATCAAAAGGCATTACTTGATGGATCTCAGCATTTCACATGATTGTACTTCAAATCCACAAATAATCAGAGTAGCAGTTTCCTTACGTAAGTATGCTATTCGATTTCCAGTAAAAATATGGAGAAAACGACAAATAATTCCCTCAACAACAAAAGATACAGATAACCTCATTGTATATGGTCATCACAAGGAATCCATTGGTCTGAATTATCTTTATATGAGAAAAGTGATTTTTTTTCTAAGACATTGATGCTCAGATATATGATGGTTAGAAAAATGAGTTTTGTATGTTTGGTTGATTATAAGAAAATAATATATTTCAGAATGGATTATATTTTGGTTGAATATCTATATAATTTTTTATAAAAATTATATAAAATATTTATTATATTTTTAATAAAAAAATATTTTATCATCTCCCATCTAAAAGTTTAATGGCACTTATGAAAAAAAAAATTATCCTAATTTTCAACCGGTGGAATTGGACTTTTCCATATTCTACATGAATTTTTCTTTAGCATGAAATGTGGAAAACTTATTTCTATAGAAAAATTATCTTCCCATCTCTCTTTTTTAAAAATTCCAATCAAATATATAATATTTCTATATTTTTCATTGTCCATATTTTTTCTGTCACGTCCCAAATTCGGGATATAACACGGCCATGCTACCGAGGGATGGACTCACGATAACACGAAGCCAAAATTTATTTTCTTAAATATAATAACAGGTGTATCATAAATAAATGTAATAATAAAGTTCAATTCAAATATTTAATTAAACCAAAATTGGTTCAGAGCATCTAAATCCAAAGATGAAATAATCCAAGTCTTAAAATTCATAATGACTACAATCCATAAACATAAACTGAATTCTTAGTGCAAAATTTTCAAGCTTGCTTTGCTGATCCTCAAGCCTGGATTTCCTTTCCATCAGTCCTAGCCTTATTTCTCTGTACATGAAAAAGAAAACAAAAAGAATATGAGCTACACCAGCTCAATAAGTAGACTTCCGCTTCCTTACCGGATCAAGCATAAATTTTCTATGATAATGCATCATTTAGCAAATAACAATTATTATAAAAATAAATATTTCATAGAGCATATAATAAAATAAGTTATAAGCTCATCATGCATGCATAAATCATGTATATTTCACAATCATGAATCGTAAATCATTTTCATCGTGTATTCATGTCATGTTTCAAAATATTGCTCACAGATATTCGTGCTAAGGTCACTATTATACCCGTGACAGGGTCATGTTTCTTAATCGACAGAGTTCTTAATTCATGTGCCAACTTTATACCCGCTGGCAGGGTCATATTTCGTGTGGATGCTAGCTCCGGATGTCGATCTTTCCGAAGGGATTCATTCATAGCCATCTGAGAGCCTTTGAAATCATTATATCTTTTTCTTAAAGCATACATATACATAGATGAAAAAATAATAAAATTCATGCTTCATAATCATGCTATTTTCATAAGACATATTCATGAAATCAATGCTCATAATAAAACATACTTTTTCATATCACATATGCCGATCCTTATTTTATGAAAAATTATGATTTCATCAATAGCAATTCTTTACATCAAAATATGATCATTTAAAAATAAATAAGGAGCATAAGATCCACTTACCTCGATCGTCCTGAACCTTTTAATCTTTTTTAAAAGAATCGGACAGTCCTATTTAAAATATTAAATCATCAATAAATTTTATTTTATATATTTAATAAAATTACATAATATAAAGAAATGACCGATTTGATGATCAGTCCAATAAATCTCTCCCTTCGGCTTTAAACCGATTTAAGGTCATAGGTCTCTAGGAGTGGAGAAGATGGCCTAATAGGGGATCCATAGGGCTTCTTAGAGAGAAAAAATTTTTAGAGAGAGAAAATTCAATTCTAGAGAGAGAAAGACTTTAGAGAGGGATGAGAGAAACTTTCTCTCATGTGTATTATTTTTTATTATCATCATCATCATCATTATTATTATTATATGTATTTTTTTTTTCTTTTCTTTTTCTTTTTCTTTTTCTTTTTCCTTTTCTTTTCTTTTTCCTTTTCTTTTCTTTTTCCTTTTCTTTTTCTCGTGGCCTTCTTTGGCCGAAACAGGAGACCTAGAGGTCCCCTTGTCTTTGACCGACCATTCACGATCGTACTTTGTCCGACGATGGCCGGCGGTAAGGGATGACCCTTCCGAGTTTGGAGAGGCCAGAGCCGGCGGTCGATGTGACCGTCGGCGCCTTAAAAACTAAGAAAAGGGAGAGGCCGAACAGGGCTTTCCTTTTCTGACGAAATCTGATGACTCCTGTTGCCGGTAGTCATGCCCACCGACACAGAAAAGAAGGGAGAGAAGGGAGGAAGAGGAGGAAGGACTTACCACAGCCTCCGATGACCCCCACCAGCGTGAAATCACGGTGAGCACAAGTCGAGGGGCCGCGGCTTCAATCAAAAAAATCAGAGAAGAACTCCAACGATCGTCGGTGACTGTTGTGTCTTCTCTTAGAGGAGAGGAGGGGGGTTCTTATAGGGCTCGTCCTAGGATCTTTTAATGGCCCTAGGACTTCGATTCCTGATCGGAATCGAAGAAGGAGAAGACTTCGATCAGGAGTCTTCTTCCCTATTTTTTTTTTCTAGGTGGGCTTAGTGGGCTTTTGGCCCATCGGACCGGGTTATCACATTCTATCTCCCTTAAAAAAAATTTCGTCCTCAAAATTTAACATACCTTCATTTTTAAATAAGTGTGGATATCTCGTCTTCATATCATCTTCAAGCTCTCATGTGGCCTCTCTCTCTTCATGATTACTCTAATGAATCTTTACATACGGAATGATATGCCGTCTTAGAACTTGCTCTTTTTGATCAATAATTCAGAAAAAAAATTCTTCATAGATTAGATCTTCATGAACTTGCAATGGCTCATATTTTATCACACTATTTGGATCAGGTACAAACTTTCTCAGTAGTGAAACATGAAAGACGTTGTGCACTTTGGATAAATCTGGTGGTAAGGCTAGTTCATAAGCAATATCTTCTACTCGATTTAAAATTTTAAAAGGTCCAATATATCGCGGACTCAGCTTGCCATGTCTCCCAAACCTCATGACACCCTTAGTAGGTGATACTTTTAGAAAAACATGATCACCGATCTAAAATTTTAATTTTTTTCTTTTTCTATCTGCCCAACTCTTCTGTCTATCCTGTGCTGCCTTGAGTCTTCTCTTGATTAGATAAATTTTGTTTCTAGCATCTTGAACTAACTCGGGACCTATTAATTTCTTTTCACCTACTTCATCCCAATACAGAGGGGATCTACACTTTCTTCCATATAGGGCTTCATAGGGTGCCATCCGGATACTAGAATGAAAACTGTTGTTATATGCAAATTCAATCAATGTCACATGATTATCCCAATGTCCTCCAAAATCAAAAGCACAAGCTCTTAACATATCTTCAAGAGTTTGAATTGTCCTTTCAGATTGGCCATCGGTCTGGGGATGGAATGCAGTACTAAGCCTCAATTCTGTCCCCAAAACATCTTGAAAACTTTTTTAAAATCTAGATACGAATCGTGGATCTCGATCAGACATAATACTTATTGGAACACCATGCAGACGTACAATTCCATCAATATATATCTGGGCTAACTTATCAAGTGGAGTGCCAACTCGAAAAGATAGAAAGTGAGCTGATTTAGTAAGCCGATCAACAATCACCCACACTGCATCATTTTTTCTTGTTGTCCTTGGAAGTCCAGTAACGAAATCCATCATAATATGCTTCCATTTTCATTTTGGTATCTCTAATGGTCTTAGCAAACCAGCAGGTCTTTGATGTTCGGCTTTCACTTGCTGGCATACCAAGCATTGAGATACAAACCGAGCTATCTCCTGCTTCATTCCATTCCACCAGAAGAGTTGTTTTAAATCTTTATACATCTTTGTACTATCGGGATGAAAGGAGAAACGGGATTTATGGGCTTCTTCCAAAATTTTCTTTTTTAGTTCAGGATCTTCTGGTATACATAATCTGTTCCCAAAATAAAGAGTTTCATCTGTATGTAGCCTAAACTCAGTTCGTAGCCCTTTCTCCATGTCCTTCTTAAACTGACATAAATGAATATCACTTTGTTGGACCGCTTTTATCTGTTCGATCAATGCTGGTTATACCATTAAATTTGCTAACACATTCTTAATATCAGTACAAGTCACTTCAATTTGTAAATCTTCAAGATCCCTCAAAATTTATTGCTGAAAGGATAGCAGAATCATCACATTTGCTGAAGACTTCCTACTAAGTGCATCTACCACCACATTGGCTTTTTCAAGGTGATATTTAATATTTAGATCATAATCTTTTAATAGTTCAAGCCACCTTCTTTGCCTTATGTTTTGCTCTTTTTGAGTAAATAAGTATTTCAAGCTTTTATGATCAGTAAAGATTTCACATGATTCTCCATATAAATAGTGTCATCAAATCTTTAAAGTAAAAATAATAGCTGCTAACTCCAAATCATGTGTCGAATAATTCTGCTCATAGGCTTTTAGTTGTCGAGAAGTATAAGCTTTGACCTTATCGTTCTGCATCAACACACAACCTAATCCCTTCTTGGAAGCATCACTATAAATGACAAATCCTTCCTTATTAGATGGTAAAGTAAGAACTGGGGCAGATATCAATCGTTGCTTCAGATCTTGAAAACTCTGCTCATATTCACTACTTCATTCAAATTTTATTCATTTCTGAGTTAAGCGGGTTAGAGCAATTGCAATTTGAGAAAATTCCTCGATGAATCTTCTATAATAACCAGCCAAGCCTAAGAAGCTTCTAACTTCCATCACATTAGTCGGACGAGGCCAATTCACCACAGCTTCTATCTTCTTTGGATCGACTGAGATTTCTTCTTTAGATATTACATGACCGAGGAAGACAACACTATCCAACCAGAACTCACACTTGTTAAGCTTGGCGAAGAGCTTCTCTTCTCTCAAGGTCTAAAATACGATCCTCAAATGTCTCTCATGTTTCTCTATATTTTTAGAATAAACTAGGATATCATCAATAAAAACAACAACGAATTGATCCAGATACGGCTTGAAAATCCTGTTCATCATATCCATAAAAGCAGCCGGTGCATTGGTTAGTCCAAAAGGCATTACTAAAAATTCATAATGGCCATACCTGATTCTAAATGCAGTCTTAGGTACATCTTCATCTCTAATTCTTAGTTGATGATAGCCTGATCGTAAGTCAATTTTGGTGAAAACTTGTGCACCCTGAAGTTGATCAAATAAGTCATCTATTCGAGGAAGAGGATATTTATTCTTTATGGTTACCTTGTTTAACTCCCGATAGTCAATGCATAAATGCATGCTCCCATCTTTCTTTTTCACAAATAACATAGGAGCTCTCCAGGGTGATGTACTGGGTCGGATAAATTTTTTATTCAAAAGTTCTTGTAGTTGATCCTTTAATTCTCGTAATTCTACGAGAGCCATCCGATAAGGAGGTTTTGATATAGATCCAGTTCCTGGAGTGATATCAATTTTAAATTCAACCTCACACTCTGGGGGCAGTCCGGATAGTTCATCTGGAAAAATATCAAAAAATTCTTTGACAATTGGGATATCATCCAACTTTATTTTTTCCTTCTCGGCGTCTACTACATGGGCCAAAAATGCTTTGCATCCTTTCCTCAAAATTTTTTTTGCGTTCATGATTGAGATAATACCCAAAGATTGTTTGGGTTCCGTATTATAAACTTCGCCTCGAAAGAATAACTATGGTTCATCCAAAATTTGAAATACCACTCTTTTTCTAAAACAATCAATATGTGTATGGTATGAAGATAACCAGTTCATCTCAAGAATAACGTCAAAATCATACATATTTAGCTGAATCAAATCTACTGCTAATTCTTTTTCTTCTATTTGGATTATGCAATTCTTAAAAATAATGTTAACAACAACAATATTTTTAAAAGGTGTGCTAACATATAATGGTTCATTTAGTTTTTCAGGCACACAATTCAAAGAAGTAGCAAACTTGAGAGATATAAAAGAGTGAGAAGAGTCGGAATCGAATAGCACACGAGCATGAATAGAATTGACTGGGATAATACCTGTCACCATTTGATCACTTGCATTGGCCTCCTGCTGGTTTAAAGTAAACACTCGTGCATTTCCTTTCTATTTTTGATCAACTAGTTTGTTAGGTCTAGAGTCATCTCTTTTCTTATTTGGGCAATCACGAGCCATATGTCCTTTCTCACTACATAAGAAGCATGCTCCTATCCTCTTGAGACAAGGTCCATTGTGATTTTTTTCACAATAGGAGCAGGATGTAGATTCTTTCTTCTTATCAGAGTTATTATTTTTAAAATTTTTCTGCTGATCTTTTAGATTTCCTACTGATCTCGGTCTCTTCCTATCTCCTCTTTGTAGATCTGTTCTTTTCAATTCAGACTCCACTTTCAAAGCTCGCTCCAGTATGTCCTTGTAGTTATTAAAAATATGAGAAGACAGACGGGATCGAATTCTATATCTTAGACCTTGTTCGAATCTGTTAGCTTTACTCCTTTCGAACTCCATAAGCTGGGGGCAGAAGCGGCCTAGCTCATTAAATTTGTTAGCATATTCTAACACCATCATATCATCCTTTTGCTTTAAGGTTAGAAACTCATTTTCTTTTACCAATCTCATTGTCCCCGGGAAGTACTGATCATAAAATATCTCTTTGAATTCTTCCCAAGTGAGTTGATTATCATTATTCCCATAGGCAGCTTTTATTGCAGTCCACCAAAACTCAGCATTCCCTTTTAATATAGGAATGGCTAATCGGACCTTCACATTCTTAGGGTATTGCAGGGCTTCAAACATCTTTTCCATCTCTCGAATCCATGTCTCTGCAGCCATAGGATCAGATCCACCCTCAAATAGAGGTGGGTTGAGCCTTCTGAATCTCTCGTAGTATGACTCCATAGATAATGTCGGTCGAGGAGTGGTCGGTACGTCTGAGTGGTCGGTACGTCAAGAGCCCGCTTAACTGGTTGATTGGCAGCTCCCCGCGACGTCAATCTTGCTCCTCTTGCTTCTCTTGTCCTAGCAGCCATATTTGCTAAGGTCTCGCCCTCCCTATCGCTCATCGCTTCTTAGTCAAATACCAACATTATTACATTATTTTATAACAGAGTTGCAGTACAGTTAATAATTTAAGTCAGAGTCTAACTATGCGTAACCTATCTACCCACTGTTAGGTTTTAAGTTCTACCCTTGATTAAACCTATCGCTCTGATACCATAAAATGTCACGCTCCAAATCCGAGACATAACACTGCCATGCTATCGAGGGATGGACCCATGATAACACGAAGCCAAAATTCATCTTTTTAAATATAATAACAGGTGTATCATAAATAATATAACAATAAAGTTCAATTCAAATATTTAATTAAACCAAAACTGGTTCAGAGCATCTAAATCCAAAGATGAAATAATCCAAGCCTTAAAATTCATAATGACTACAATCCATAAACATAAACTGAATTCTTAGTGCAAAATTTTCAAGTTTGCTTTGCTGATCCCCAAGCCTGGATTTCCTTTCCATCAGTCCTAGCCTTATTTCTCTGTACATGAAAAAGAAAACAAAAAGAATATGAGCTACACCAACTCAGTAAGTAGACTTCCGCTTCCTTACCGGATCAAGCATAAGTTTTCTATGATAATGCATCATTTAGCAAATAACAATTATTGTAAAAATAAATATTTTATAGAGCATATAATAAAACAAGTTATAAGCTCATAATGCATGCATAAATCATATATATTTCACAATCATGAATCGTAAATCATTTTCATCATGTATTCATGTCATGTTTCAAAACATTGCTCACAGATATTCATGCTAAGATCACTATTATACCCGTGATAGGGCTATGTTTCTTAATCGACAGAGTTCTTAATTCATGTGCCAACTTTATACCCACTGGCAGGGTCATGTTTCGTATGGATGCTAGCTCCGAATGTCGACCTTTCCGAAGGGATTCATTCATAGCCATCTGAGAGCCTTTGAAATCATTATATCTTTTTCTTAAAGCATACATATACATAGATGGAAAAATAATAAAATTCATGCTTCATAATCATGCTATTTTTATAAGACATATTCATGAAATCAATGCTCATAATAAAATATGCTTTTTCATATCACATATGCTGATCCTTATTTTATGAAAAATTATGATTTCATCAATAGCAATTCTTTACATCAAAACATGATCATTTAAAAATAAATAAAGAGCATGAGATCCACTTACCTTGATCGTCCTGGACCTTTTAATCTTCCTTAAAAAAATTGGACAGTCCTATTTAAAATATGAAATCATCAATAAATTTTATTTCATATATTTAATAAAATTACATAATATAAGGAGATGATCGATTTGATGATCAGTCCAATAAATCTCTCCCTTCGGCTCTAAACCGATTTAAGGTCATAGGTCCCTAGGAGTGGAGAAGATGGCCTAATAGGGGATCCATAGGGCTTCTTAGAGAGAAAAATTTTTAAAGAGAGAAAGTAGAGAGAGAAAGTCCAATTCTAGAGAGAGAAAGACTTTAGAGAGGGATGAGAGAAACTTTCTCTCATGTGTATTATTTTTTATTATCATTATTATTATTATTATTATATATATATATTTTCTTTTCTTTTTCCTTTTCTTTTTTTTTCCTTTTCTTTTCTTTTTCCTGTGGCCTTCTTTGGCCGAAACAGGGGACCTAGAGATCCCCTTGTCTTTGACCAGCCGTTAACGATCGTACTTTATTCGGCGGTGGCCGGCGGCAAGGGACGACCCTCTTGAGTTTGGAGAGGCCAGAGCCGGCGGTCGGTGTGATCGTCGGTGCCTTAAAAACCAGAAAAAAGGAGAGGTTGAACAGGGCTTCCCTTTTCTGACGAAATCCGGCGACTCCTGTCGTCGGCAATCATGCCCACCAGTACGGAAAAGAAGGGAGAGAAGGGAGGAAGAGGATGAAGGACTTACCACAGCCTCCGATAACCTCCACCGGTGTGAAATCGCGGCGAGCACGAGTCGAGGGGCCGCGGCTTCAATCGAAAAAATTGGAGAAGAACTCCGGCGATCGTCGGTGACTGTTGTGTCCTCTCTTAGAGGAGAGGAGGGGGGTTCTTATAGGGCTCGTCCTAGGATCTTTAAATGGTCCTAGGACTTCAATTCCTGATCGGAATCGGGGAAGGGGAAGACTCCGATCGGGAGTCTTCTTCCCTGTTTTTTTTTTTCTAGGTGGGCTTAGTGGGCTTTTGGCCCATCGGGCTGGGTTATCATATTTCCCCTCTTCTTCGCATGAACCAAGTGAGTCCTTCAAGCTTATTATGAAAGGAAAACTAATACAAAAATAAGAAGATAAAACTATCACGTGTGAGTTCCAGTGAAAGGTGGAAAGGGATGTCAAGCAGAACCTCATGGCAAAAAATAACTTTTTTTTCATAAAAAACTTTAGTGTACGATTAAATCTTACATGATCATATATCTAGTTTCATGCATTTGTTCTTATTCACTTCCATTATTTTTCTCTTGTAAATCCAGATCACCACATATTCGAGTGAGCCGGTGTTTTTCTGCTCCTCCTTGGCAGTATCCTGAAGCCAAAATATCTGCAACACTGCTCATGGTGGCATCTGGGAGCAACACTTGAAGACGGCATAACATCTCCACCTGCTAAAATTTGAGATGAGCCAGCAACCATGTAGCTCACTAAAAATTTCTACGTTATATATCAATATGGTCCGAACTTTATGGTTGTTAGATATCTTTATTTATTTATTTAGTTTTTGGGTCCATTAGCAAGCAAAAAAAAAATCTTTTTATCCTCTGCTTAGCAGCATAGGAATGCTGAAAAGAAAAAACAGAGAAATATAATAGAGGTCAGGTCTGGCTTGATTGGAAACTGTTCAAAGCAAGTACCTCAGAGTCATGGTTTAGAACTAGCTTCTTTACAATGTACTTTTCGATATAGGAAAATGGTATGTTGCCATCCTTGAAAACAGAGACATATGAAGTTTGGAAAAAACTGCAATGATATCGACACAAAGGAACAGTTAGATGCTTAATAGAAAGATAATTTCCACATGAGATCAGACGTATATGCCATCATACAGAAAAAAAAAATGCTATAGATTTTATAGATTACAGAACACATGTTCAACATGAAATACAAAGGAAAACATTTTTGATTAAATTTGTCTGACCTATCATACATGATTCTAGTATAACGCTTTGGGTTTGCACCTGTCTCTTCATTACTACAAGGTAAAATTAAGGAGATGAAGACGAATGCAACAACAAAGGGAATATTGCATATTACTTCAAGCATCATTTGCTTGTTTCTTAACCATCTTCCTTTTTTATTTTTTGGTAACACTCATGAATTTCTTACCCATCTTTACTGGTTATAGGGGCTAAACAAATAGGACATGATCCCAGTCTATATGATCATCTGAATAAGGTTTTGCTTTCTTCCAAATACTGCTGGTGTGAGGATCAGTGCATGTGCGTATTTAGTCTCACATCGGCTATGCACTAGGTCAATTTTGGATATTTAGATAATACTAAGGAACTCAAATAACACTTTCTGACCGGTCTTATTCGATGAGATCCTGAGTTACTAAAAATAGTATGAGAACAGATCTAGCTCATGGCTCATGTAAACTAGAGAATATTGCAGCATAGGTCCATTTGGGTTAACCACAAATCAATCATAGATATTAGATACAAGTTCAAGAAACCCAACTAATTATTTCTAAACTGAATGCAGAAGAATCAACAAAAGCTCAGCCTTGAATTCAAAATATCTATTCCAGCTCAACAATTATTTCACTTATAGTACATTGTGGAAAGCCTGCCATGCATGATGCAACAATTCCCTCGACTGATGAGAGATGACCTTAGGTCCTGCTTACACTTTTCCAGCTCTCATGTATTGAGGGGGTGGCTTCTCTCTTTTGCTTCCTTATGGGACATCTCATTTACTTCCTAAAGGATCTATGTATCAAATTCAGGAAAAAAAAAAAAAAAAGAAAAGAAAAAGAAAAAGAATTGAAGCAAAGGTTTTCAGTTTCAGTCCAACATGAGCTTAAGAAAATTGTAAAATGCTTTCCCTTCGTACCTTTTTCTTGATTCACATTATATTTTCTTGAACTGATAAGTGATGCTAGAGATTATAATCAAGTCCACATCATAAGGTGTACCTCCTGAGTGTAAAGTCTTTGTGAGTCTTCTGTCATCTTCAGAGGAAAAATCTTCTTAGTTCTTGTAGATTATAATCAAATCTACATATATATCACAAAATTTGTTCTCACTTAGATAACACAATTAGAACATCAACAAAATGAAACTCGATAAACTAAATATGTGTGTGAGGAATGAATGAAGACAACAGTATACCAATCAAATGGATGGTTTCAGATGCAGAAAGATGTGACATCTGTTCTATTTTCTCAATAAGTCCATTCACCATACTTTTACTGCTCTCTCAAGTCTCAAGTAACTAATCAAGTAGGATGTTTGAATTTCTTAGGAGAGATGTTGACCCTAAACTCTTTTCACTATCTAGATGAAACTGTTATCTTCAGTGAGAATGATGAACCCAAAATGAACTTAAAATATATACATTTATTTTATGTGAAAAAAATATATTATACATATATAGTCAAAGAACACAAATTTTAAGTCTCAAACAAAAAAATATCTACAGACTTAGCCCAAGAATTAGGTTTGGAGAACTTTCAATCACTAAATAATTGATGAAGAAACAACAGTGCAAGAAAACCAAGAAGTAGTTAACATTGGCCATTCATTCAAGCATCTCAAATGAAGGTTAGATATATTCGAACTCTCTTATGGATGAAATTTGAAGAAAGAAGAGATGCAATATATTTTCAGCCATAAAATGAGGCCAAGTGGTTAAGAAGATTTACAGCATATTTTCCACCATAAAGTATATTCAAACTCTTTGACAAAGTGCTGTGGTTCTGAAACTTTAAACCATGGAATCCAACTCACCTTAGTTTCTTCTGAGGAAGGGGCCTAAGTAGAGACTGCATTTTGGACAACAATATGCTTCATCATGCTCAAACTTCTGATAAATGCAATCGTAGCAAACTGCAGAGAAGTAACCAAATCTTGGACCATTACCATAAGATCTGCAGATCTGTCGATGATGATTAATAAGATAGATTACTTTTATAAGATAGATTATTACGTTTATACCAAAAAAATTATAAATCTGGATGAGAAGATATACAAGCTGATCCAGAAAAATGGAGGGACTATGTTCCTCTAGCAGATTATATGAGAAGTCCTCTTATATGTGCAAGTAAGAGAGGATCATACCTGAGGATCTCTGGCTAAACTTAAGATTAGAAACATAACTAAAATAATCAAATGTTGCTGGCTTAATAGACAAAATTAACTTTAAGGACTTTGAGCAAAGATGTAGTGACTAGCTGATGCTTGATAACAGAAAAATCACAAATAAGAAGAACCTCTAAAGTACAATATTTAGACCTTCCATAAGGTCAGTTTTGCAATGGGGAAATTAAAACAAATCTCTCTCTCTCTCTCTCTCTCTCTCTCTCTTTCACATCTATCTATCGATCTTTTTCTCACTCTGTGATGGGAAAACTATGGATGAGCTTTATAAATAAAACTTCAAACAAATGCAGATCTATATTGTCATTCAATCCATGGTAGTGCCTTACATAGATCAAATGGGCATACTCCCTTCAGTGGAAATTAAATAGGTAGTTTCCTTCTACAATGGCTAGATGATCTGTCAAATGTCTGGCTTCCTGAAGCACATACATTTTCGATCATCCAATTTCTCGCTCGGTAAATTGTAGCCAGGTGAGAGCTCAGATCATGCATTACTGAACCTTGAAGATCTATTAAGTATCTTTTACTGTTCTAAAGAATATCTTCCTCATGTAAAGAAATTGGCTGAACCTTAATGATTTGATCATAAGGGTACAACAACATGATAGCATATATTCGACTCAGCCTTTGATGTACAAACCAGAAGATCAAACATTGTTGTACAACATCTGATTCAAAAACATTATCGCTATAGGAAAGTTTCACCCAAAAATTAAAGCTACAGAAGCAAACATGCCGAGGAGGAGTATTTTGTCATCAATTAGATAAGCCTGAAAACTTGGCTTGTGTAAGCCTTGATTACAATATTGCAACCAAAAAGTCAAGAGGCCAGAAAAGCCAATCTACATAATTTGGAAATGGATGAACAAGCAATGGAAAAAATAATGCCTCCCATATCAAGCGAATCATAAAGCATATAACAAAGCAATAAAAACTTTGATCAATTCTAGTATCTATGAGTTGCTATTACTTTCCAGTTATGACACAGTAAAGATTATTAATGCAAAAGGTAACTAAAAAGAAAGCAACAACTTCATGTCTCCAAGCATGTAGTTTGCTTACATGTGTGGAGACATTCTATGACTGTTGTTGCATCTTTGAAAATATTGGAACAAAGTGGACAGGTCAAGAAGCTTGCAACTATTTCCTTCCTAGTCATCACACAGTCATCTCCCTCCAAAGCTACCTGGCATGTACAATGCTTGATGTCACTGATCCTATATCCTTAAATTTCAATCATGAACAGATGTAGGAGCAATAAGTATTTTAAATCATGAAAAAACATGCTAAAGCATGCTTTTGAGAAAAATAACAGCTATAGAAGGAAAAGAAAAGGTGAACTTGTAAAGTGAGCAAAATATTGGGCGAGTGTGTTATAAGTCCATACTTAACAAAAATTAACAGGAAAGGATTTATTTATGCTAACTCTTTGACTGTTCTGAATCCAGCAGAAACCACCATTTCTTTTTTGGGGGACAAGTGTGGAGTTCATTCATAAGCATTTTGTCTGGGAGAATTTGGGCATGCATCCTTCTCTTTTGGTAGCTTATTCTTTCTTTCAACCAGAATAAAAAGTTGAGTGGTTGAAACATAAGGGAAGATGAAATGAAAACCAAGGGGTGAAAGAGACGACAAATTAGCTCATATCAAGAACAAGGCATAGAAAAGTTCCAATCCAACAAACATAGTAAAAAATTTGGAGGAATAGTTTAAATATATTTATAAAACAGATGAGGTCATTGTATCTGGAAAAATGTAAATAACAAAACAAAAAAAATCCACCTTGAAATGACATACAGAAGTTAGCTACTTAGGCACGTTTGCAAATTTTTCTACACACAAGATTACATTATGGTATCATCCATAATTCCAAGAAACCCAACACATTGTAGATTTCATTTACACCACCGAGTAAAATATCTGCATTTTTTTCTTTTTATATTCAAATAGCTAACACAGAGCAGTATTTTAGAAACCAAAACAAATAAAGTGGTAAGATCTTTATTGTAGACAGTGGATTATTTACAGCAGACAAGAAGGGTTTCATCCGAGAACTCAGGAAGAGCTATATTATGGCAGTCTTATTTGTTCTATCAGTTATTAGTTATTCATCAAGTTATAGATCAAATGGATTAAATATAGAGCACGATTGCAGAAGCTAATGGCAAGATGCCAAGAACAGCACAATTACATGCAAAAGCATGCGGGACTACTAGTATTACTACTTGGATAATTTGACAGTTAGCTGCTGTCCAAAGAGAATGGGTAGAATTTCAAACCAAGAATTCAAGAAAATCCATTCTGTCATAGATTCTGTTCACCCAATCCATTATTACAGTCCCACAGCTTTTACAGCCAGATGGGGAACGCAAAGCAAGGTAAATGGAATCACACCCCACAAGAAAAATAACTTATCTCAAGAATATGGTCCTTTGAAAGAATCACTGAAAGTAACGTTTAAATCTTATGGGACATGATGCCCTGATTTCTCTATGGAACATGATGCTCTACTATCCCGGTTTGTCCTGATGACAGTCCCAATCATGTATTCCAGTAGCTCATGCTTCATCTCTTTCTCTTTCTTATTTTTCTTTTCTTTTTTTAATTTTTTTTATCCCTTCTATTTATTTCTTTTTTTTTCTTTTATTTTTTTTTCTATCTTTCTTTCCTTCCTTTCTTTTTCTTTTCTTTTTTTTTATCCCTTCCTTTTTTTTTTTTCTTTTACTTCTTTCTTTTTTCTACCCTTCTTTCGTTACTTTTCTTTTCTTCTCCCTTCCTTTCCTTCCTTCTCTTTTTTATTTTTTATACTTTCTTTTCTTTATCTTTCTTTTTTTTTTTCTCTTTCTTCTTCTTTCCCATATGGATGAGTTTAGAAGTTCCTGTCCAGATTTCATTTTCTTATATGGACAAGATGGAACGGTCAGGATGTCCTCCATTCCATTAAGACTTAAAACTTTAATTGAAAGACACAAAAATTTTACAAAAGTAAAAGATTTTTTATTTCATGCATGCGATGTCCTGCTTGCAACAAGATGATCAAAATTTTCTATTACCTGCTACAAACATTTTTAAAACCTTAGAAAACTTTAGTTTCATAAGGATTTGATTTAAAAAATACCGCCTCAATATTTTGTTTGAAATAGTACTTAAGCTATGAACATAGTCTTTCTTTCAACCTTATTCACATTTACAATATCTATAAAGTGTTATATAGTCGATTGTGACTTTGTGATTTTCTATTTGATTATAAATTTTTATTTTTTCTTTAATATATACATCATAATTTTGAAAAATATTTTGCTCTACTAAAGATTAATTATTTGTTTGATATGAAAGATGGATTGAAGGAAGGAAGGATGGATGAGAGAAAGGATGGATTAATCTTCCATCCATCTTTTCATATGTTTGGTAAAATATAGAAGGATAAATGAAAATAATTTTCTCCTTTGTTTAGCATAAGAGGAATGAAAGAGAGGATGGATGATATTTATATAACATTTTTACTAGACTATTCTTTGATAAAAATTTGTTATTATCAATTTATAATACTTATTTATACTAAAAAAAAGTAAACAATATATAAAATTATAATCTTTATGATCTATAATTATATAAATATTTAATTTTAATTTTGATTTAATAAATAATTTAATAAATTAATTATTAATAAATTAATTATATAAATAATTAATAAATTTATAATTTAATTTAAATAGTTAATTAATATTATATAAATAATTAATATAAAAATAATAAATAAAAATAGAAAAAAAGATAATTTTAATTATTTAATTATAATTATTAAATTTATATACTAAAATTAAAATAATCAGTAATAAAATTTAATAGTATATGATTAATAGTATATATAAAAATATATATAAATAATATGAATGAAAAAATGAAGAAATATTATAGTTTTATCCAAAAAAATTAATAAGAGATAACTTTGTCAATGTAAAAATCCATCAATTAATACTCCATTCATCCTTCCAATGCAAATTGATGGGACAGGATAGATGGATAATTTTTTTTTAATCTATTATTTCTATAACTTTTTGAACTGCAAATTTATGGATCTGAGTGGATGAATAATCCCTTCTTTTTTATCCATTACTTCTATAACCTTTTAAATCAAACGATGGATGGAGGTCGTCCATCATTTCAATCTTATCCATTTATCCTCTCATGATTCTAATCAAGTAGAGCAAAATTGAACTATGCAACATTGTATTTAAATAAAAATTGTTACAACAAAATATAGTAACATAAAAAAGAATATATTCATTCATTTAAACATGGCAAAAACACAATAAGAGGAGAAGTCTGACCAAAAGAAAAAAAACGAGTGCAGCTGGATTAAGCAACGAACAATCAGAGAGACAGAGCTAGTGAAAAAGACAAAATTTTCCTAAAACAATCCATTGTTCCTCTGTTCTAAATAGCCTGCATTATTATGGAAAATAAGATTGCAAGAAGCTAGCCCTGGCATGGGATATGGAAACGCACTGCAGATATTTTGATAAATAATCGAAAACTACTTTAATTTTACAAATATGAAATTCCAAGCAACTATTTTTCGGGATTTTAGGAAGTATTCAAGTTAAATATATATTTTCATGAGCAAAATGATGTTTTTTGGTAAAATTTCGTCACACATGGTAAAAGTGCTGCTCTATTAAATTTTCAGAAATTTTATTTACGATCACTACGCTACCCCAATAAAATTTGCCAAAAGGAGCTCTCATACTTACCGAAAATTGAATTGCGAGAATCTGGCACGTTCGTGTATCTGGGGAACCGAGCCGGAGTCTCATCCGAACCGAAGTTAAAATCCCTGCGGAACATACACACATTAACCTGCACCACCATCACCGTCAAAATTCCAACCAACGCCCCCCACTTTTACGAGAAGACCACTTGAAAACGAGATGCTGTGTCTGAAAACCCTCCCGTCTCTTTACCGCCCCTCCGCCCCCTTCAAGTCGCTTCTCTTCCCCTCCCGCCCTCGCCCCCCTTCCTTATTCTCACCTCCCTCTCCGGCCCGCCCCTCCCTAATTCTCTGCGCCGCCCCCGGCATCTCCTCTGCCTCATCTGCCGCCTCCTCCGTCACAAAGATGGCCGCCGCCACCGCTACCACTGTCGAGCACGTAGTCCTCTTTAAGGTCCGCGATTCCACCGATCCCTCCAAGATCGACGCCATGATTTCCAATCTCGGGTCCCTCGTCTCCCTCGACATCGTCTCCCACCTCGCCGCTGTTCCCATCCTCCGCCACCGCTCCTCCGCCGCCTCCGCCGCCGGCTTCACCCATCTCCTCCATAGCCGCTACCGCTCCAAGCCCGACCTTGCCGCCTACTCCGCCCACCCCGCTCACCAGGCAGTCGTCAAGGAACACGTCCTTCCCATTTGCGACGACATCATGGCCCTCGACTGGGTCGCCGACCTCGACGGACTGGCGGCACCGCCACCGGGGTCGGCGATGCGGCTGACTCTGGCGAAGCCCAAGGAGGGGGCGGCAGCGGCGGAGCTCCTGGCGGCGATCCAAGTGGCCCAAGGGGCCGTTCCGGCTGCCCGGCAGGTGAGCTATGGGGAGAACTTCTCGCCGGCGAGGGCCAAGGGGTACTCCGTGGGGTTCCTTTCGGTGTTCCCGGGGGTGGAGGAGCTCGATGCAATGGACGGGGAAGGGAATGAGGCTGTGGAGGCGCACAAGGAGAAGGTGAGGCCGCTGCTTGAGAGCCTTATCGTCATTGATTTCGTGGTCCCGCCCCCGCCGGCTGCCAGCCTTTAATGGATTCCGCTAAAAAGGTTCGTCTTACCTCCATATTCTTCTACCTCTTTGTTTTGGGTGGAAACTGGTGACTTGAATATTACAAAATTATAAATAGAGGATCCTGCGAGTTGCTCGAACAATTTTGAGTTTTGTAATGAATTTGGATTCATATGAAGAGTAGAGAGTGAAATAATATACTTCATGTGAATCAGTTATTGAAAGTTCAGAGCAAGGATGAAGATATTTTCTATTTTTTGTGGTCTTTTTTTGTTTAATGTTGTGCCGTTGTTCAGTACTGCACTGCTTGAGAACCGTGAATCCATGATATTCATCATATGTTGTTTGTGAGCTATGATGGTTGCCTTTGTTTTATGATTATGGAGTTTAATTTCATGATATCAGTTTATTAGTTCTTTGTGATATTTGCTGATTGAATATGTGGCCTTTTGGTCTTGGGAAATGATAACAAATTCATACTTAATGGAAAAATAAAATTTATGATTTGTGGTTATAGAGGAAGCTTGAATTTGTTTGTCAGGCACAAATTTGAGGAAGATTTTGTATTGAACTGTGGAGCCTCTGAACCAATTTGTTTTGCTCCGGACTGCAAGAGGACAAAAAATCTATAAAGCCATCCAAGAGAGGCGTTATGGGGATAGGAATGTATAAAAATAATGCTTTTGAAAGTAGTTCATGGACCTTTAGGCTAAAAAAGCCTGGTATCTGCTGTTAACACTAATTGCTGTTGATCCTTGTAGAGTCTCCTGTCTTGCATCACATGGTATTTTTTTTTTTAAAAAACTCAATATCAAATAATAATTATTTAGAAAGTAGTGTATTTCTGATCAAAATCCAAAAGCAGTTTCTCTTGAACATAAGGTTTTCTAGCTTCAACCCTGTAAGCAAAGTCTGTCAACTTTAGATGCTACATGTATATCCTATGAAGTGCAGCCACATGTATGTGATATGGATATTACATGGCTAGTACATGATAATATTTAAATATATTCTTAACATAAAAAGTATACTAAATTATCAGAATATCATGTTCATGCTTCATCAAAGGAAAATTCTAAGATTAGTTATCTTAGGACATCCATCATGTTTGTCAAAAAGAAACAAGAAAAGAAAAGAAGAAGAAAAAGAAACATATCCCTTGTCCTAAGGTAGATTGGGAGTATTTGGAAGGTATCAGAACATAATGGATAAGTATCAAATACCTTTTTTTTTTTTCAACAAAAAAGGTATGCTTTTTAGGAGTATTACACATGTGCTTGGATCCTATATGATATGCAACCATATATGATATGTAACAAATATGAATAGTGCATAAAAAATGGAGTATCCAACAGCTTCCTATGTTGTGGCATATCATTTGCCAAAAGTGCTGGATTGTAAGGCTTTCCCCCACTAATGCAAGGAACTTACAATTGATAGTTAAGCTCCTAGCTATATACTTCTTGAGTTATCTTTCACACATTCCCTCTAAATGGCTTAGTTTTTGGTTTTATTTGGCTTAGATCACATTCTTTTGGGATGAGATCCCACTACCAGACTTGTACTAGGTCGTCTAAACTTTGATTGGCCATCTCCTTCTTGGGACTTGGACCTTGGAGATGGGAGGTCGCATGGAATGATTGATCAGATGTTTGAAGTTGGGTGTTTATTGAAGGCATAGAGACAACTTATATATTCATGGAAGAATAAAATAAATATGTTCAGAAATTGTGTGGCATAAATGTTCAAACTATAGCAGTTAAATAGGTCATTGAAAAAGAAGTTTGCACTCATAGAGAATTTAATTTGGACTTGTGAAGGAACCGCTGATAATTATTAGCTGCCATTTTCTTTTGTCTTTTTAAGTGGTTGATTTCAAAGTTGTATGACCTCCTCCATTGGCATACTGTTAATTTATCTCTTTACTTTTTGTTTTCGTATGCTGTGCTTAGTCTTTTCCTCCACAATGATACTTGTGTCCTTTCTGGAGCTGCCCCTTTTCTGTATTTTTGTTAAGGTGTGTTAGTTTTAGTTGCTCAATCATGGGATGTCATATGGAATATTATTTAGATATGGGGCATGAGTTTTTCTGTTAAATCATTGTGCCTACTGATATGATGAGGATGTCACCTTTTGTCTACTCAATTGGAATTGTGAGGAAGTCCTTAGAATAAATCTGGATATTGTTTGCTATAATTCAACAGATATTTATAAGGAGGCAAGGATATTCCCTTCTGCTTTGTTAATCATCCTATGTAAATAGATTAGTTAGTATTTGGAACACGAGGAAAAGCATAAGTACATGTTACTTCATTGTTGATGAAAATCCTTAACTTCCTTGATATTCCTGATAAAGTGATCATTGAATCTAATTACAGTATTGCTGAAGGGCGTTGTGATCATGATATGGAAATCAAAGATGCTTGACTCATCGAGTGTTAATTATTTCTGCTATTGGTGTTTTTTTCGAAAATCGTTGACCATGATAATAAAGAGTCATGTAAGGATCATCAAGACTATGATAATATAATATGCTTAGATTTCTTCTAATATTTTAGTCCTAGATGGATTCCTAGAATTGCAAAATATGAGAGTTCTATTATATTTATTGATTCTCAACTATAATCAATCACCTATCCTGAATATAGGTGCCTTCTCTTTCACAAGGTTCTGAAGACCTTCACCTGAAAAGAAATCTTTCTAATTCTTGGCGATAGATTTTAGTTAAAAATGAGAAGAGATAGTAGAGAGAAGGTGAGGAAGAGTAGAGAGAGAGAGAGAGTAATATGAAAAAGGGTGATAAGCCAAAAATTAATTTTCTTCTGACCAACACCTCTATTTATATTGATGTTATTACATAAATGCTTATATTGTAATCGCTGATTTTACTCCTTAATTGCAGCATGGCATATTTTCTCCTTAAACATAGCTTATCAAAAATATATTGGTCGACCACTCCTTAATTACAGTATTGCAGATTTTTTTCTTAAACGTAGCTTATTAAAAATATATTAGTCAACACTCCCCCTCAAGTGGTGTATGGATATTTCTTGTGCCCATCTTGCAAACAATTGAATGAAACACCTCACTACTTAGACCTTTAGTCAAATATCAACTAGCTGATTTTCTGATTTTACATAAGATGTACAAAAGAGCCCCTCATTCAACTTTTCTTTAATGAAGTGTTTATATATCTCGATATACTTTGTTCTGTCATGTTGAACTGGATTGTGAGCAATATTGGTAGCAGTCATATTATCATAGTATAGGAGGAGAAGTCTACCATTCTCCATTTTCAGATCTTGCATCAACATTTTATTAAGCCACAAAAATTTACAAACTCCATATGCTATTGCTCTGTACTCTGCTTCAGTACTAGATCTTGCCACCATTGATTGTTTTTTTACTTTTCCAACTAAGTTCCCTCCAACAAATGTACAATAATATACTGATGTAGACCTCCTATCATCAAGTGATCTAGCCCAATCAGCATCCGTAAAAGCTTCAATTTTCAAGTGACCATAGTTCGAAAATAGTAATCCTTTTCCGTACTTTAAGTATCTCAAGATATAAAAAACAGCATCTAGATGAGTAGAGCGGGGATCATGCATAAACTAGCTTACCACGCTAATGGGATTGGCTATGTCTGGACAAGTATGAGAGAGATAAATCAATCTCCCACATAATCTTTGACACCTTCCTTTGTCTACTATTTCTTTACCACTCTTGAGATGGTGATTTGGATCCATAGGAATGTTTGCTAGCTTACAACCCAACATACCTGTCTTTTTAAGCAAGTTTAAGATATATTTTCTTTGAGAAATGAAGATACCATTGTTTGACTGAGCAACTTCAATACCAAGAAAATATCATAGTTTATCCAAATCTTTTATTTCAAACTCCTTAGTTGGACTAGCTTTCAGTCTGATAACTTCTTCAGTCATTTTCTGTCACTGCTGTATCATCAACATATACAATGAGAACAGTAATATTTTCATTATTATGTTTGATGAAAATAATATGATCTACATTACTTTGATGATATCCAAAATTAATCATTGCTTTGCTGAATCTATCAAACGAAAGTTGGGGGGATTGTTTGAGACCGTGCAATGATTTCTTCAACTTACATATCTTGCCTTATATTTTCTGACAAGAAAAATTTGGAGGTATCCCCATATATATATTTCTTCCTCTAAGTCCCCATGAAGGCATTTTCTACATCTAATTGATGCAATTCCCATCCTAGGTTTGCCGCACAAGAAAGAAGAACCTGAATAGAATTCATCTTCACAACGAGAGCGAATGTCTCTTGATAATCTATTCCATATGTCCGAGTAAATCCTTTTGCGACAAGTCTTGCCTTGAATCTCTCAACGGTCTTATCAGTATTCTGTTTGACAGTGAAAATCCACTTACAACCCTTTTTTTCACAATAGGAGAGTGATAAGCTCCCAAGTTTTATTTTTTGCCAATGCTTTCATCTCCTCCATCATAGCTTCCTTCCAATTAGGATTAGCAAGTGCTTCCTTTCAATCCTTGGGGATAGACACAGAAGACAGACGATACAAAAGTTCTATAGAAAGGAGACAATGAGTTATATGAAACGAAATTAAATATGTGATGCTGAGCACAACTTCGAACTCCTTTCCTAATAGCAATAGGCAGATCCATATCATCAATTATTGGTTCATAATAATTTGGAGATAAGACAGGTGACTTACTAGGAATAGGAGGAGATTGTGGTAGAATTGAATCTGAGGATGGCACTTGACTAGGTAGGGTTTGTATAGTGCCTTTATCTACCTGTTTTCTGTAAGTGTATATTTGCAGGTCCTTTTTATTTTGGTTTGAGTATCTGCAACTGTTATCTTTCTCTCTATTCACATACTCTTGTTCCTTCTTCTTCTCATTTACAACTTTTTTCATCTCCCCCTTGCTTCTGTCGGGTAAAGTAGGTTAGGAAACCCATCATGATGAGGATGAAGGGGACTCATCCATTATGACACTCCCTCTGAAGAGATAAGTTAGCAAAGTAGGCTTCAGTTTCTCAAAAAGTGACATCCATACTAATAAACATTTTTCTAGTTGGGGGTGATAGCACTTGTAATCCTTTTGAGTTGCTAAGTATCCAATGAATATACACTTTAGGGCATGTGGATCGAGTTTGTTTATGGTTCTCCGATGATCATGAAAAAAGCCAAGACAATCAAAGACCTTAGGAGGAAAATAAAAGAATAAGTATCTTGAAGGAGCGCATGAGTTCTAAAATCGAGTACTTGTAATGGCATCCAATTGATAAGATAAGCTGCAGTAAGAACTGCATCTCCCTAATAGGTTTTAGGAACATTCATAGTAAACATGAGTGACCTTCTGACGTCCAACAGATGTCAATTCTTACATTCAGCAACACCATTTTGAGTTGGTGTATCTACACAACTTGTTTGATGTATGATGCTATGGTTATCAAGAAAATTTTGAAAAGAACCATCTGAATTTTTTATGCCATTATTACTCCTCAAAATCTTAATTTTTGCATTAAACTATGTACATATCATTTTATGAAACCTCTTAAAACAAGAAAATATCTCATCTTTGCTGTGCAACAAATAGATAGATCCAAGTAGTACGACTGTAGCAATCACTAAACGTAACAAACCACCGAAAATCAAATAATGACACAACTAAACTAGGACCCCGAACATCTGAATAAACAATCATAAATGGTGCAGTGCTTTTATTATTACTAGAAGGGTAAGAAGTTCGACTGTGCTGGCGAATCCACAAGCATCACAAAATGAAGTTTTCTGAATACACAGCTGAAATAAAGTAAGAAATAACTTCTCTATAACTCTAAAAGACGGATGATCTAACTTTGGTGCCACTGAAGTAACTGTTGTTGAGTAGGCATTAAAGACTTGAGGTGGGAAACCTGGCTTGCAAACCTTGTATTGGTTGACGAATTAAGACCAGTTTTCAATAGATATAAGCCATCTTGAATCCTATCATAGCCAATCGTTTGTTCTGTCTTCAGTTTCTGAAAGACACAATAGATGGGATAAAATGAAACTTTACAATTCAAATCTTTAGTGATTGAACTAATTGATAAAAGATTAGTGAAAAAATTAAGAATATGAAGAATAAAGAACAATGTCAATGTAGGAGTGCAATAAATAGAACCTTTCTTCGACATAGAAGAAAAAGAACCATCTGCTATACAAATTTTATCTCTACCAGAAGAGAGAAATATGATAAGAACTCGTGAAGAACCAGTCATATGATTGGAGGCACCGAAATCTACGACCCAAGGGTTAGATTTATTAGACATAGAAGCATTAAATGCACTAGCTGATGTATCTATGTGAGCAAAATTAGGAGTGGAAGATGGTATATTTGAATTAAGCTTAGCCATCAAACGTCTAAGTGATTGCAACTCCTCCTTACTGAGATTCTTAGTGTTTGAGTCTTGACATGTATTCTTTTTTATCTTAGATGTATGAGCCTGTGGTCGAGTAGATCCAGCTCGTTTACCACTACATCCGCTAATAGGACAATCAAGTAATTTTCAGCAAGTCTCTCTAGTATGTCTCGTTCATCCGCAATTATCACACTTCAGCCTATCTTTATTAGCAATTATTTGGTCACTATAATAAGTTTGACCCTTAGTTTCTTCTAACTTGAATTTACTATTATTGTAGATCTTTCATGGGTAGTAGTGTTCAACATAGCAGATCTCCTACTCTCCTCTTGCTGTACAAGAGCATATATTTATCTCAATGAAGGAAAAAGATCTTTTCCAAGTATCTGAACTCTTATCTGGTCATACTCCACATTGAGCCTAGCCAAAAAATCATAAACATGCTTCTTATCAATCATTTTCTGGAACTTGGCAGCTTCACTAGGGCAATCAGCTTGAAAATCTTGAAAAAAATCCAATTCTTGCCATAGGATGCTACGTACAGCAAAATACTATTTAGTCTCATAAACCTTTTTTTTTGTAGTTCATAGACTTGAGCATCATTGCGCAATTGTGAGTAAGTTTGAGCAGCAACATTCCAAATTTTTCATGCAGAAGCTAAGAGTAAGAAGCTAAGAGTAAGTACCCACGAGCGATGTGAGGCTGCATAAAATTGATGAGCCAAGATATAACCAAGCAATTGTCAGATCTCCACTGGCCAAAAGAAAAGTTATTCGTTGCAGGTCTCTTTTTCTCCCCAGAAGGAAACCCATACATACCCCGGGTCTTGATAAACAATAAACAAGATCTAGACCATGCAAGATAGTTGTTCCTATCTAACTTCACATGATTGATTTGGAGAGAGGGGTTATCACCAATGGCCGTAGCCCTACTCCCACTGCCCTCACCAACAGAGCGGTTAGAATTACTACTGGTACTAGCTTCCGACATATCTCAAACACCATGGGAATGATGAAGAAGAAAAAATATTCACGGGACCAGTCTTGATAAGGGTTCATATCAGAACCATGCTCTGATACCAAGTTAAAAATGAGAAGAGACAGTAGAGAGAGCGAGCGAGAGCAGAGAGAAATATGAGAAAGGATGATAGGCTAAGAATTAATTTTCTTCTGATCTACACCTCTATTTATATTGATGCTATTATATAAATGCTCACATTGTAATCACTAATTTTACTCCTTAATTACAGCATTGCAGATTTTCTCCCTAAACATAGTTTACTAAAAATATATTGGTGAACCACTTCCTAATTACAGCATTGCAGATTTTTTCCCTAAACGTAGCTTACTAAAAATATATTGGTCAACAATTTCTCTACATGTATTACTCACTAGACTAGTCCAAGATGGTGCATGTATGCAGCAGAGCCTCGGTGGACCCATCATTATGGCACTCTTTGCACATGGCATCATATCTTTATTCCATTTGACCAAGGAAATATTCTTGTATGATAGTAGAATTAAGCTTATATACCATTTTAAGGGCAAATATTACAATTATCTCGCACATTATAAGCTTGAAGTTAGGCTTTATTCCATATATGTGAACATTTCAGAAGAAAATGGTTTTTAGTTCTGCTTTTCATTGATTTTCAGATTTATTTTTGGAAGAAAGTTTACTATTTTGTCTGATGTCGGAGATGGCCCTGTCAAAGGTATACTGGTTTCAACTTCTTGTGTATTTTATTTTAAAATTCAGTGCAAGTAGATTGAAGGCCATCTAAACTGTTTTTCTGTGGAAGGCTTGAGGGGTCTTGGGTTAAGAGGCAGTCCATCTTGTGAATTGAGATAGCAATTAAAGACAGAAAAGACAAAAGAATTAGGTATTAAAATGATCAAGGAAGATGGAAAAAAGTGATGTGTGATTCCCTGTAATCTAGGGGGAGTACAGAGTGAAGTAGGTGGACAATGTTGAATTGTGATTGGTCTTAGAAGTTAGCGAAGGAGAAATGCATTAGTTAGTACTTTGGTGATGTGGAGGGATGTGAGAATCAAGGGTTTAGAAAAAGGATTTGGTGCAAACGGCTATAGGGAACATAATTAGAATCAAGGATTGGATGCCAATATCTACCATTTATGTATTCTAACTTGCAGTTGTTCATGTTACAGTGGTTGAATATTGTGCAATGTGTGTGTTACTCTATTGTTGTGTATTGCTGTCATAGGCTTTAGTACAATCTGGTAGGTAGACTGTGCATATGCTTCTTGACTATTCCAAACATATCATTTTTATTTGGGACAGTTTTGGAGCAAGGAACAAGTGTTTCTTCCTCAAAATATTTTCTCCCCAATTCTTGAGCCTTTTGGTTGTGGTATGTTCAGCGTAAACTTGCTGACTCTGGAACAAAAGCACGAGGACTGATTCATGAGGATACTGAGTTTATTTTTAAAACCCATCTTTTTGAGTAAATCCAAGTGTCTAGTTAGTTATATTTGGACCTATGCATTCTTGGATGTATTTAAATTCTTCTGATCATTATAGAATTTTGGGTTAAGATGGGTTCCTCAATCCTTTTTCTTAAATCCATAAAAAAAAAGCCAGAAAATAACCATAGGAGACCTTGACAGTATGGATTCAGTTTAAGATGGTTATTTTATTGGGTACTTATCTGCATATCCGCCAGATAAGTTTTTTAACTTTGCCTTGTAAATTAATTTCCTATAAGTAGGAAAAATCTTCAGGCTGTAACATTGGTTACGTGACTATGTCTAAGGTCATTGGGATGAGTAATATATGAAGAAGGCCTGGTCTTCTGCATTTGGTGCATGTGTAGGTTGGTAGAAACAGATTGACTAGTCTGCAATGGTTGATCACCTGATACTTAAGGTTGTGTGACTAACGATTCGAGACTGTACATGATGGAACATTTACATTTTCATGCTCGTCACCCAGTTCATCTGCTCTGGAATTCTATTGTCTTATCTTTATTCTTTAATGTTCTAGTGAGATTGTGCATCTTGCTTTTCATTGTTTTTTTTCCGAAGAAATAAAAGGAAGAAATTGAACATGCATCTTAATGAAGATCATCTAACAGTGGCCTAAATGGAAAAGTAAGTTTTCCTTAGCATATCCTAGGTTGCTTTGTTGTTTATCATTTAATGGAATATCAGTTTGTTTGATCACAATTGATGTTGTGTCGTAACAGGGGATGGTATGGTGTACATACCATTGCAGTCCTTGGCTAGCTTAGGTAGGAGATGGAATACTTTAATATTCGGCTAGACTTTTGAAAGATATTTAGTTAGAAGAGCATTAACTCTTTAAATCTATGGTAATTTGTCTTTTTTTCCTTCAGTCTCTGTATCATCATCCGTGGTTATGGGTCAATATGTCTTGCTATTTCCTAAAAGGGTAAAGATGGATAATATTAAGGATGAAAACCTGGAAAAAGTGGACCACACAGTAATTTCCTATTTGGGTTAACCATGTGATAGCCTACGTGCAGTGGAGAAAACCTTTTGAGCTTGGCATAAGGTATGCCACTTTTATGCCCCTTCAGGGGAAGGGTTTCATTTGGATAAATACTTTGGACGTGGTCTCAACTAGCAGTAATCCTCTGAAGAGCGAAGAGGGGTGCAGAATACGATAGTAAGCATGTTAACACAAAATCTTGTTACTGTCTCTTCTTCTCCGTTACCCATGATTTCATTTTGAGCTATTGGTTTCATTAGTTCGTCAGGCTATTTAGGTCCTCCTTATAATGTTTTGCAACTCAGGTGCTTGATTTTTGGAATTATGGGTGGCCATCTGCTTGGAGTTTCATTCCCCACTGAATGTGCTGGAAACACTGAGAGAGTGCAGCCATGCCTATCCACGAATGATCTGGATTTAGTTTCAGAGAATGATAGTGATTACTTTCTATTTAGAGTTGGTGCCTAGTTCTTTATAGATGTTTAGGCCTTTGAGATGCTTTTGTGTCTTTTCCACCATTCAATGGTTGTAAGCCTATGGAAAAGACATACTTCCTTATTTCTATCCTTTCTTTTTTCCTTTTTTTTGGCTCCTTGGGTGATGTTCCATCTACATCTTTGAAATTGCGCATGGATCTTCATACTCTTTCTTCTTCAAGGATTTTGCTTCCTACAGGATTTTTTGCCCTCCCGGAAGTGGAGCTGTAACGCTGGATTGCATCTGTATCTTGTTTTCCATGAAATGTGGGATCTTGCAAGCAATGATTATATGTAATTCATGGCAATATGATTATATGAAAACAGTATAACAAGTAGAGAATTCCATGCACGTTGTAGTTGCTTTTATTTTAACCAAGAGAGTTTGGAGGTTAATGATTGCGGGCATGTAAATTTTATTAATGAAACCTGTGGAGTCTTCACAAGTGTGTGATAAATCTGTTAGAAAGTGGTTGCTGGAAGTTCCAATTAATTAGAAAGGACTTTGTGGCCAAAATACCTACAGTACTTACAATGGATGCAAGTTTGACTCTAGGTATCAATTGAAGGGCCTAAGGGTCGATGCTTAAAATTTATACAGAAAAGGTCTTTGGATCAATGTCTTAAAGCCGACTTTTTAATTCTACTTCGCAGATCATCACCGAGGAGGTTGCATCATGCTCCAGCGACTAGCATTCTTGC